>NC_092149.1:44965376-45315376 GCF_045791955.1 Oncorhynchus clarkii lewisi | reverse complement strand
TGCATGAAAAGGTGCCCATTGTAAACGGCCAGCTCCTCAGTCTCAGTTGGTAATATATGCATATTATTATTATTAGTATTGGATAGAAAACACTCTAAAGTTTCCAAAACTGTCAAAATATTGTCTGTGAGTATAACAGAACTGATATTGCAGGCGAAACCCTGAGGACAATCAAAACAGGAAGTGGCTTCTATTTTGAAAACTCCATGTTCCATAGCCTACCTTTGCTGGATTTAAAGGGATATGAACCAGATTCCCTTTCCTATCGCTTCCTCAAGGTGTCAACAGTCTTCAGACATAGTTTCAGGCTTTTATTTTGAAAAATGTGCCAGAACGTTAACGTCGCGTCAAGTGGTCGCATGAGTTTTGCTCGCGCCACAGAGTTTGGATAGGTATTGCTTTTCCCTCTCCTACTGTGAAAGACATTTGCGGTTGATATATTATCGATTATATATTTTAAAAACAACCTGAGGACTGATTCTAAAAATAGTTTGACATGTTTCTGTGGACATTATGGAAACTATTTGGAATTTTCTTCTGCGTTGTCATGACCGCTCTTTCCTGTGGATTTCTGAAAATAATGCGGCAAACAAACAGAGGTATTTTGGATATAAAAATAATCTTTATGGAACAAAAGGAACATTTGTTGTGTAACTGGGAGTCTCGTGAGTGAAACATCCAAAGATCAAAGGTAAACGATTAATTTGATTGCATTTCTGATTTTTGTGACCAAGCTACCTGATGCTAAGTGTACTTAATGTTTTGTCATGCGATCGATAAATTTACACAAACGCTTGGATTAATTTAGCTGTAAAGCATAATTTCAAAATCTGAGACGACAGGTGGATTAACAAAAGGATAAGCTGTGTTTTCCTATATTGCATTTGTGATTTCATGAATATAAATATTTATATAAATATTTATTGAATGTAGCGTTATACTTTTCAGCTGTTGTTGATGACACTTATCCCGTTAGTGGGATTGCAGCCATAACAAGTTAAAAGATTAAGTTTAAGTATAACTCTGACTGGTGTGTGGTTTGTAACTCTCATCATTTAGTAATACAGGAAATGACCATGACAAGGCCAAGGCTGTACAAGACTTCCCTGTGCCAACCACCCTCAAGGTCCTTCAACGTTTTTTTGGGATGGCTGGATGGTACCATCGGTTTGTGTTGAACTTCTCCCAGGTCGCAGAACCACTCAACGCATTGAAGCGAAAAGGAGCAAAATTCCAATGGAGAGAAGAGTGCCAGACCTCCTTTGAAACCCTAAAATGACACCTTGTTACACCTCCCATTTTGGGTCATCTCAACTTTGACTGCCCTTTTGTTGTTTACACTGATGCAAGTAATGTTGGACTTGGTGCTGTCCTAATCCAACAGACTGGACTTGGCACTGAAGATGTGCTAGTGTTCGACAGTCGGACATTGAATGGAGCCGAACGGAAACTATTCCACAATCGAGCAAGAGTACCTTGCAGTTCTCTAGGCTTTGGAAAAGTGGAGGTATTACCTGGAGGGAAGATATTTCACTGTGGTCACTGACCATTCCTCTCTTGTGTGGATTTTCAAGTCAGACAAATCAAGCACCAGACTCATCAGATGGGCTCTACGGTTGTAAGAGTTCACCTTTGCTGTAGAATACAGGAAAGGAAAGTACAACACTGTTCCAGATGCCTTATCCAGAGCTCTTGCTGATGGTAACAGTGACCCTCATTTTACATGTGCTATTGTCTTGTCTAGCAGTTCACTCACCCAAAACTGACTTTCCCATCTCTGATGAGGCCATATGGAAGTTCAAACAGGATGATCCAGAAGTATAGGCTTTGTACCAGACTATCCTGGAAGATGGAGAAAAGATGGTCAATCCTACCACAAACCTGACCATCATTGAAGACAAAGTCTACCGAGTTGTACCTCACAGAACACTCTACCAAATGTACATACCTGAACCTCTATGCTTTCAACTGCTGGAACATTTCCATGAAGACCCTTTAGCTGGTCATTTGGGCAGGTTCAAAACCAAGCGGTTGCAAGCATTCCTTTACTAGTCACATCTGAGCATGAATGTGAAGTCACACATACGAAACTATAAAGTTTGTCAAATGTACAAACCAGAAGGCAGAGAGACTGCTGGCAAGTTGCAGCAAACTGTTACCCAACCTTGGGAAATGTTGGGAGTGGATTTGATGGGTCCATTTCCTAGAAGCTCCAATCAGAATGTGTACATGCTTGTTTTGTTGATTACTATTCCAAGTGGGTGGAGCTCTTTGCCCTTCGTCGGGCAACAGCGAGGACAGTCTCTAACATCCTCACAAAAGAGATCCTGACTCGCTGGGGAGTGCCTGATCACATACTGTCAGACAGAGGTTCCCAATTCGCCTCTGATCTCTTTGAGGAGACCTGCCAAAAAATGGAACCTGAGACAGAAGTTGAGCACGGTCTATCACCCACAGACCTCCCTCATGAGAGGGTTAATCAAACCTTGAAGGCAATGGTTGCTTCCTGTGTAGGGACCCATCACAAACACTGGGACAAGCACCTTCACAATTTTCGATTTGCCCTGAATTCTGCTGTGCAAGATTCCACTGGAGTCACCCCTGCAGAGCTGAACCTGAGTCGTCCCCTCCGAGGACCCTTTGATATGGTGCTACAGCCCCAGCAGGTTACTCCAGACTCTGCATGCTATGACCAGGTAGGCCATCTTCACGACTAGAGTGCTCTTGTCTTAAAGAACATGATCAAGGCCTGTCTCAAGCAGAAGATAAATTATGATAAGAAGAGACGAGACATCCAGTTCCAGGTTAGTGATTGGGTGTGGCTCATCCATACTCAAAAGCTGAACAATTCTTCTCGGTCAAGCAGGAGACTAAATGGCATGGACCATATAGGATTGTGAAGCAGATGGGCCCTCTGAACTACAGAGTGGTGAAAGAGGACACAGGTGTAGATATCCACGTTGTCCATGTCTCACGCCTTAATTAAGGCCTATTAACCCTCAGCTGAAGAATTGGAGGAGATTGAGCGCCAAAAGGTCTTGAATATCTTTGAAGAGGAAAGTGATGAGACTTTTCTCGGATTCCCAAACCTAGAAGTCTTACGCCTTAAGGCCTGTTACAGCTGAGGAGCGGGAGCGCCCACAAAGTCTTGAATATTTTTGTAGAGGAAAGTGATGAGACTTTTATTTGTTTCCCAGACCAAGATGTGCTTTCCAGGGCAATGGTTGGCTTTTTTTTGACGGCCCTGAATTTGTCTGAACCGTCTCAGTGCTTCTCCTTACAATAGGGTGCTTCCCTTTTCAATTCCCTATTAAAAAGCCTGCATCAGCTGCACAAAAGTGGGTTGTGATGATGGTGTGAATGAGGATGTGTTCAACCCTCAGTTCCGAAGCTTCTTTACTCCGTTTGTTTTGTTGTATTTAAAAGTGTAGCCTTGTCTTAAGTTTAAACCAGGATCGGATCCACTCATTTCTTCCTTTGGACTACACATCTCAGTTAGTCTCAGCTGTTTCTTCATGACCTTTCTCTGCTGGAGATCTGTTGGCAGATTGTCTGACTGACTACAACTTTTTTGCACATGGTATTTAATTTGTTTTAGTGTGCTTTATACCGTATTGACTCACGTGGTCAGTTGTAGTTGAAGACACCTTAGATTTGATACTCCTTTATGGTTGTGTGGTAAAAGAGTTTGATATTTTGATTGTATGATAGAGACTGGGTTTATGCTACAATTTATGACGGACAAACATTATGTGACTAAGGTCACTTGAGTTCACTGCACTCATTTACAGGGCTGGACACTTTTTTTAAAGCCTGAAGTACGGTATTTTTCTTGAAACCAAAGCTCATTGTTTGTTATATTATTATTATTATTATTATGTGTGTGATCATTTATTGTAGGTAATTCAACCAACGCAAAAGAGCAGTTGCTTTGAAGTTATTTCCAATGTTTTAAGGGTTTATGGAAAGATTATTTCCATACTGATTTTTACATGAGTCCTTTGTATTGGTGTAGACTTGACAGAACAGACGAGACTCATTCCCTCCCAAACAAAAAGTATAAATCAATATGCATATGTGCACACACCGCTCCCAATCTCAGGCTACCAACAACCTATCCTGCATTGTAATTCAAGCGAAACTAAATGAAAATGTTCACAGCAATATGCAGATTTCTGTATGCAAAACAGCGTTACCTATGGTGCGTGGACGGCAGCTCAATGCTTTGATCTGCATCTCTGACATTCTTTAATTACAGAGAAGAAAATGTATTAAACTGTAAAGGGCCTTAATTTAAGTTAAGATAAAAGAAGATACATGGTGTTAATTGGTATACTCTAAGAATAATCCAGATCTTAGAGACCACTGTCCCTTACTGGCCCCCTTGCCAAATTGTCAGGATTTACATCTTTAATTCAAGATTTTCCCAATATTAATTACCTCGCAGTGAGATGCGCATCACTTCTTTTTAAAGTATATTAAACACCCAAATATTTCTTCATCTGTCCATTAATATCAGTTTTCCTCATGTAGGCCTAAAAGTAGGCGAGAAACTATTCTAAAGTAGGTGAGAAACTATTCTAAATGTTCTGGTTTGTAAATCTGGGCTGTTAAAAAAAAGGTATATCATTGTGCCGTTGTTTTAAAAAAGGCGGGGGGGGTGCAACTCAATAACAGAAATGTGTTCTTAATGTTTTGTACACTCAGTGTTCGTCTCTGTGATCCACAGTTTACTGAGAAAATTATATTGAATCAATTAAGTTAAGCAAGAAGGGTGACGCATTTCCCAAAGAAGTGAAAAGTGTTTCAGAAGGGATCACATGAGTTTCATTAAGCTTATCATTAGTAGTTTATACGATATTGATGATAGATGATGATTTAACAATTACATTGAAGTACCTTTGAAATTACATTGGACAATTATTTTCATTATTTATAAAATTAAACAGAAAAATAATTGTCATTATTTCACACCTGGAACCATGCCAACCAAAAGACAAAGAGCAAAAATTTACTGAGAAAAATAATATCTAGGTTAAATTCCAGCTTTTAGTCAGTTCCTTTTGGCATGGCACCAGGTGTGTGTGTGTGTTGCTGTGAAGTAAAGCTATCTCAACACCCGGCCCCCAGTGTGACCTTTGATTATGCGAGAGGAATACAGAGGTGCTTATATCCCAGGGTGCACTGCTTCCCACTCAACATGATGAACGGCACACAGAGAGCTGCCGGACAAAACAAGCATTTGAGGGGGCAGGCCAACACACACACACACACACACACACACACAGAGACAGACCATCACCTGATATGCTGTATTACTTATGATACTACAACATACTGCATAAGCACTTTTAAACATGAGCTCAGTGATGCCACCACATTCACACACACTCAAGGCTATTAATACACACAAGTGCTTATGTCACAGCATTTTATAACATTTAACTCTGTCCCTAACAATAATTAGCCAAGCAGGCTTTTTTCTAGCTAGCAGGTTCATTTGTGGATATATTAAAGGCCCAGTGCAGTCAAGAACTAGATTTTCTTGTGTATTATATATATTTCCCTTCTTTGAGGTTGGAATAATACACTGAAATTGTGAATATTATGACAACGCCCTTTTAGTGTAAGAGTTGTTGTCACACCCTGACCATAGTTTACTTTGTATATTTCTATGTTTTGGTTGGTCAGGGTGTGATCTGAGTGGGCATTCTATGTTACATGTCTAGTTTGTCCAGTTCTATGTTCGGCCTGATATGGTTCTCAATCAGAGGCAGGTGTTCGTCATTGTCTCTGATTGGGAACCATATTTAGGTAGCCTGGGTTTCACTGTGTGTTGGTGGGTGATTGTTCCTGTCTATGTGTTTTCACCAGATAGGCTGGTTAGGTTTTCGTTACGTTCATTACGTTCTTTATTTTGGAGTGTTTGTATTGATTCGTGTTTTACGTTTGTTTATTAAAACATGGATCGCAATCGACACGCTGCATTTTGGTCCGACTCTCCTTCTCATACTGAAAACCGTTACAGAATCACCCACCACAAAAGGACCAAGCAGCGTGTCAACAGGCAGGAGCAGCGCGAGGAGATGCGCAATAAGGATTTCTGGACATGGGAGGAAATCCTCGACGGGAGAGGACCCTGGGCTAAACCAGGGGAGTGTAGCCGCCCAAAGGTGCAGCAGGAGAAGAGGCAACAGGAGCAGCCCAAAGAGGAGGTATGGACATGGGAGGACGAATTAGAAGGAAGAGGACCCTGGGCTCAGCCAGGAGAATATCGCCGCCCCAAAGAAGAACTGGAGGCGGCGAAAGCTGAGAGGCGCAGATATGAGGAGGCAGCACGACGGAGCGGATGGAAGCCTGAGAGGCAGCCCCAAAAATTTCTTGGGGGGGGGCTAACAGGGAGTATGGCTACGCCAGGTAGGAGACCTGCGCAAACTCCCTGTGCTTACCGGGGGGCTAGAGAGACCGGACAGGCACCGTGTTATGCAGTGGTGCGCACGGTGTCTCCAGTGCGGGTGCATAGCCCGGTGCGGTATATTCCAGTGTCGGCCGGGCTAGATTGAGCGTCGAGCCTAATGCCAAGAAGCCGGCTCTATGCATCTGGTCCCCAGTGCGTCTCCTTGGGCCGGCTTACATGGCACCAGCCTTGCGCTCGGTGTCTCCGGTTCGCCTGCATAGCCCAGTGCGGGCTATTCCACCTCGCCGCACTGGCAGGGCGACCGTGAGCATTCAACCAGGTAAGGTTGGGCAGGCTCGGTGCTCAAGAGCTCCAGTACGCCTGCACGGTCCGGTCTTTCCAGTACCACCTCCACACCCCAGCCCTCCGGTAGCAGCTCCCCGCATCAGGCTTCCTGTGCGTGTCCTCGGCCCAGTACCACCAGTGCCAGCACCACGCATCAGGCCTACAGTGCGCCTCGCCTGTCCAGCGCTGTCGGAGCCCTCCTCCTCTCCAGCGCTGTCGGAGTCTCCCGCCTGTTTAGCGCTGTTAGAGCCTTCCTTCTCTACAGCGCTGCCGGAGTCTCCCGCCTGTTCAGAACTGCCAGTCTGCATAGAGCTGCCAGTTTGCAAGGAGCTGCCAGTTTGCATAGAGCTGCCAGTCTGCAAGGAGCTGCCAGTCTGCAAGAAGCTGCCAGTCTGCATAGAGCTGTCAGTCTGCAAGGAGCTGCCAGTCTGCAAGGAGCCGCCAGAGCTGCCTGTCTGCAGGATGCCGCCAAAGCTGCCAGTCTGCAAGGAGCCGCCAGAGCTGCCAGTCTGCAAGGAGCCGCCAGAGCTGCCAGTTAGCATTGAGCAGCCAGGGCCGCCAGTCAGCATGGAGCAGCCAGGGCCGCCAGTCAGCATGGAGCAGCCAGAGCAGCCAGTCAGCATGGAGCAGCCAGAGCTGCCAGTCAGCATGGAGCAGCCAGTCAGCATGAAGCAGCCAGAGCTGCCAGTCAGCATGGAGCAGCCAGTCAGCATGGAGCAGCCAGTCAGCATGGAGCAGCCAGAGCAGCCAGTCAGCATGGAGCAGCCAGAGCTGCCAGTCAGCATGGAGCAGCCAGTCAGCATGGAGCAGTCAGAGCTGCCAGTCAGCATGGAGCAGCCAGTCAGCATGGAGCAGCCAGAGCTGCCAGTCAACCAGACTCTTCCAGATCTACCAGTCAACCAGACTCTTCCAGATCTGCCAGACAACCAGACTCTTCCAGATCTGCCAGACAACCAGACTCTTCCAGATCTGCCAGTCTACCAGACTCTTCCAGATCTGCCAGTCGACCAGACTCTTCCAGATCTGCCAGTCGACCAGACTCTTCCAGATCCGCCAGTCGACCAGACTCTTCCAGATCCGCCAGTCGACCAGACTCTTCCAGATCCGCCAGTCGACCAGACTCTTCCAGATCCGCCAGTCGACCAGACTCTTCCAGATCCGCCAGTCGACCAGACTCTTCCAGATCCGCCAGTCAGCCAGGATCTTCCAGATCCGCCAGTCAGCCAGGATCTTCCAGATCCGCCAGTCAGCCAGGATCTTCCAGATCCGCCAGTCAGCCAGGATCTTCCAGATCCGCCAGTCAGCCAGGATCTTCCAGATCCGCCAGTCAGCCAGGATCTTCCAGATCCGCCAGTCAGCCAGGATCTTCCAGATCCGCCAGTCAGCCAGGATCTGCCAGAACCGCCAGCCAGCCAGGATCTGCCGGATCCAACTACCTGCCTGAGCTTCCTCTCAGTGCTGAGCTTCCTCTCAGTGCTGAGCTTCCTCTCAGTGCTGAGCTACCCATCAGTCCCGAGCTACCTCTGTCCCGAGCTGTCCTTCTGTCTCGAGCTGACCCTCTGTCCCGAGCTGTCATTAAGGAGGGTCACCTATCTAGGGACGCTAAGGAGGTGGACCAAGACTATTATGGAGTGGGGTCCACGTCCAGCGCCAGAGCCGCCACCGCGGACAGATGCCCACCCAGACCCTCCCCTATAGGTTCAGGTTTTGCGGCCGGAGTCCGCACCTTGGGGGGGGGGGTACTGTCACACCCTGACCATAGTTTACTTTGTATATTTCTATGTTTTGGTTGGTCAGGGTGTGATCTGAGTGGGCATTCTATGTTACATGTCTAGTTTGTCCAGTTCTATGTTCGGCCTGATATGGTTCTCAATCAGAGGCAGGTGTTCGTCATTGTCTCTGATTGGGAACCATATTTAGGTAGCCTGGGTTTCACTGTGTGTTGGTGGGTGATTGTTCCTGTCTATGTGTTTTCACCAGATAGGCTGTTTAGGTTTTCGTTACGTTCATTACGTTCTTTATTTTGGAGTGTTTGTATTGATTCGTGTTTTACGTTTGTTTATTAAAACATGGATCGCAATCGACACGCTGCATTTTGGTCCGACTCTCCTTCTCATACTGAAAACCGTTACAGTTGTTTGAAAAGAGTGCCTGAAATTTTCGGTTGGTGTGGTGAGTTTTGGTCTGCCTGAGTTAATAGACCAATAAGAGTGTTCCAAACATCTCTGACAGTAACAGCTAGTTTTCTATTTCCCCTCCCTGCTCAGACCACTCCCAGACAGTCCTATAAAAATTATTGCCTGAGAAATTGCTCTTTGTTAAGAACTATTTTTGTTTCTTTTTGACTATTTTAATTTAAAACATTCACAGTAAGGTACTTCATTGATACACATAAATGATACGATATTTAGATTTTTAAATAATTGCTGCATCGGACCTTTAATAACAATACAAACATATAAACAAGCCTCATTAGTTTCAAAACCACCCCAATGTGCTTAATGTCATTCAGTTGATTAATAAGCAGTTTGTGTAAACACAGTTCAAATGCACTCTACTCCTGTCTTCCAAATCTCTCCCTTTAAGTGATTTTATTTTGGGGCTTTTTTGTAATTTATTGAATCAAAGTGCACGATCCAGTGTTAACTGATTTGATATGCAAACCTGTAGGGACATATTAATTGAAATAGAAATTAAATTAGCATTCCACAGTGACTTAAATGTTTAATATTATTAGAGCTGCAACCGTCGGCAGTGATGAAAAGGGCGTACATGACAGTAAAATTGAAATTCAAGAGCTGGAGATAATGTACACCACACATCAAAAGAACAAACAGCAGAAAGAAAATAACACAGCCAGAAGTTTTACATTTCCTCACAAGGAGGATGCATAAAAAAGCATTGAGGAAGAGTGCACTGTACACACCCCACCAACAGACCCCTCCCCCCCATCCACACACAAAAAGAAAATCCAGTACTAGTAGAATTCATTCTGATAATTAAGAGGGATATGCTGTTGTTTGGGGGTAACAGGACCTGGAAAAATGTATCAACCACTACAAAATATTATTATCCCCAAATTCGATCTTGTCTCATCGCTGCAACTCTGCACTTCTTAACACCCGACCGCTTAACCCAGAAGCCAGCCGCACAAATGTGTCAAAGAAAACATTGTTCACCTGACGACCAAGGTCATCCTGCAGTAGCCTGGCCCGCCACAAGGAGTCGCAAGAGTGTGATGAGCCAAGTAAAGCCCCCTGGCCAAACCCTCCCCTAACCCGGATGATGCTGGGGCTCCCGATCACGGCCGTTTGTGATACAGCCCGGGAGCGAACCAAGGTCTGTAGTTACGGCTCAATCACTAAAATGCAGTGCCTTAGACCGCTGCGCCACTTAGGAGGCCATTTTAATCCGGTGTGTTACAGAAGGAAAGGTTGCTCTCCAGGAATGGATTTTGAGAACCAACAATGTCATTGCGTAGAGCTCTGAAATCCAAACTATATTTCTACTTGGGGCTCCAGACTGCGCCACTCGGGAGACCGCCCCCCCCCCTACAAAACATTTCATAAATTATAATCCACATATAAATTCACATTTATTATTATTATTTTCCTAATGTATCAAACTGCCTCAAATTAAGATCCTATATCTGTATGGCAAGTCTTACAATACATTATGACTGCATTATAATGTGCTATACCTGTGTATACTGTACATTCAAACAAAATACAATATTTTTAAGTGAAATATTAGCTTTTGTCTGAAGCCGAAAAAGACAGGAAATTCAAAAGCTAATTTGACATCCACTAAAAAAGCTTTTCAGCATAAGCAACTTGACTAGTGCTAGAGTACTGTGGCTTTATTAAACTACAGATGTACTTTTTAAATTATATGAACATAAAATATTCAATTTTAGTCATTAGTCATTGTCTCTGATTGGGAACCATAATTAGGTAGCCTGTTTTCTGTTGCGGTTTTGGGTGGTTATTTTCAGTCTTTGTGTGTCTGCACCAGATAGAACTGTTTCGGTTGTCACTTTGTTGTTTTGTGTTTTTGAGGTGTTCAGTTTTCCATTAAAAAGATGAACACTAACCACGCTGTGCTTTGGTTCTCTCTATCTCCAGACGACAACCGTTACAGAACCACCCACCAAAAAAGGACCAAGCAGCAGCAGGAGCAGCGTGATAAGGAGGAATGGACATGGGAGGACATTCTAGATGGCAAGGGTTGCTACACATGGGAGGAGATCCTGGCTGGAAGGGATTGCCTCCATGGGAACAGGTGGAGGCAGCCAGGACAGCGGAAGCAGCAGCTAAAGGGAGCCAGCGCTTTGAGGGAACACGGCTGGCAAGGAAGCCTGAGAGGCAGCCCAAAAATATCTTGGGCGGAGGCACACGGGGAGTGTGGCTAAGGCAGATAGGAGACCTGCGCCAACTCCCCGTGCTTATCGTGTAGAGAGAGGGCGTTGTACCGGGCAGGCACCGTGTTATGCGGTGGAGAGCACAGTGTCCCCAGTGCGTGTGCATAGCCCGGTGCGGTACATTCCGGTACAGCCCGGTCGGGCTAGAGTGGGCATCGAGCCAGATGCCATGAAGCCGGATCTACGCCTCTGGTCTCCAGTGCGTCTCCTCGGGCCGGCATACATGGCACTAGTCTTACGCATGGTGTCCCCTGTTCGCCAGCACAGCCCAGTGCGGGCTATTCCACCTCGCCGCACTGGCCTGGCGACAGGGAGCATTCAACCAGGTAAGGTTAGGCAGGCTCGTTGCTAAAGATCTCCAGTGCGCCTTCTCGGTCCGGTCTATCCGGTGCCATCTCCACGCACCAGCCCTCCGGTGGCAGCCCCCCGCACCAGGCATCCTGTGCGTCTCCAGAGACCTGAGGTGCGTGTCCTCGGCCCGGTACCACCAGTGCCGGCATCACGCACCAGGCCACTAGTGCGCCTTCAGGGTCCAGTACTCCCTGTTCCTGCTCCTCGCACTCGCCCTGAGGTGCGTGTCCCCAGCCCGGTACCACCAGTGCCGGCACCACGCACCAGGCCTAAAGTCCGCCTCGTCTGTCCTGAGCCGCTAGAGTCTCCCGTCTGTCCTGAGCCGCCAGAGTCTCCCGTCTGTCCAGAGCCGCCCGTCTGTCCTGAGCCGCCAGTCTGTCCTGAGCCGCCAGAGCCGCCAGTCTGTCCTGAGCCGCCAGAGCCGCCAGTGTCCTGAGCCGTCAGAGCCGCCAGTCTGTCCTGAGCCGCCAGAGCCGCCAGTTAGCCAGGAGCCCCCTGAGACGTCAGTCAGCCAGGAGCCGCCAGAGCCGTCAGTCAGCCAGGAGCCGCCAGAGCCGTCAGTCAGCCTGGAGCCGCCAGAGCCGTCAGTCAGCCAGGAGCCGCCAGAGCCGTCAGTCAGCCAGGAGCCGCCAGAGCTGCCAGCCAGCCAGGAGCAGCTAGAGCCGTCAGCCAGCCAGGAGCTGCCAGAGCCGTCAGCCAGCCAGGAGCTGCCAGTGCCGTCAGTCAGCCAGGACCTGCCAGAGCCGCCTGTCACGCCGGCGATGCTGGAATTACTCTTCAGTCCGGAGCTGCTCTTCAGTACGGAGCTACCTCTCAGTCCTGAGCTGCCCCTCAGTCCGGAGTTGCCCCTCAGTCCGGAGTTGCCCATCAGTCCGGAGTTGCCCCTCAGTCCAGTGGGGCCCTTTAGTAGGGTTGCCAGCCCTAGGTTGGCGACGAGGGTCGCCGTTCCTAGGACGCCGCAGAAGCGAACTAAGACTATGGTGGAGTGGGGTCCACATCCAGTGCCAGACCCGCGACCGCGGACAGTTGCCCACCCAGACCCTCCCCCAAAGGTTCAGGTTTTGTGGCCGGGGTCCGCACCTTGGGGGGGGGGGTAGTTCTTGTGTTATTTCTTTGTTTCAGTTGGTCAGGACTTGAGTTGGGTGGATATTCTATGTTTTGTGTTTCTAGGTTGGGTTTCTTGTTTGGCCTGATATGGTTCTCAATCAGAGGCAGGTGTTAGTCATTGTCTCTGATTGGGAACCATATTTAGGTAGCCTGGGGTTTGTGGGTGGTTATTTTCAGTCTTTGTATGTCTGCACCAGATAGAACTGTTTCGGTTGTCACTTTGCTGTTTTGTGTTTTTGAAGTGTTCAGCGTTCCATTAAAAAGATGGACACTAACCATGCTGCGCTTTGGTCCTCTCTATCTCCAGACGACAACCGTTAAACCTGTCCCCAAATTATTATAGTTGGTAAGAGTTTGTTTTGATATTTTAACCTGCGTATTCTCATCGCATCTGGAGTGGGTGAACAAAATCAACATGCGCGCATGCGGTTTGGTCAGCATGTTACACTATATGTATGATTTTGGGTTGTTACTAATATTGGAGATATAGCCAAAGAGTAGCTAGGGTCGACGATCAAGATAAGAAAATACATAGTATGATGAAACTGTCGTGGCATTATGCTATTGTATGTAATTTGAGCATTGGTTGACTAGCTAACGTAGCTATTTAGCTTGCTACGTTGGAGAGGTCGATATGATGCAACAAAATGAAGTGTTAAACAAATCAAAATATATTTGATATTTTAGATTCTTCAAAGTATCCACCCTTTGCCTTGATGACAGCTTTGAACACTCTTGGCATTCTCTCAACCAGCTTCACCTGGAATGCTTTTCCAACAGTCTTGAATGAGTGCTGAGCACTTGTTGACTGCTTTTCCTTCACTCCATCTTCAAAACCATCTCAATTGGGAAGAGGATGGGTGATTATGGAGGCCAGGTCATATGATTCAGCACTCCATCACTCTCTTTCTTGGACAAATAGCCCTTACACAGGCTGGAAGTGTCTTGGGTCATTGTCCTGTTGAAAAACAAATGATAGTCCCACAAAGCGCAAACCAGATGGGATGGCGCATCGCTGCAGAATGCTGTGGTAGCCATGCTGGTTAAGTGTGCCTTGAATTCTAAATAATAAATAATGATAATAAATAATAAATAAATCACTAACGGTGTCACCAGCAAAGCACCCCCACACCATCACACGTCCTCCTCCATAATTCACGGTGGGAACAACACATGCAGAGATCATCCGTTCATCTACTCTGCATCTCAGAAAGACACTGCGGTTAGAACCAAAAATCTCACATTTGGACTCATCAGATCAAAGGACAGAATTCCACCAGTCTATTGTCCATTGCTCATGTTTCTTGTCCCAAGCAAGTCTCTTATTATTATTGGTGTAGTGATTTCTTTGCAGTAATTCAACCACGAAGGCCTGATTCAAACAGTCTCCTCTGAACAGTTGAGATGTGTCTGTTACTTGAACTCTGTGAAGCATATATTTGGGCTGCAATTTCTGAGGCTGGTAACTCTAATGAACTTATCCTCTACAGCAGAGGTAACTCTAGGTCTTCCTTTCCTGTGGCGGTCCTCATGAGAGTCAGTTTCATCATAGAGCTTGATGGTTTACGCGACTGAACTTGAAGAAACAATCAAAGTTCTTGAAATATTCCAGATTGACTGTCCTTCATGTCTTAAAGTAATGATGGACTCTCATTTTCTTTTACTAAATAAGGCTGTCTTCTGTATACAGTCACTACACAACTTTTTGGCTCACATGCATTAAGGAAAGAAATTCAAACTTAGTCACCTGAAATACATTTCAGGTGACTAACACATGAAGCTGGTTGAAAGAATGCCAAGAGTGTGCAAAGCTATCATTAAGGCAAAGGGTGGCTACTTTGAAGAATATCAAATATAACATATACAGTTGAAGTTGGAGGATTACATACACCTTAGCCAAATTCATTTAAACTCAGTTTTCACAATTCCCGACATTTAATCCCAGTAAAAAATCCCTGTTTTAGGTCAGTTAGGATCACCACTTTATTTTAAGAATGTGAAATAATAATAGTAGAGAGAATGATTTATTTCAGCTTTAATTTTTTTCATCACATTCCCATTGGGTCTGAAGTTTACATGCACTCAAATAGCATTTGGTAGCATTGCTTTTAAATAGTTTAAATTGGGTCAAATGTTTCAGGTAGCCTTCCACAAGCTTCCCACAATAAGTTGGGTGAATTTTGGCCCAGTCCTCTTGACAGAGTTGGTGTAACTGAGTCAGGATTGTAGGCCTCCTTGCTCGCACACGCTTTTTCAGTTCTGCCCACACATTTTCTATGGGATTGAGGTCAGGGCTTTGGGATGGCCACTCCAATACCTTGACGTGGTTGTTCTTAAGCCATTTTGCCACAACTTTGGATGTATGATTGGGGTCATTGTCCACTTGGAAGACCCATTTGCGACCAAGCTTTAACTTCCTGACTGATGTCTTTAGATGTTGCTTCAATATATCCAAATAATTTTCATTCCTCATGACGCCATCTATTTTGTGAAGTGCACCAGTCCCTCCTGCAGCAAAGCACCCCCACAACATGATGCTGCCACCCCTGTGCTTCAAGGTTGAGATGGTGTTCTTCGGCTTGCAATCCTCACCCTTTTTCCTCCAAACATAACAATGGTCATTATGGCCAAACAGTTCTATTTTTGTTTCATCAGACCAGAGGACATTTCTCCAAAAAGTATGATCTTTGTCCCCATATTGTCATGCCCTGGCCCTAGTATTCTGTGTTTTCTTTATTATTTTGGTTAGGCCAGGGTGTGACATGGGTGATTATTTGTGTTTTGTCTTGTCTGAGGGGTTTATTAGATTTATGGGGTTGTGTTCAGTATAGTTGTCTAGGAAAGTCTATGGTTGCCTAGAGTGGTTCTCAATCAGATGCAGGTGTTTATCGTTGTCTCTGATTGGGAACCATATTTAGGCAGCCATATTCTTTGGGTGTTTTGTGGGTGGTTGTCTCCTGTGTCAGTGTTTGTATCACACGGGACTCTTTCGGGTTTCACGTTTCTTGTTTTTTCATGTATAGTTTTTCTTATAAAAAAAAACATGAATTATAACCACGCTGCGTTTTGGTCCTCCTCTCCTTCGACGGAAGAATCCCGTTACACATATGCAGTTGCAAACCGTAGTATGGCCTTTATGACGGTTTTGGAGCAGTGGCTTCTTCCTTGCTGAGCGGCCTTTCAGGTTATGGACTCGTTTTACTGTGGGTATAGATACTTTTGTATCTGTTTCCTCCAGCATCTTCACAAGGTCATTTGCTGTTGTTCTGGGATTGATATGCACTTTTCTCAACAAAGTACGTTCATCTCTAGGATACAGAACGCGCCTCCTTCCTGAGCGGTATGATGGCTGTGTGGTCCCATGGTGTTTATAGTTGCGTACAATTGTTTGTATAGATGAACGTGGTACCTACATTCGTATGGAAATTGCTCCCAAGGATGACCCAGACTTGTGGAGTTCTACAATTTTTTTTCCTGAGGTCCTGGCTGATTACTTTTGATTTTCCCACGATGTCAAGCAAGAGGCACTGAGTTAGAATGTAGGCCTTGAAATTCATCCACAAGTACAACAACAATTGACTAAAATGATGCCATTTAGCTTATCATAAGCTTCTAAAGCCACAACATAATTTTCTGGAATTTTCCCAGCTGTTTAAAGACACAATCAACTTAGTGTTTGTAAACTTCTGGCCCACTGGAATTGTGAAACAGTGAATTATAAGTGAAATAATGTGTCTGTGAAAAATTACTTGTGTCATGCACAAAGCAGATGTCCTAACCGACTTGCCAAAACTATAGTTTGTTAATTAACAAGAAATTTGTGGAGTGGTTGAAAAGCGAGTTTCAATGACTCCAACCTAAGTGTATATGAACTTCCGACTTCAACTGTGTATAGTAATGTTTTACAAAAAAAAACAATTTTCTTACATATCTAAAATCTATGAATAAAAAACATCTCATAACAGTGGTATTTTACACACACAGTAGCAATCAATTCGGATGAAAAACACTTGTGAAATGTTGTTGGATATATCGTTTTAGAACACCACATCAGTCCTAAGCCTAATTTACACCTTCCACTTCTACGCTGTCTGCTAGGTTTACTAAACAAATTATATTGAACTTCCACTCATGCCTGCAAATCTCTGCGGAAACCTGTGTGGACAGGAGCAGATGTTGGATTGAGGCGAAGGCATGTATTTGGCATTAGGGATAACAAAAACTTAAACTTATGCCACAGCTTTATAGGGCTTTCATAAAGTCTTCATAAGCACTTTTCCAGCGTTTTGGGCCCAAAGCGAAATTTGGTACAGCTCCATCTCGAGTGCCATACATTTAAGTGAATTCAAATAATTTCTAAGCAAAGTCTACCAACATACAGGGTGATTTGAAAGGTGTTTACATCTGGTGCTTTGCCTAATATATAATTAGCCTTCTCTCCATCCTTTATTGCATGTAATTCGCTTATGAATGACTTTTGAAGCATCCATGCCGGTATTCTACAGGGTTTATGAAGGCTTCAACAAGCCTTTAAAGTTAATCATTTAAAGTGGGACTGTCTTGGGATATGGCAGTGTTACATATCTCTTCCTGCACATTGTAAACCCCAAGGCATTTTTAACTCAAATACTTCTAGTTGAACTCAAAGTAAATAAAAGTCATTATGACTTAACATTTTTATGTTACTGACTCAAAACTAAATGGGAAGTCACATCAGCTAAAACCGTTTTAACTTATGATAACAAATTCACTTTTTTACCAGCATCCTCTACTGCAGTTTGTTTTTAAATCGTTTTTAATATCTGGGTTTTTGCAAGATTGGTTAATCTTATGCTACACAAAGATAAATAACATAATTGTTTTATAAACTAATTCAATCATTTAGTTTCCTAATACTTATAATGAATGCAGGTTGTGGGTGAATAAAAATTACAACTGTTGGATATCCTAACTCTAGATGGATTATAATTAAGCAATAAGGACCGAGGGGGTGTGGTATATGGCCAATATACCATGGCTAAGGGTTGTTCGTACGCACGACGCACAGTGCCTGTATTCAGCCCTTAGCTGTGGTATATTAGCAATACACCACAAAACCATGAGGTGTCTTACTGTTATTATGAACTGGTTATCAATGTAATTAGAAGAGTAAAAATACATGTTTTGTCATGCATGTGGTATACAGTCTGATATACAACGGCTGTCAGCCAATCAGCATTCAGGGCTCGAACCACTCAGTTTATTATAAGAATTACATACGTATTACACATACCAGCATAAGGTGACTTGCAGGTATGATTGCAACGTTTTTCCACGAGTCCTGGTTGGACTGGAGATCCTTCAACAATGATTTTTTGAAAATCTGGACATTTTGGTAAAGTTACAAGAATTCTGCTAGGCCTCAAAATAAGGCATTTTGAGATATGTAATGGCATAAAGAGTTTAATTAAAATAAGTAGGTTCACCTAGGAACTCACTTGGTGAAGGCCACAGGACTGAAAATGAATTAATTCAACAATGTTTCTGTCACTAACAGTTATGGATGGTAACTCTACAATTCACCCGAAAAGGCAAAGAACACTGGGAAATTATATTGGAGGTATGCCGTAAATCAAAATGTTCAAACTGATACAACTCAAATCTGGACCCCCTAGAGTCTCACAGTGACTCTATCCGTTTTGAGTAATGACTTAAAAATCACTTAGCTAACTGTTCTCGGATATATTAACTGCAACGGGTTTAAAGTGCAGGTTTCAAACCTTCTTTTCTTCTTAACATTGTGCTTGCCACAGTATACATGTTCTCCTTAAACCTTGAATCCCCCTCTTTGGCCCCGGTGACTGTAGATCTGTATCCCCATACCGCCTTGCTGAGTCGGAGTTAAGCTACGGAAGTTAGTTATCCATGTGTACAGGGGCCTGTATTTTTATTTTACCAGGTAAGTTGACTGAGAACAAATTCTCATTTTCAGCAACAACCTGGGGAATAGTTACAGGGGAGAGGAGGGGGGATGAATGAGTCAATTGTAAACTGGGGATGATTAGGTGGCCATGATGGTGTGAAGGCCAGATTAGCATGTGTTCCAGTGGTTGGACGTGGTGCCAGAGAGACAACATAATGAGTCACATTAGTATTCATTAGGCAGAGGTGCTGGACAGAGTGGGGAGCAGCCAGACTCATGTTGAATCAGCTCCAGCGAGAATGCTCTGACGAGGCGGGGATGAAGCGGTAATTAGGCCCACCAGTCAAGAGTGATTTCCCCGCCGTGAACACGTGAGGTCAAGAGTGTGGCAATGCTACCACTGAGAGAGGGCAAGAGAAGGGGAAATGTTGTGAATGAGGACAACACAACCTTGCCCTTCTATCCCTCTTCAGTCTACAATGCTCTCAACTTCTCTCTCTGTTTCTCCTTCACACTTATTCAATCTGCCTCACCTTCTAAATCAAAACACAACCATGTCCTCCTTCAGTTCCCTTTCTTATTCTTTCAAGCTCTCCCTTCATTCCTTCTCCCCCTACTCATTCCCCTTGAAATTGTACTTTTCTTTATTAGATACTTTGCCTGTCCCCTGTATAGAACATGTAGCAGTACTAAAACACACAGGTCTCTAGCTTTTTCGCTCGCCTGAGCAAGAGTATCTCTTGATAAGCTGTAGACCACACTATTTACCAAGAGAGATTACATCTATATTGTTCGTAGCTGTCTATATACCAACACAGACCATTGCTGGCACTAAGACTGCACTCAATGAGCTGTATACAGTACAGCCATAACAGGAAAATGCTCATCCAGAGGCGGCGCTCCTAGCGGCTTGGGACTTTAATGCAGGGAAACTCAAATCAGAAAAAAACTCTAGACCAACTTTACTCCACACACAGACGCTTACAAAGTTCTCCCTCGCCCTCCATTTGGCAAATCTGACCATAATTCTATCCTCCTGCTTACAAGAAAAAACGAATGCAGGAAGCACCCGTGACTCGGTCAATAAGACAGTGGTCAGATGAAGCAGATGCTAAGCTACAGGACTGTTTTGCTAGCCCAGACTGGAATATGTTCCGGGATTCTTCTGAAGGCATTGAGGAGTACACCACATCAGTCACTGGCTTCATCAATAAGTGCATTGATGATGTCGTCCACAGTGACCGTATGTACATACCCCAACCAGAAGCCATGGATTACAGGCAACATCCGCATTGAGCTAAAGGGTAGAGCTGTCGCTTTCAAGGAGCGGGACTCTAACCCGGAAGCTTATGAGAAATCCCACTATGCCCTCCAACGAACCATCAAACAGGCAAAGCGTCAGTACAGGACTAAGATCGAATCATACTACACCGGCTCCGTTGTGGCAGGTCTTGCAAAATATAACAGACTACAAAGGAAAGCACAGCCATGAGCTGCCCAGTGACACCAACCCACCAGACAAGCTAAATTACTTCTATGCTCGCTTCGAGGCAAGTAACACTGAAACATGCCTGAGAGCACCAGCCGTTCCGGACGACTGTATGATCACGCTCTCCGTGACCGATGTGAGTAAGACCTTTAAACCGGTCAACATTCACAAGGCCGCAGGGCCAGCCGGATTATCAGGATGTGTACTCCAAGCATGTGCTGACAACTGGCAAGTGTCTTCACTGACATTTTCAACTTGTCCCTGACTGAGGATGTAATACCAACATGTTTCAAGCAGACCACCATCGTCCCTGTGCCCAGGAACACAAAGGTAACCTGCCTAAATGACTACCGACCTGTAGCACTCAGGTCTGTAGCCATGAAGCGCTTTCAAAGGCTGGTCATGGCTCACATCAACACCATTATCCCAGACCCACACATTTTGCATACTGCCCCAACAAATCCACAGATGATGAAATCTCTATTGCACTCAACACTGCCCTTTCCCACCTGGATAAAAGGAACATCTATGTGAGAATGCAATTCATTGACTACAGCTCAGCGATTAACACCATAGTGTCCACAAAGCTCATCACTAAGCTAAGGACCCTGGGACTAAACACCTCCCTCCGCAACTGGATCCTGGACTTCCTGACAGGCCACCCCAGGTGTTAAGGGTAGGGAACAACACATCCGCCATGCTGATCCTTAACACAGGGACCCCTCAGGGGTGCGTGCTCAGTCCCCTCCTGTACTCCCTGTTCAGACGTGACTGCATGGCCAGGCATGACTCCAACACCATCATCAAGTGACACAACAGTCATAGGCCTGATCACCGACAACAATGAGAACGCCTATATGGAGGAGGTCAGAGACCTTATCGTGTGGTGCCAGGACAACAACCTCTCCCACAACATGATCAAGACAAAGGAGATTAATGTGGACTACATGAAAAGGAGGATTGAGCACGCCCCCATTCTCATCAACAGGACTGTAGTGGAGCAAGTTGAGAGCTTCAAGTTCCATGGTCTCCACATCACCAACAAACTATCATTGTCCAAACACACTAATACAGTCGTGAAGAGGGCACGACAAAGCCTATTCCCCCTCAGAAGAGCAAAAAGATTTGGCATGGGTCCTCAGATCCTCAAAAGGTTCTACAGCTGCACCATCAAGAGTGGTTGCATCACTGCCTGGTATGGCAACTGCTTGGCCTCCGACCGCAAGGCACTACAGAGGGTAGTGCATACGGCCCAGTACATCACTGGGGCCAAGCTTTCTGCCATCCAGGACCTCTATTTTACAGGCAGTGTCAGTGTCAAATTTTCAGAGGCTCAAGCCTCCCTAGTTATAGACAGTTCTCTCTGCTACCACAGGGCATGCAGTACCGGAGCGCCAAGTTGAGGTCCAAAAGGCTTCTTAACAGCGTCTACCCCCAAGCCATAAGACTCCTGTACAGTTAATCAAAGTGCTACCCAGACCCCTCTTTTACTCTGCTGCTACTCTGTTTATAATCTATGCATAATAATGTTAACTCTACCTACATGTACATGTTACCTCACTTACCTCAACTAACCAGTGCCCCCACACATTGACTCTCTACCGGTACCCCATGTGTATAGCCTCACTTGTTATTTTACTGCTGCTGTTTAATTATTTGCTACTTTTATTTTAAATTTTTGACTTAATACTATTTTTTTCTTACCTTCTTAAAGCGTTGTTGGTTAAGGGCTTGTAAGTAAGCTGTATACTGAATACTGTTGTATTCGGCGCATGTGATAAAATTGTATTTGATTTACTAGGCATAATTAGATGTTTGAATCTCCCCTACTGCTTATTTGAGAATGTCCTCTCCTGTAATTCCTGTCCCTTCTACTGAGTGTGAAGCAATACATTTTTTTTACAACTAATAAAGAATTTTAAGAAAACAAATAAATATGTAGGATGGAGATGGACAAAGCAGGATGTTCTTGAATGCAGTTGATCACAGGCAGTTTCGAGTTGTCATAGGTGGACAAAACTTTTGGTTTTCCATAATTCTGTGTCAAAATGTTTTGTATTATTGCTTGTTGGCTTTGTTGACTTTCTCTCTGTCTCTGTATGTCACTTCTTTTTAATCTCATCTCAATTTGAGTTACATATTTCAAAACAGTAATCTTTGAATCTATGATCTTTGTGGGATCTTTGCGGGACTGAAGGCGTCCTACCAATCAATTTTATACAGTAATTTTTACAGTAATCCTGCGTCTATTGTTTAAGATATGTCAGTTTTCCCTTAGGACTGTGTGAGTGTACATTATATTTACTTTAAAATGTAAAGTTTATTTAACTAGGCAAGAACAAATTCTTATATACAATGACGGCCTACCGAGGAAATGTGTGGTACAACAGTTGTACAAGCTCCAGAGTGCATGAGGGTCTCTGCGGTCGTCGATGGCAACCCAGATGATTTTCTCCCCATTGATTTGGACAAGCAATATTGAAACCAGACACTCTTGAGATCTGGATCTAGGCCTTGTCCCTTGCGCTTACACAAACAAAAATGCCCCTCACTTCTATAGTAATTTTTTTGTGGGTTATGAACTAGGAACAGCATGAAAATGTCCTTGGCCTGACCGCTCCTGCAACATGAAGCTAGTGCTTTGTTATTTTAGATAGTAACACTGGATGGACACTTCACACAAACTGGAAATAAAAATGGATTGGACAGCTTTTCACAGCAGTGTTTTTAGTGTTTTTTTTTCACTCTGTGATTTGCATGCCACGAGTGAAATAATTACTGTATATTTGATGGGGAACATTCATTAACATGTCTCGCTTATGAAGTATTTAGGTTGTGTTGTTTTTTAATGAGAAATATCACATCTGAACAATGGCTATTTGATTGTGATATCATTTTTAGATGACCAATACATTACTTTCCTGCAAGCAATAATAGAGGTGTGTGTGCATTTGTGTTTGTCTGTATACTAAATACACTAATTATACTAAATATATATTTTTCACCACATTTATATTCTGTGACTATAGGCAGAGATCAGGTAATTGTATAAATTGTTAACATGATTGAGTGTATCTCAGGTGTGCTGGTGGCATGGTAAAGGGTTGCAGTATAACTGCATTAATTTAATCAGAAAATAATAACTGGCCTGACAACAGGCAATGGATGATTTATCAAACTATTACCCAGCTCCATGTGTGACTATTGAGGGGAATAAAAGTCTCCTATAAGGTTAAAGCCACTCTACACACTTAAAAGATTGGTTTACCAGCTGTCTGTCAGTAAATACTGTATATGATCTGTTTCAGGGACTATGACTTTGATTGGCAGCTATTGAGAAACATGCAAGCATTGCATTTCAGTTGAGATGTTGCTAAGGCAGCGTTTCCCAAACTTGGTCCCTGGGACGCCAAGGGCTGCTACTTTTGTTTTTACCCTTACACTACACAGCTGATTCAAATCATCAAAGCTTGATGATTAGTTGATTATTTCAATAGGGGACCGAGTTTGGGAAACCCTGTGCTGAGGGAGGATCCCACCACTGCCACCAAATTCCTCTGGACATCAGACTGAAGTCTAAAAAGAGACAATATGTTGTCTCATCAACACACAAGGTTTGAACGTCTGTTTACTGTTAATTTAATTAAATGAGGAACGTAACTCTCTCTCACACTCTCTCACACACACACACACACGCACTCACACACACACACACACACACACACACACTCACACAACATTTTGTGAGTGCCTACAGTTCAGTTAAGCCTACCTGTTTTCTGATAACATTCCCATTAGATAAATTCCCCAAACTACAAGCTCATGGCATGACATCTCCCTCTCTTAACCTGTCTCTCTCGTTTTCCCTCCCTCCCTCCTATTTTTCCCCCTTGGTCTTGGGGGTACACATTTTCCCTCAGATTTATGACATGGGCGTAAAGGTGCACTTGACAGCTCTCAGATTGGTGCAGTAGAAGAGAGACGGGTTAGCTGGGTAAATCTATCAGGGGTCCGACCAGGAGGTGGGAGGGAAGGAGGGAGCTGAGGGAGAGGAGGAGAGAAGGAGAGAAAGAGATAGAAGGGCTTTGATGGGCCCTGCTGAGCACACAAGCTTCCATGCTGAGCACTTTGGCGGCTGGCTGACAGTTGTGCTCAGCCTTCACTGTAATAATGAATAAAAGGGAACTCCCTTCAGATTACACATCTTCCATGTTTTGACATTGACCTTAATACATAATTTAACACAAAGCTTGAACAGTGTGTAATGAGATAAGAGAGGGCCACTGGAAGGAGAGACCTAGGCAAAAACAGATGGGGCCAATCGTGAAAGCCTGTGACGGTACACATAACAATGTGTGTGATCCTCAATCGGACAAAATAAAAAGTTAGCTAGCCATCGATGGGAGGTTTCTGAGTGTGTGTGTGCGTGCGTGTCTGTCTATAGTACCAGAAGGCTCGGTGGTGTGTTTTGTGCGGCTTTGTGAGTGTTTAAATGCTTAGCTTGCATTTTACGACAGGCTCTGACAGGTTGAGAAATACACTTTATGCCATTGCTTACTCCCTATGTAAATACATGCAGGATTCAGCTGCTGTGAAATTAACATGAAAAATGTTAGTTGCTCATTGGTAGATTAGTGTAATGGAGTGTTGAACAAACTTCTTAGTGTTTTCTATATTTCTCTTACACTCTGAGTAGTCCAAACACTACATTAAGAAACAAGGTTCCAAAGGGGTTATTCGTCTGTCCCCAAAGGAGAACCCTTTTTGGTTCCAGGTAAAACCCTTGTGGAAGCGGTTCTACATGGAACCCAAAAGGGTTCTACCTGCACAGCAAAATCGTCAGTGTTAAAATTCTGGTGTTAATTAATTTGGAGTCCAAGAGTTGAGATTCCGGTGTTTTTACAAGAGAAATTAACAATTGAGTCTGGTGTTCAATCACAGTTCAAGTTGGTCAGCTCCCAGCAGTGTTAATTGGATCATCTGGGATATTTTGATAAAGACCTGTTGAAATGGAGGCTATTCATTAGTTCATGAGTAAAATATTTTGTGATTTGAAGTTGTACTATAGCCATGTTTACTGAGAATCGTCAACCTAGTAGCGAATAGCGACCAGACAGCTAACTTAGCTAGTTAGATAACGTCAGCGAATGTAAGCTAGCGTGCTGAAGATAAATTAATTAGCTAGCTAATGTGAACTATGGTTTGTTCAGCCAATTCCTATTTTGAGCTTAGCTTCAGTAAGTCGTAACAAGTGCACTGGTGTTAGTTAGTTAGCTAGCGCTAACTAGTCTAGCTAACGTTAGTTAGCTCAGCATTTTTAATCTTGCTTGGTTAGCTGTTGCTTGTTAGCTAGCTAACAAGCTAGCTAGCTAACAAGCTAACGTTATTAGCTCGCAAAATAATTATTGCTTCCTGAGCCTGCATTATTTTAGGTGATACTTGACTGAGTCATCATCTCTAATTTGACATGACTAGCTAACGTTCTGGCAAGGAACAGCTGAGGACGTTTGGTTGTGTAGAATCTACACACGAACTACCATGTGCAGCACTAACAGTGCAGTAGCTAGCCAGCCACTGATTCCAACCTAACTTGTTTTTACAGCACATTAGGTGAAGTTGGAGGTTTTTCTGAGTTAGATTAGTTGCTTGATTTCCACATTAATGTCCTTATTAGTGCGTTTCATGGAAAGAAAACAGATACAAATGGCACCACCAGAAGTGGCAAGAGCAATACAAAGATTTCCTGGCCTCTCTGGAAGATGTTGAACATCAGCATACTGTACAACATTTTCCAAAGGTAACTGAAGTAGCTCATTTTGGTCAGGCAGGTAACATGATAAGCACAGTTCTTACAATTCTGAAGACTGGAACTAAAATGGATTAAATGTTTAATCAGTTGACATGTTTTGGCCTATTGTCTCTCTTTCCCTCACAGCCTCGAACAGAAGTTGACACCAGAATGATTAATAGAGGACAGTACCAACACTTCACAAAGCTTGTTCTCAGGAATTCATCTCTGAAGGCAAGTTTACTATTTAGAATGACACACCATTATCCACCTGCCATTAAGCTAGTCTACAATGAGGAAATACGGTTGGGTTGATAATTTTAGCTTCTTCAAATGCACTCATTGTCTTTCAAACTCGTTGTTATCACTGAGTGAAAGAAACGTTTTCCATTCCCACGGACGAAACAGTCACAGTGGAAGATGAGACCGGCACAGAGGATGTGTTTGCATAGCTAGTGACCTCGAAGGACATATATTTGTTGTCCAGGATGATGATATTGATAATGGAAAGTGTACTCTTTCATGTTGAACTGAAACTGTGCTTCAAAGCTATAACTTAATCTGGAGACCTTCTTAAACCTTTGGTGAGCAAAACTTCAGACAATGGGTGTAATTCATTTTGACTAATAACTTTTGTCTTTCAGATACAGCCAGCATCCAGTCAACACCCAGCTTGACAAATACACTGTCCCGGCCTTATAGCAGTAGAGAGAGTGGCAGTGATATGACGAAATGGATAAGAATGGAAGAGGTGTTGCAGAGTTCACCTGCCAGAGACGTAAGGCACCTTTTTTTAAATCAAAATGATCCTTCACCAAATGTTCTATGGATGTCCATAACATTATTCAGCAGATCATCATCAGTGACATTATCCAACAGATTTCTAATTGTGTATTTTGACACAGCCCTCAGGCTTCTACTCCTTGCTAATCAACAATGCCAAGTTGATAAAAGAGATTATCCTTACGAAAAACCAGGAGGTGCAGCAATGCTGAAGGAATATGAGGACATAGTGACAATCTGTGACAGTTCAAGAAGGCAGATGGTGAACATCCTTAAGGCACATATGACTGAGTATGTAACACTGGTAAAGTGTTACATTTAACTCTGAGGGTGTTACATTTCAAATTTGCCATCTGGAACAAAAAGGGTTCTACCTGGAACCAAAAATGAGTCTTAAAAGGTTTCTCCTATGGGGACAGCTGAAGAACCCTTTAAAGTTCTAGATAGCACCTTTTTTTCTAAGAGTGTAGTACTGAGAAGAACGCAATTGTCAAAAGAGCATTCCTTGCCTCCTTCAGCACTGATCTGAAAACAGAAGATAAGTGAGAAGAGAAGCCCACATGGGCTTGTATGTATGTCGCCAGTCTGCATGTTAACCCACATTCTTAGCCTTCTCATTAAGAGATAAAGTTATGACCGGTGACTCGAGGAACCTTGGAGATCCTCAAGGATCCCCTGGAGTTCCTCAAGGAACTATTGCTAGTCAATGAGTTGTATTTGCACCTTTGGTTAGTTGACGGGTTCATGGAGGAACCTTTAATGATTCAATTAAGTAAAGGGTTCCTGGAGGAACTCTAGACTGCAGTCGTGGCTTAGTAGGCATGTGGCTTTCAGCTAGATCTTTTTTGGCCATCCATTAGAGTAAATGTAATTCCTGTTAATGTGGGTTGTTGTATTTTCATCACCAACAATGATGAGACAGCCTACAAGGAGGAGGTAAGGGCCCTGGAAGAGGGGTACCAGGAAAATAACCTCTCACTCGATGTCAACAAAACAAAGGAGATGATAATGGACATCAGGAAACAGCAGAGGGAGCACGCCTCTATCCACATAGACGGGACCGCAGTGGAGAAGGTGGAAAGCTTCAAGTTCCTTGGCGTACACATCCCTGACGATCTGAAATGGGCCACCCACACAGACAGTGTGATGAAGAAGGCGCAACAGCACCTCTTCAATTTTCGGAGGCGGAAGAAATTTGTCTTGGCCCCTAAAACCCTCACAAACTTCTACAGATGCACAATTGAGAGCATCCTGTCGGGCTGTATCACCGCCTGGTACGGCAACTGCTCCGCCCACAACCGTAAGGCTCTCCAGAGGGTAGTGAGGTCTGCACAACGCATCACCGGGGGCAAACTACCTGCCCTCCAGGACACCTACACCACCCGATATCACAGGAAGGCCATAAAGATCATCAAGGACAACAACCACCCGAGCCACTGCCTGTTCACCCCATTATCATCCAGAAGGCGAGGTCAGTACAGGTGCATCAAAGCTGGGACCGAGAGACTGAACAGCTTCTATCTCAAGGCCATCAGACTGTTAAACAGCCACCACTAACATTGAGTGGCTGCTGCCAACACACTGACTCAACTCCAGCCACTTTAATAATGGGAATTGATGGGAAATGATGTAAAATATATCACTAGCCACTTTAAACAATGCTACCTAATATAATGTTTACATACCCTACATTATTCATCTCATATGTATATGTATATACTGTACTCTATATAATCTACTGCATCTTTATGTAATACATGTATCACTAGCCACTATAACTATGCCACTTTGCTTACATACTCATCTCATATGTATATACTGCACTCAATACCATCTACTGTATCTTGCCTATGTTGCTCTGTACCATCACTCATTCATATATCTTTATGTACATATTCTTTATCCCCTTACACTTGTGTCTATAAGGTAGTAGTTTTGGAATTGTTAGCTAGATTACTTGTTGGTTATTACTGCATTGTCGGAACTAGAAGCACAAGCATTTCGCTAGACTCGCATTAACATCTGCTAACCATGTGTATGTGACAAATAACATTTGATTTGATTTGATTTGATTGTCTAACAACTACTTTCAGAATGAAGAGCCGTTCTAACAGACACTCCAAGACCAATAATATACGACTACAAAGGAGAACCAGAGACTTACACAATCAGAGACTTTCTGTCAAATTACTCCCTGTAGATGGATCAAGTGATTTTACCAGAGAGAGATGACAAAGACGTAAAAGCATTTCTAAATCTGAATGATCGGTTGTTAGGGTGCTAAATATCCATAGAGCGTATTATTCAACTGTATGTACGATAGTTGAATTCCTTTCCCTTCTTCTCCCGCTCTTTCTTCCCCCCCCCCCCCTTTTTCATTGTGTAACAAGCAGTCATATCGGTTTAGTCCACTAGGGACTTTTCATTGCATCATGTCAGTAACCAATGGAGTCAATCTATCCTGTGTGTGTGTTATGTAATTCTGCGTGATTATTTAGTTAGTTAGTAAATAAATAATTGGGCCAATTTGTGTATCACTGATTCATCATGGAGACTAGGGTTCGTGCAGATTTGAAGTCAACGACGTTCAGAATGAGGCTGATGAGGTAATAATGATAATTAATGAATGACAGATAATATCTTGAGATATTCAAATATTTGAGTTAATTCAGGAAACGGAAACTCGTTAAATAAACTTTTCCCGTGGTGCTCCAGATTACTACTTAATTAATAGTTGATTAATGATTAACTTAATTGCGTAACAATTGAATGTGGTATGTAATTATTTGATAAAATAATCGTTATCGCATTAATGGTACCAACGTCACGACAATACTAACTGATAAAAAAAGCATTATTTTTTTCAACATTAAAAAAAAGGTATAATCTTGGTAAATTTTATCATAAATTGCACTGGTGGAGTTATGTCACACATGCAGCTAACAAAAACATTGAATTGTCTGCTCTACCCAAAATTACAACCAACTAATTGCAGCATTACCTATAATTGGTTAAAGAAAGTTGCAAAATAGTTAGGAAGAGATTTTTGACCTACCGATTCCATGGACATGGTTTATGAACTGATATGCAAAACGAATAAGAATTTTTTTATTTAAATTAGTACAGAACATTCTTGCAACCAACAGAATTGTATTTATATGGAGTACAACCTTATCAGCTCTGCAGATTTTGCTGCGAAGAGGCAGAATCATTAGATCATTCGTAGCTTGTTTTTGGTCACAGGTCCAGGCAAGGCTGAAGAATTGCAATATTTATCTGGAGCTAACCCTGCAGAAACTAGCGTTACTGCGTGATCTGAAAAGTCATAGTCAAACGATCAGAAATATAATAATACTTTTATCTAAAACATTTATTTTCATTTTACAATCTGCAGAAAAAATGAGAATAGAAGGGTTCAGAGCATTTGTGAAACATCACGGCACAGTTCAAAAATATATGACAAATAAAAATCCAATATGGATGGTGTGGGAGATTTTGAATGGTGTTGAAGGATGGGACTAATAAAAACTAATAACAACAAGATAACAAATCTTAAAATCTGCGTATTCCTCCAAAGCTCAGTTGTCCTGAGACTGCACAACTCTGCCAGGACCTACGATCAAGAGAGACACTCAAGTGTTTTAGTACTATATCTCTTGACACAGTGATAAAAATAATCATGGCCTCTAAACCGTCAAGCTGTATAATGGACCCTATTCTGACTAAAATACTGAAAGAACTGCTTCCTGTGCTTGGCCCTCCTATGTTGAACATAATAAACTGTTCTCTATCCACCGGATGTGTACCAAACTCACTAAAAGGGGCAGTAATAAAGCCTCTCTTGAAAAAGCCAAACCTTGACCCAGAAAATATAAAAAACTATCGGCCTATATCGAATCTCCCATTTCTCTCAAATGATTTTGAAAAAGCTTTTGTGCAGCAACTCACTGCCTTCCTGAAGATAAACAATGTATACGAAATGCTTCAGTTTGGTTTTAGACACCATCATAGCACTGAGACTGCACTTGTGAAGGTGGTAAATTACCTTTTAATGGCGTCAGACCGAGGCTCTGCATCTGTCCTCGTGCTCCTGGACCTTAGTGCTGCTTTTGATACCATCGATCACCACATTCTTTTGGAGAGATTGGAAACCCAAATTGGTCTACACGGACAAGTTCTGGCCTGGTTTAGATCTTATCTGTCGGAAAGATATCAGTTTGTCTCTGTGAAATGTTTGTCCTCTGACAAATCAACTGTAAATTTCGGTGTTCCTCAAGGTTCCGTTTTAGGACCACTATTGTTTTCACTATATATTTTACCTCTTGGGGATGTCATTCAAAAACATAATGTTAACTTTCACTGCTATGCGGATGACACACAGATGTACATTTCAATGAAACATGGTGAAGCCACAAAATTGCCCTCGCTAGAAGCCTGTGTTTCAGACATAAGGAAGTGGATGGCTGCAATCTTTCTACTTTTAAACTCGGACAAAACAGAGATGCTTGTTTTAGGTCCCAAGAAACAAAGAGATCTTCTGTTGAATCTGAGAATGAATCTTAATGGTTGTTCAGTCGTCTCAAATAAAACTGTGAAGGACCTCGGCGTTATTCTGGATCCTAATCTCTCTTTGACGAACATTGTTTCAAGGACAGCTTTTTTCCATCTACGTAACATTGCAAAAATCAGAAACTTTCTGTCCAAAAATTATTCAGAAAAATGAATCCATGCTTTTGTTACTTCTAGGTTAGACGACTGCTATGCTTTACTTTCCGGCTACCCGGAAAAAGCACTAAATAAACTTCAGTTAGTGCTAAATACGGCTGCTAGAATCCTGATCAGAACCAATAAATTTGATCATATTACTCCAGTGCTAGCCTCCCTACACTGTTTTCCTGTTAAGGCAAGGCCGGTTTCAAGGTTTTACTGCTAACCTACAAAGCATTACATGGGCTTGCTCCTACCTATCTCTCTAGAATTTCTAAGCAAACAGCTGGAGGCAGGGCTTTCTCCTATAGAGCTCCATTTTTATGGAATGGTCTGCCTACCCATGTGAGAGAAGCAGACTCAGTCACAACCTTTAAGTCTTTACTGAAGACTCATCTCTTCCGTGGGTCATATGATTGAGTGTAGTCTGGCCCAGGAGTGTGAAGGTGAACGGAAAGGCTCTGGAGCAACGAACCGCCCTTGGTGTCTCTGCCTGGCCGGTTCACCTCTCTCCACTGGGATTCTCTGCCTCTAACCCAATTACAGGGGCTGAGTCACTTGCTTACTGGTGCTCTTTCATGCCGTCCCTAGGAGGGGTGCGTCACTTGAGTGGGTTGAGTCACTGACGTGATCTTCCTGTCTGGGTTGGCCCACCCTCGACAACTACTGTGATTATTATTATTTGACCATACTGGGCATTTATGAACATTTGAACATCTTGGCCATGTTCTGTTATAATCTCCATCCGGCACAGCCAGAAGAGGACTAGCCACCCCTTATAGCCTGGTTCCTCTCTAGGTTTCTTCCTAGGTTTTGGCCTTTCTAGGGAGTTTTCCTAGCCACCCTGATTCTACACCTGCATTGCTTGCTGTTTGGGGTTTTAGGCTGGGTTTCTGTACAGCACTTTGAGATATCAGCTGATGTAAGAAGGGCTATGTAAACAAATTTGATTTGATTTGAAATGTAAAACATACTGCGCCAGTGAAACATACTGTATATAGGTTAAGAACTCTTGTGAAAGAGCACAGTTTGAAAGATTTGGAAAATAGAAAACAAATTGGAAGGACATCAGAAATAAATGGGAGAGTTTGAGGGTAGAGGAAAGACAGGAGTAAAAACTAACAAAATACAACTATTGTAAAATACACTGTCCATAAAATGTATATGGTATGTGTACTGTTAGCTAGAAATACAGGCATAAGCGTTGTTGTTCACCAGTTTGCTCCAATTGCGGGAGGGATGGTATGGTTGAAAGGCAATGAAGGAAAAAAAAAAATATATATACACTATATACATATATATATGTATATATATATGAACAAAATATGTACCGTTGAAGTCGAAGGTTTACATACACCTTAGCCAATTAGATTTAAACTCTGTTTTTCACAATTCCTGACATTTAATCATAGTAAAAATTCTCTGTCTTAGGTCAGTTAGGATCACCACTTTATTTTAAGAATGTGAAATGTCACAATAAAAGCAGAGAGAATGATTTATTTCAGTTTTTATTTCTTTCATCACATTCCCAGTGGGTTAGGGTTAGGGTTAGTGGGTCAGAAGTTAACCTACCCTCATTAGGGGGTAGGTTAGGATTTGGAAGCATTGCCTTTAAATTGTTTAACTTGGGTCAAACATTTGGGGTAGCCTTCGAAAAGCTTCCCACAATAAGTTGGGTGAATTTTGGCCCATTCCTCCTGACAGAGCTGGTGTAACTGAGTCAGGATTGTTGGCCTCCTTGCTTGCACACGCTTTTTAATATTAAAAAAAAATTCTGCACACAAATTGTAATAGGATTGAGGTCAGGGCTATGTGATTGCCACTCCAATACCTTAACTTTGTTGTCCTTAAGCCATTTTGCCAAACTTTGGAAGTATGCATGGGGTCATTGTCCATTTGGAAGACCCATTTGCAACCAAGCTTTAACTTCCTGAATGATGTCTGAGATGTTGCTTCAATATATCCACATAATTTCCCTCCCTCATGATACCATCTATTTTGTGAAGTGCAACAAAGAACCCCCACAACATGATGCTGCCGCCCCCGTGCTTCACGGTTGGGATGGTGTTCTTCGGCTTGCAAACCTCCCCCTTTTTCCTCCAAACAATACGATTGTCATTATGTCCAAACTGTTCTATTTTTGTTTCATCAGACCAGAGGACATTTCTCCAAAAAGTGTGATCTTTGTCCCCATGTGCAGTAGCAAACTGTAGTCTGGCTTTATTATGTTTTTTTTTTTGGAGCAGTGGCTTCTTCCTTGTTGAGCGGCCTTTCAGGTTATGTCGATAAAGGACTTATTTTACTGTGGATATAGATACTTTTGTACCTCTTTCATCCAGGATATTCACAAGGTGCTTTGCTGTTGTTCTGGGATAGATTTGCACTCTTCACACCAAAGTACTTTAATCTCTGGGAGACAGAAAGCGTCTCCTTCCTGAGAGGTATGATGGCTGCTTGGTCCCATGGTGTTTATAGTTGTGTACTATTGTTTGTACAGATGAACGTGGTGCCGTCAGGCGTTTGGAAACTGCACCCAAGGATGAACCAGACTTGTGGAGGTCTACAACTTTTTTTTCTGAGGTCTTGTCTGATTTCTTTTGATTTTCCCATGATGTTAAGCAAAGAGGCACTGAGTTTGAAGGTAGGCCTTGAAATACATCCACAGGTACATCTACAATTGACTCAAATTATGTAAATTAGTCTATCAGAAGCTTTAAACGCCATGACAACATTTTCTCACCAGCTGCATTAGTACTGCAGTGCTTCTCCTCCTCATGGACTGCACCAGAATTACCAGTTTCTGCTGTGAGATGTTACCCCACTCTTCACCAAGGCACCTGCATGTTCCCGGACATTTCTTGGGGGAATAGCCCTAGCCCTCACCCTCCGATCCAATAGGTCCCAGAAGTGCTCAATGGAATTGAGATCCTGGCTCTTCGCTGGCCATGGCAGAACACTGACATTCCTGTCTTGGAGGAAATCACACACAGAACAAGCAGTATGGCTGGTGACATTGTCATGCTGGAGGGTCATGTCAGGATGAGCCTGCAGGAAGGGTACCACATGAGGGAGGAGGATGTCTTCCTTCTAACGCACAGCGTTTAGATTACCTGCAATGACATCAAGCTCAGTCCGATGATGCTGTGACATACCGCCCCAGACCATGAGGGACCCTCCACCTCCAAATCGATCCCGCTCCAGAGTGCATTGCGGACAGTGTGAGCACTGATGGAGGGATTGTGCATTCCTGGTATAACTTGGGCAGTTGTTGCCATCCTGTACCTGTACCGCAGGTGGTTTGTTTTGATGTACTGATCCTGTGCAGATGTTGTTAGATGTGGTTTGCCCCTACGAGGACATCCTGTCTGTCCTGTCTCCCTGTAGCGCTGTCCTAGGCATCTCACAGTACGGACATTGCAATTTATTGCCCTGGCCACATCTGCAGTCCTCATGCCTCCTTGCAGCATGCCTAAGGCACGTTCACGCAGTTGTGCATGGACCCTGGGCATCTTTCTTTTGGTGTTTTTCAGAGTCAGTAAAAAGGTATCTTAAGTGTCCTAAGTTTTCATAACTGTGACCATAATTGCCTACCGTATGAAAGGCTGACAGTGTCTTAACGACCGTTCCACAGGTGGCTGTTCATTAATTGTTTATGGTTAATTGAACAAGCATGGGAAATAGTGTTTAAACCATTTACAATGAAGATCTGTGAAGTTATTTGGATTTTTACGAATTATCTTTGAAAGACAGGGTCTTTTTGCTGAATTTATATGTATATATATTTGCAAAAAAAATATATGGGGCATAGGAAGTGATGCAGACAATTACATTTATGGAAGCTACAATCTATCTGCAATATTAAATCTACACCTTAAATATATATATTTTTTATTTGATAAAAAAATTGCCATGCTACTCTTTCAAGTTGCCTAAACTGTCTATGATGCTGTCAGACAGTGTGCACTTTTAGTTTTTGTTGTCTTAGGCTACATGGCTGAAATGTTTACGCGCTAGCCTAACTACCTTTCATGGGCAACGATACACCAGGCCAGCTAGCATGTTACATTTAAAAAAACAAACATATTATAACTAGAACATTTTATTTTGAGAAAACTTCCATCCTCTCAAGCCAAGGGCACAATGTATAAACTTATGTTTGGATCAGAATCACCATTGTAATCATTGGCCAGTTTGGAGAATTAATTAAGTAAAAACAAATACCAAGTCCAAATACCAATATCCACCTATGGCTAATTTAGGAAAGGGACGATTTTAGCTAGCTAGCCACTGGAGGACAACAACACGAGATGCAACAATTCCATTTTTTTTCTGTAAATAATGATGTTTGGCTTTTTATTAAATTGGTCTGAAGCCAAATCTAAAATGGCTTCCCATGACACTTTTTTGGTGCGCCATGACCTTTCACAGCTGAGCTCACTCAGCTTAGCTCAACACTGATTGACTACTATTTATTTGTTAAAATTATCAAGGGAGGCCAAATACTCGTGGGCGCAACAATGTCATACTCTTTCTGACCAGACAGCATCAGATATATAAGCTTCACAGATTGAGACAGAGGGGCACTGTTTAGTTCACTCAGTTACTTTCTCCGGTGAGAATTTAAGGACATTTCCCTTGCGAATTGAAAAAAATGTATGAAACACAGAGCGATGAAAGATACAAAATAATGAATTTTTTTTTTTTTGTAATTTTTTGGGGGGGAAGCCTGGCTTCCCTTGCCATCCATGAATACTGCAGGAATGACATTTACTCTAACAGGTGGCCAAAAATAACTATCTGAAACCCACAATTTTAATAAGCCATGCCACCAACATTCAGATAGAATGCCACCTCCATAATATATTATTAAAAAGGTTTGTACCTTTTTAGAGGGGTTCCTCAAGGAACCTTTTTGACCTGGGAAGGTTTTTGGTGTGTCAATTTTTGGAACCACAAAAGGTTATTCCAGGCACCATTACCTCTAAAAGTGTAGAGAAAAGAGTTGGGAGGACCTGACTGTTGCGCTCTCAGCTAGATGTAGACCTCCAGCCCATTAGGGGGCGGTGAATCTATACAGTATGCTCCCAACCTGTATGTAGTTTTTCATGGTGTAGTGAGGAGGCAGCTTTGAAAAATAGGTGCTGATTTGTATGTTAATGAACTGCAGTGAATATTAGCTGAGAAGGAGAATAATTCAACAAAAATATTTACAAAATATTATTTTGCTCTCTTCCTTTCTCTATCGCTCCTTCTTTCTCTCCTTTGTTCAGAATTTGCATCCTGTCCATCTGGTCATCTGTCAGTTTGTCTGTCCAGGCCAGAAAGGGGTCTCCATGGGCCTTGAACGGCTGCAGAGTAACTGGCTCTGAATGTGTGTGTGTGCCACCATTGCTGGCTTTAAATCTATGTGGCTGTAGCTAGGACAGCGGCAGTAGTGACAGTTTGATGCTTTGGTGCTCTGCCATGCGGCTCTCTTCCAGGCGCTATGTCAAGATGGAGAGGGCCTTGGCCAGGCTGTGTGTATATGTGTGTGTGTGCGCGGGTGTGACGGCCGGGGCAGGGTGGTGCTTTGCCACTGCAACAGTGATCTAATGAGCATGTAAACACATTAATTTGACATCATTAACTGGAAGGAGATCACATTACATACTCATCTCATATGTATATACTGTACTCGATACAATCTACTGTATCTGCCTATGCTGCTCTGTACCATCACTCATTCATATATCCTTATGTACATATTCTTTATCCCCTCACACTGTGTACAAGACAGTAGTTTTGGAATTGTTAGTTAGATTACTTGTTGGTTATTACTGCATTGTCGGAACTAGAAGCACAAGCATTTCGCTACACTCGCATTAACATCTGCTAACCATGTGTATGTGACAAATAAAAATTTGATTTGATTTGATTTAGGGAGGAGAGTGTGTGTGTGTGTGTGTGTGTGTGTGTGTGTGTGTGTGTGTGTGTGTGTGTGCGCGCGTCTGTGCATGTGTGTTGGGGTAACGGAGGTTATTCACCCATTGCATACTCTATGATTGTGAGTATTTATGGATTTTATGGGGGGAGGGGCAAATTCTTATGATATTGCAAAAAGTACGATTTTGGGGTGGGGATTCTTTTGACATTGCCAGCAGTAAGATTTGAGTTCGATTTCCAAAAAGACAAGAGCTGTAGCTTTCAAACGATATGTCTCTTTTTGGGGGTGGGGTACCCAGCAAACTCGCCAGACCCTGTACTGGGTCCAAAACAACCAAGAGTTTAACAGGTTAGGTTAGCTAAGAGAGGACCAAACAAACTGGAAGGAAATGGAAAGGGGGATACATAGTCAATTGTACAACAGAATCCATTTAACTGAAATGTGTCTTCCGCATTTAAACCAACCCCTCTGAATCAGAGTGGTGCGGTGGGCTGCCTTAAATGAGAAGGACTTGTCTAATATTTCGAGTGTATTAATCATTCAGTCTCATTTACTTGAAACAGAATATGTTTTTTCTCCATTTCAGGAGCCAGAGTAACGAGACATTTTCTGCTGCTTTTGGAGACAAAGTTTTGTTGAAATCTTTCCGTTTATATCCGTCACTATGAATTTTCAATTTGTTCTAATTGCACTGCCATTAGGGTTCTAACAGTTCCACCCCATTGTTAGCTCATTCTAGAGCCAGAGTTTAACAAAGAGCAGCGGTAGTGGAGTTGTTAGCAAGCTACTATAGTCCTTATACCTCTGCAACCCTATCCATCCATCCATCTATCCAACCAACACAATGGCCCACCACACTTCTGGACATTTTCATTTACAGACTCACTTGCTCTGAACTCCTTTGTTCTTGGTCGATTCCTGTTTTTTGGACGTGAGCATCGTGTGGCGGAGCGAATTTGTGTGAAACCTTTTCTGTGTGTGTGTGTCGCGGAGACCAAGATACAGACAGAGACAGCGAAAGCAAGAGTTCTTCTTTGGTGTGATAGATTATGAAGATTTCACTTTCTCTCTTTGATTCCTTACTGAATTCCCAAATGAATCCTACCTCTTATTAAAGATCTGACCCTGTTTTTAAATGTTCGCCTAAAATGACATACCCAAATCTAACTCCCTGTAGCTCAGGACCTGAAGCAAGGATATGCATATTCCTGATGCCATTTGAAAGGAAACACTTTGAAGTTTTTGGAAATGTGAAATTAATGTAGGAGAATATAACACATTAGATCTGGTAAAGGATAATATAAAGATAAAAACATGGATTTGTTTTATACCATCGTCTTTGAAATGCAAGATGACAATGTATAATTCCAGCCCTAGCGCAATTTATATTTTGGCCACTAGATGACAGCATTGTATGTGCAAAGTTTTAGACTGATCCAATGAACCATTGAATTTCTGTTCAAAATGTTACATCAAGACTGAACGAATGTGTCTAATTGGTTTATTAATAACTTTTCACGTTCATAACTGTGCACTCTCCTCAAACAATTGCATAGTATTATTTCACTGTAATAGCTACTGCAGTTAGATTGTCAAGAATTTAAGCTTTCTACCAATATCAGATATGTCTATGTCCTGGGAAATGTTCTTGTTACTTACAACCTCATGCTAATCTCATTAGCCTACGTTAGCTCAACCATCCTGTGGGGGACCCACCAATCCTGTAGAGCAGGTATTCCCAAACTGCGGTACATACATTTTCAAACATTTGGGTGAGTTTCTCTCGCCGGAGTAGCCTCGTTTCACTGCCAAAATTCAAATTAAACCATCTAGTGATCAGTGAAATAACAACACAATGTCAAATACAGGTAGCCTGGTCAAATAATTAACATCCAATCACAGTAACCTTTAGTGTCTCGCAAGAATTCCACAAACGGTCCTTTTGTAGCCAAACGTAGCTGCTGCTCATTCCGTTTGCTTGAAAATGGATAAATGGTCAAAACAAGTAAGGCTCGCATCCATAGAGACACATACCAGCTCTACTGGTAGAACTGCTATTACCAGCAGTACTACACCTGCACCTGTCAACGACATGTTGTTCGGCTTCTACGAGCACATCCAATGCCAGCATCAGTAATTCTACATTTGTTGTTAGCCCAGCTAACATGGACACTGACAGTTGTGAATCTGATGCAGCCGAAGAGCTACGGACCCCTTACCCGGGAAAGCACTGAACAACAGACAGGGACATTGGACCATCGAAAAGGCTCAAATATGATGAGAACTACATTGATTTCACATTAATTGGGTATAGTCCTATCTCACAACAGAATGAAACCTTCACTCTTGCGCAGATATTTAGAAACAAAACATGCCAAATTGAAAAATAAGCCACGGGAGTTTTTTGAGCGAGATTTAAGACAACTTTTGAGTGCTAAGACATGTATAAAAGCAACATATACCATTAATAAGAAGGGGCTAGAGGTCTTATATGGTGAGCTACCAAGTGGCTAGGACAGGCAAGCCCCATACTATTGTGGAGGACTTAATTCTTCCTGCTGCCACGGATATGGCTGGGACAATGCTGGGGGAAAAGGCCCAAAAAACAATACAGACAATGCCTTCATCAAACAACACTGTTTCACGACGCATCAGTAACATGGCAGGAGATGTATTGAAACAGTTACTGCTTCGCAGACAAGCCAGTGAATTCTATGCGTTACAGCTGGATGAGTCAGACGTGGCGGACCTGTCACAGTTCCTGGTATATGTCCGCTAAGTTTATGGGGGGTAAATTAAGGAAGACATCCTCTTCTCCAAACCATTGGAAACCAGAACAACAGGAGAAGATATTTTCAAAGTACTGGACAGCTTTGTGACATAAAATGGACTTTGGTGGTCAACATGTGTTGGTATCTGTACTGATGGTGCAAAAGTCATGACATGAAGACATAGTGGACTGGTAACGTGCGTGCTAGCAGTTGCTCCGACACCACTTGGGTGCACTGCAGCATCCACCGAGAGGCTCTTGCTGCCAAGGGAATGCCTGACAGCTTGAAAGACGCTTTGTCTTAAAAGACACCTGTCCACACACTCAATCAAACAGACTCCAACCTCTCCACAATGGCCAAGACCAGATAGCTGTGTAAGGACATCACGGATAAAATTGTAGATCTGCACAAGGCTGGGATGGGCTACAGGACAATAGGCAAGCAGCTTGGTGAGAAGGCAACAACTGTTGGCACAATTACTAGAAAATGGAAGAAGTTCAAGATGACGGTCAATCAACTTCGGTCTGGGGCTCCATGCAAGATCTCACCTCGTGGGGCATCAATGATCATGAGGAAGGTGAGGGATCAGCCCAGAACTACACGACAGGACCTAATCAATGACCTGAAGCGCACGCAAGGTCCCCCTGCTCAAGCCAGCGCATGTCCAGGCCCGTCTGAAGTTTGCCAATGACCATCTGGATGATTAAGAGGAGGAATGGGAGAAGGTCATGTGGTCTGATGAGACAAAAATGAGAGCTTTTTAGTCTAAACTCCACTCGCCATGTTTGGAGGAAGAAGGATGAGTACAACCCCAAGAACACCATCCCAACCGTGAAGCATGGAGGTGGAAACATCATTCTTTGGGGATGCTTTTCTGCAAAGGGGACAGGACGACTGCACCGTATTGAGGGGAGGATGGATGGGGCCATGTATCGCGAGATCCTGGCCAACAAACTCCTTCCCTCAGTAAGAGCATTGAAGATTGGTCGTGGATGGGTCTTCCAGCATGACAACGACCTCTACGTGCTTTGTAAGTAGGAAAACCTGCAAAATCAGCAGTGTATCAAATACTTGTTCTCCCCACTGTATATTTCACTGGTCACCCCCAAAGCCAATTCTTCCTTTGGCCGACTTTCCTTCCAGTTCTGTGCTGCCAATGACTGGAACGAACTGCAAAAATCACTGAAGCTGGAGACTCATATCTCCCTTACTAGATTTATGCACCAGTGTCAGAGCAGCTCACAGATCACTTCACATAGCCAATCTGTAAATAGCCCTCCAACTACCTCATCACCATATTGTTATTTTTTAAATTTGTTTTGCTCCTTTGCACCCCAGTACCGCTCCTTGCACGCTCATCTTCTGCACATCTATCACCTCAGCGTTTAATTTGCCATACTGTAATAATTTCGCCACTATTGCCTATTTATTGCCTCTCCCACCTTATCCTACCGCATTTGCACACACTGTATATCGACTTTCTCTTTTGTATTATTGACTGTATGTTTGTTTATTCCATTTGTAACTCTGCTGTTGTTTGTGTCGCACAGCTTTGCTTTATCTTGGCCAGGTCGCAGTTGTAAATGAGAACTTGTTCTCAACTAGCCTACCTGCTTATATAAAGGTGCATTTTTTTTTCTCCAAATGCTATGTATAAGTATTGAAAGTACCAAATTAGGATGTTATGTCCATTTTCCATATATGATCATTAGAAGTTGGTTTCCGAACCCAAAAGTCAGTGAACCATGACAAATGGAATAATATATATCCAAGTGCCATATATAAGCATTGAAAGTACCAAATCAGGATGATGTGTCCATTTGCCAAATTTGATCATAGGAAGTTGGTTTCCGAACCCAAAAGTCAGTGAACCATGTCCAAATGGCATTTATACTGACCAAATGATATATATCACTGTGTTAAGCCCTGAATCAAACTAGAAAGTCTATTTGTCATGTTTGATCATAGGAAGTACGAATTTGGTACAATGACAGAGAAGTGGGACACTGTCTTTTTTAAAGATTTTTAGAAAAACGTCAAAACTGATCAGAAGCGCCCCCTATTGGATGGGCACAGGTAGGGGGGCTCTCCCTACCCGGCCATGGACACCGTGCCCCTTGCCTAAAAGCATTAAAAACAATTTTTTAAATTTGATCTTGGAAACCCGTTCCGATCACCAAGTGCACGGCATTTGCAATGTCTTACAATGGGCATTTACCATCACAAATTTGACATGCTCTAATATACTGCAGAAATGCCCAATTGACTGGCCTTTTGAACTCAGGATGGTCGGACAGTGATAGTGGTTGCTCTCCATCGTTCATTGTTGTTGATTTCAGCATGTGAATTTGGTGATGGTTTATCACTGTTTAAACTTATTGCAAACTGACAAAAGTCAGCCATCAAGTCAGTATCCATCAATCTATAAGATATCATTCTGACAACAAACTGATACATAATGACACCAAACCCACTTTGTCCAACACGTTTAGAACACAACTATCATATATTTCAGAGCAGGCACAAAATGCACAGCACCTTCTGTTTAACTTCTTATGGCTGCAGGGGCAGTATTGAGTAGCTTGGATGAAAAGGTGCCCATTGTAAATGGCCAGCTTCTCCGTCTCAGTTGCTAATATATGCATATTATTATTATTGGATAGAAAACACTCTAAAGTTTCCAAAACTGTCAAAATATTGTCTGTGAGTATAACATAACTGATATTGCAGGCGAAACGCTGAGGAAAATCAAAACAGGAAGTAGCTTCTATTTTGAAAACTCCATGTCCCCTAGCCTCCCTGTGCTCCATTTAAAGGGATATCAACCAGATTCCCTTTCCTATCACTTCCTTGAGGTGTCAACAGTCTTCATACATAGTTTCAGGCTTTTATCTTGAAAAATGAGCCAGAACGATAACATTGCGTCAAGTGGTCGCATGAGTTTTGGTCGCGCAACTGAGTTTGGGCAGCCATTGCTTTTCCCTCTCCTACTGAACAAGACATTTGCGGTTGATATATTATCAATTATATATTTAAAAACAACCTGAGGATTGATTATAAACGTTTGACATGTTTCTGTGGACATTATGGAAACTCTTTGGAATTTGTCTGCGTTTTCATGACCGCTCTTTCCTGTGGATTTCTGAACATAACGTGCCAAACAAACAGATGTATTTTGGATGTAATTTTTTTTTTATGGAACAAAAGGAACATTTGTTGTGTAACTGGGAGTCTCGTGAGTGAAAACATCCGAAGATCATCAAAGGTAAACGATTAATTTGATTGCTTTTCTGATTTTCGTGACCAAGCTACCTGATGCTAAGTGTACTTAATGTTTTGTCATGTGATCAATAAACTTACACAAACGCTTGGATTGCTTTCGCTGTAAAGCATCATTTAAAAATCTGACACGACAGATGGATTAACAAAAGGCTAAGCTGTGTTTTCCTATATTGCACTTGTGATTTCATGAATATAAATATTTTTAGTAATATTCATTGAATGTAGCGCTATGCTATTCAGCTGTTGTTGATGACAATTATCCCGTTAACGGGATTGCAGCTATAACAAGTTAAGGTCATTGTCCTAATGGAAGCAGAACCTCCATCCCAGTCTATAATCTCTGGAAGACTGAAACAGGTTTCCCTCAAGAATTCCCCTGTATTTAGCACCATCCATCATTCCTTCAATTCTGACAAGTTTCCCAGTCCCTGCGATGAAAAACATTCACATAGCATGATGCTGCCACCATCATGCTTCACTGTTGGGGTGGTGTCTCGGGGTGATGAGAGGTGTTGGGTTTCTGCCAGACAGCATTTTCCTTGATGGCCAAAAAGCTCAATACTCAGATTTTCTGATATAAATATGAACTTTGTCAAACAAAACATGCATGTATTGTGTAACATGAAGTCCTATGAGTGTCATCTGATGAAGATTATCAAAGGTTAGTGACTCATTTTATCTTTTTCTCTCTCTCTCTCTCTTTGGCTGGTAAAATTGGCTGTGTATTTTAGTGAGTTGTTGGTGACCTAACATAATCGTTTGTAGTGCTTTCCCCGTAAATCTATTTGACATCGGACACTGTGCTGGGATTAACAACAAGACTACCTTGAAAACGATATAAAATACATGTATGTTTGAGGAATTTTAATTATGAGATTTCTGTTCTTTTGAATATGTACTATCACTGGTTGTTGTGATATTGCTCCCGGTAACGGGATCTCAACCATAAGAAGTTGTTTAAGACACTGTCAGCTTACAGACGGTAGGCCATTAAGGTCACAGTTATGAAAACTTAGGACACTAAAGAGGCCTATCTATGGACTCTGGAAAACACCAAAAGATAGATGCCCAGGGTTCCTGCTCATCTGCGTGAACATGCCTTAGGCATGCTGCAAGGAGGCATGAGGACCGCAGATGTGGCCAGGGCAATAAATTGCAATGTCCGTACTGTGAGAAGCCTAAGACAGGGCTACAGGGAGACAGGACGGACAGCGGCAGACCACGTGTAACAACACCTGCACAGGATCGGTACATCCGAACATCACACCTGCGGGACAGGTACAGGATGGCAACAACAACTGCCTGAGTTCAACCAGGAACGCACAATCCCTCCATCAGTGCTATAGGCTGAGAGAGGTTGGACTGAGGGCTTGTAGGCCTGTTGTAAGGCAGGTCCTCACCACACCAGACATCACCTGCAACAACGTTGCCAATGGGCACAAACCCACCGTCGCTGGACCAGACAGGTCTGGTAAAATGTGCTCTTCACTGATGAGTCATGGTTGTGTCTCACCAGGGGTAATGGTTGGATTTGCGTTTATCGTCGAAGGAATGAGCGTTACATCGAGGCCTGTACTCTGGAGTGGGATCGATTTGGTGGTGGAGGGTCCGTATTGGTCTGTGTTGGTGTGTCACAACATCATCGGACTGAGCTTGTTGTTATTGCCGGCAATCTCAACTCTGTGCCTTACAGGGAAGACATCCTCCTCCCTCATGTGGTACCCTTCTTGCAGGCTCATCCTGACATGACCCTCCAGCATGACAATGGCCGCCAGCCATACTGCTCGTTCTGTGCGTGATTTCCTGCAAGACAGGATTATCAGTGTTCTGCCAAGGCCAGCAAGGAGCCCGGATCTCAATCCCATTGAGCACGTCTGGAACCTGTTGGATCGGGTGGTGAGGGCTAGGGCCATTCCCACCAGAAATGTCCAGGAACTTGCAGGTGCCTTGGTGGAAGAGTTGGGTAACATCTCACAGCAAGAACTGGCACATCTGGTGCAGTCCATGAGGAGGATATGCACTGCAGTACTTATTTCAGCTGGTGGCCACACCAGATACAGACATTTTCTTTTGATTTTGGCCCACCCCCGTTGTTCAGGGACACATTATTCAATTTCTGTTAGTCACATGTCTGTGGACCTTGTTTAGTTTATGTCTCAGCTGTTGAATCTTGCTATGTTCATACAAATATTTACACATGTTAAGTTTGCTGAAAATAAACGCAGTTGACAGTGAGAGGACGTTTCTTTTTTTGCTGAGTTTACATTGACTACGATAATTATCCCAAGCTTACAATTGACTTATTTCACCTCTCCTCCTCCCCAGCAATTCTCCCAATGTGAGTTGTCACTTTAATAAGTCCTGAAACTGGGCCAACTCCCCCAGGAGATGGGGGTCTGGCTATCTTCAAACCTTTGCCTAGCTGATGGGTCCTTTTGATCCTCACCAAGGAAAGAGAGTCATGACACCTATTATTACAAAGTGAAAACATGTTTTGCAAATATATTGAAAAATATATACAGAAATATCTCAATTACGTAAGTATTCACACCCCTGAGTTTAATGATTACAGCTGTGAGTCTTTCTGGGTAAGTCTCTAAGAGCTTTGCACATCTGGATTGTACAATATTTGCACATTAATATTTTTAAATTCTCTGTCAAGTTGGTTGTTGCTCCTTGCTTGTGTAACAGATGTATATGTACTCTCCATGCATTGTGTTTTCTCAAAATAAATCACTTCAGCCAGTGGTCCCAGTTGAGCATTTATTTATGTTGTTAAATGAGAAACAGCACGTTAGTTGTGCAGGGCTTAACGGTATTGATGGCGGTCGATGGCAAAATCTGTAGCATGAAGACAACTGTGTTAGCAGTGTCTTATGTGACCATTACATCGGTGTATGCCAAAGCACATCCCAGAAAGCCCCTCAATCCCTAACAGGTACCATATACCCACACATGTATAAATCAGTAACGTACAGCAAACTTTTACACATTGTGAAATAGAAAACCGTATTCAGAACGTGACCTACCTACCCCTTGCATCACATTTTCATACTGGGGAGACCTGACGTTCGCGATCTACCCCTTTCTGCAAGCGGGGCCAATCACAACACACCTTATTGTCATCAGAGTTGAACTAACCAATAAGAATGCTTGAACATTAAATACACATTTCTTTAGAGGCAAGTGGAAACATAACCAACCCTGTTACATTCTCCCCTGCTGAATTACACTTGCATACTATAAAGAAACAAAATGAGGTATGCAATATCTTGCAATACATATGTCACCAAACATTCCAGTGCAAAGACTATTCTCTAAAGAGAATTAGGGGAATTCATAGACCCCGAAGGAAAACATGCCTGTTACATGTTCAGTACACTCAGTGACAATAAGAACCTCAGACAGAAAAACCTTGGCTTACATGACCTCTGACCCATTACCTCAATGGGGTCTCTTGAACCTGTTATGGCAAGGTGATCCCCGAGGGGAACTCCACCCCCCATTCAGCTGAAAAGGTGGCGCAGAAATATTTAGAAATTAACTTTCACACATTAACAAGTCCAATACCTCAAATGAAAGATAAACATCTTGTTCATCTACCCATCATGTCCAATTGTTTAAATGTTTTACAGCGAAAACACAACATATATTTATGTTAGACCACCACCAAATCAAAGGACAAACGCAGCCATTTTTTCCAGCCAAAGATAGTCACAAAAGCAGGTTTAGAGTTAAAATGAATCACTAACCTTTTGAAAAAATCTTCATCATATGACACTCATATGACATGTTACACAATACATTTATGTTTTGTTTGATAATATGCATATTTATATCCACAAATCTCGGTTTACATTGACGCCATGTTCAGAAATGCCTCCAAAATATCCAGAGGAATTCTAGAAAGCTACGCCAGATAACAGAAATACTAATCATAAACTTTGACTAAAGATACATGTTCTACATATAATTAAAGATACACTGGTTCTTAATGCAACCGCTGTGTCAGACTTTTTAAAAACGTTACCGAAAAAGCCTACCATGCAATAATCTGAGACAGCGCTCAGACGTAAAAGTATTTCTCCGCCATGTTGGAGTCAACAGAAATACGAAATTACATCATAAATATTCCCTTACCTTTGATGATCTTTCATCAGAATGCAGTGCAAGGAGTCCTAGTTCCACAATAAATCGTTGTTTTGTTTCATAATGTCCAATACTAGTGTCCAATTAGCTGCATTTGCTACCACTTTCAGCTCACGTGCCCAAATGCTGACGCTGGTCCAGGACAACTCGCACGAAAACTTCAAAAATATATATTCCAGGTCGAATAAACTGGTCAAACTAAGTAGAGAATCAATCTTCAGGATGTTATTTTCATATATATCCAATATCGTTCCAACCGGATCATACGTTTTCAGCTGCAGCCAAAATGGAACGACGGTGGCACGCACAGAGAAATGCGCCACAGAGAATTTCCCCTCCCATTCGGTCAAAGTTCACACCAGAAGCTCCATTCCACGTTCTACTGAATGAGGACATCTAGTGGAAGGTGTAGGAAGTGCTACCAGATCCATATCTTGTTGGGAAAGGAAGGGGCGATGACATCAAAGTTGACCCACATTCAGAATTTCACTTCTTGTTTGGAAGATTGCCTGCCCTATGAGTTCTGTTATACTCACAGACATAATTCAAACAGTTTTAGAAACTCCAGAGTGGTTTCTATCCGATAGTAATATTAACATGCATATATTAGCAATCTAGGACAGAGTAGGATGCAGTTCACTATGGGCCAGCAATTCATCCAAAGTGAAAATACTGCCCCCTATCCTCAACAAGTTTTAAAAGTAAAATAAAATGTTGGGGGGGTTACAGACTTGGATTCTAATCCTACACCCACACAGGTACTCTAATGAATTCTGTATGAAAAACCCTCTGTGTCTGCATAGTCTCAATGAGTCTCACTGGGTGTTTCCTAACCTGACCAGCCCCTGACCTGACAGTCCTAACAGAGTTATCATTACGTTTAACCTGTTCAACTACAACCAACATTGGTGGGTCACTGTCCACAGTCGATGGGTAGTCAAGGTCAAGGGTTCAGTGACTGTTGCTGGAACTTGTGCCACCAGCGGCATCTTCAGAATGCCTTTCTTCCTCAGAGGGTTCAGACATTTCTTTTCCAAAGGTTAGCTCTGACATGCTTGTGCTACCAGTGGCACCCTCAGAATGTGGTGAGTTCTGAGGGTCCCTCGCCAGTGGTCCATCTTCCAGCACATCTGGGGTCTCTTTTTCAGAGGGCTCTGACTGTGTTTCCTCTGAGGTCTGTTCTGATACCCCACACTAGTCCTCTCACCGATGTCCATTTCTGGTATATCGTTCATGGATGAGTCCTCCATCTCCTCACTCTGATCCTCACGGTCTCCTGTATTAGGTGTCTCCAAGGCAGTGTCAGGGAGAGGCAAGAAGTTTACAGGCATTATCAGATTCCGGTGGACCGTTTTCTCCTGGCCAGTCTACATGTTCTGGATCTTGAAGATGTGGATGTCACTATTCTTCTCCGTAACAATATAGAGGTTGCTCTCCCAGCGATCCGCCAGCTTCCTCTTTCCACGTTCACCCTTATTCGCCAGCAGCACCCGATCACCGATCTCTACTGGAGCTCCTCCTCCTGTTGTAGAGACCCGCATGCTTCTTCAGCTGTTTGGTTGCTGACACCTGTACCGTCTCCATGGCCTCCCTCAGGTCTCTCGTCAGAGACTTGATGTACTCGTCATAGTCCACAACATCTGAGTCTTGTAGCACCATACCAAACATCATGTCGACAGGCAGACGTGCGGTTCTCCCAAACATCAACTGGAAAGGGGCATGGCCCGTGGTTTCATGGACTGTACACCTGTAGGCGAAGGTCAACGACTTCAGCTTCTGGGGCCACCTGTGCTTCGCTCTCGTAGGTAAAGCCCTGATCATGTTTCCCAGCGTTCTATTGAACCTTTCGACTCCCCCGTTCCCCATCGGATGGTAGGGAGTTGTGTGCGACTTCTGGACTCCTGCAGCACTCAACAACTCAGCAATCAATTTACTTTCAAAGTTGGCCCCTTGGTCATAGTGGATACGGCGAGGAAAACCATACACACAGAAGATGTTGTTCCACAGCTGAAGGGCCACTGCTTTAGCTGATTGGTTCAGATACAAGAAGGCATGGGCCATCTTAGTAAAATGATCAGTGACGACCAGAACAGCCAATGACTTGTTGTTGGAGTTTTCAGCAGTCCAGAAGTCCACACACACCAACTCGAGGGGCTCAGTCGTGAGGATGTTCTCCAGTGGAGCTCTGTCCTCTGGCTCAGGGGCCTTACTGAACACACACCTCTTGAAGGTCTTGACATACTCTCTCACATCCGACTCTAGACCATTACAGAAGAACCTCTGTCTTGTCAAGTACAACGTCCGCTGTTGCCCCTGATGACCGGCTTCATCGTGGACACACTTCAAAACTGACACCCTCATGGAGGTAGGTACTACATACTGGTACGTCTTCTTCTTTGACAGCAAACTTTTGGTAACGTGATATAGTACATCCATTTTCAGAGTGAGCTTCTCCCAGGTCTTCAGAATCCGCAGAGCCTCGATTGGTTCATGGCCACGTTCCCTCCTAGAAGGTCTACGTCCCCTTTCCACGTAGAAGACAACTCTGGCGAGTGCATCATCCTGGCGCTGCTTTGATATCAGGTCGTCACGGGACAGCACTCTCACATCTGACATCTCAGATGGCACCAGTGACTGAGTGAGCTGAGGCAGTAGCAGCGCACAGTTCTGTAGACCAGCCTCCTCTTGCGACCTCAGGACTGCTGACACCGCTTCCTTTGACAGAGAACCAGGAGAAGGATAGGAGGTAGTTTGGCAGTCCATGACAATTTCACAGGCATCTGCCTCAATTGACGGTGAGCAGCTTTCGAGGTCGAATGGGTGGTTCGACCAGCGGAACACATCTTGCACCTTCTCAGCATGTACTCCCGCAGCTTCTTCCAGCAAGGCCTTGTATGGAACCCATGTGATACGGTGAAGTACGCTCAGCTGCACAAATGGCTGTCTACTGAGTGCTTCAGCAATGACATTTTTGGGACCGGGGATGTACTTTATGTCAAACTCGAATGGAGCGAGTTTAGCAACCCATCTCTGTTCACAGGCATCCAATTTGGACTTGGACAGGATGTATGTTAATGGGTTGTTGTCTGTCCATACAGTAAAAGGCTTGCCCCTTAGCCAATGACTAAACTTCTCACAGACGGCCCAGCGTAAAGAAAAAAACTCTAACCTATGGGCAGGATACTTTGACTGTGCATAAGTAAGAGATTTGCTAGCGAATGCTACGGGCCTGGCTGCAGACCCATCCTCTGGCACTTGGAAAAGGACAGCACCTAATCCATTACTAGATGCGTCTGCAGACAGCAAGAAAGGTCTACTAAAATCAGGGTGGGCTAGCATGACCTGATCGAGGAGAGCTTGTTTCAAATGACTGAAGGCCTGTTTGCACTCACCAGTCCAGTCTGCTGCTGTGAGTTTTCTATGTATTCCTCTTTTCCTCTTGCCTTTCCCATGGCGTGGTGCCTTCGTCCCAGTTGTCAGCCCATGCAGCGGCTTAGCGATGGTGGAGCACCCCTCAATGAACTGCTGGTAATAGACTATCATTCCGAGAATGGACCGAATCTTCCCCTGGGAGGGCACGTCCGTGTTATCCTCCATGAGATCCTTATTTGTCATCTCTGCAATAGCCTTCACTTTTTCTGGGTCTGTGGCCACACCTCCTTCACTGATGACATGCCCCAAGAACCGCACTGACCTCTTCATGAAATGGCATTTATTTGGAGACAGTTTCAGATTATGGGCCTTGAGATGCTCAAAATCTGACTCCAAGCGTTGCAATCCAAGTTCTTCAGTCGGGGCAAAAACCAGTACATTGTCCAGGTAGCATAGAAGGCAAGAAAAATGTTGATTCCCAAAAATGCTCAACATCATCCTCATGAATGTAGCTGGGCTGTTGCATAGTCCTTGTGGAAGACGGTTATATTCATATAACCCAAAAGGAGAAGTGAAGGCTGTAAACTTCTTATCTTCTTCATGTCCTCCACATTGTAGTAGCTTGAGGTCAAATCCATTGTAGAGAAGAAGGCATTGCCACCCAGGGCTGCCAGAGCATCAGCTTGGTGAGGTAGAAGGTGAGCATCCTTTACGGTGCGAGCATTGAGCCATCGGAAGTCTGTACACAGTCTCAGATCGCCAGACTTCTTCCAGACCAGCACGAGCGGGGAGGCATACTCACTCCTGGATTTCCTGATTATCTCTCGCTCTTCCATCTCATCCAAGGCCTGCCTGAGCTTGTCATAATGGTTAGGGGAGAGCCTATCGTAAGGTAGCATAAAAGGCTTAGTGTCACTGAGTCTGATGCGATGGACATATCCAGTAGCCTTCCCGCAATCTAGTTTGTTGGCTTTACACTGTTGCGACAACTGTTTCGACTCAATGTCAATGTCACCTAGCCCTAACTCGTGTAATATCTCACTTGTCACTCTGTGCGGTTTTACGGCACTGTCAACGGTCAAGCTATCTCCACTACCATTGTCAAAGTCTTGATTGTCATCCATTTTGTGTACCTGCTGCACCTGGGGGACCGGTCCGGCAGTGGGCCCATCTATGTAGTCAGTGTCAAAGTCCTCTAATGCCATGCAAGGAAAAACGTCCGCTATCTTGGCATTGCGTCTCACTGTTATCGGCTTTGGTGAGGGATTAATAACTTTGACAGGGACCCAGCCATCGCTCCACAATGTCGCTACTGTTCTCCCCACTAGAATGTTTTTCGGTCTTGAGCGTGCCCTCGTAGGCTCAATAACGACAGCACTGCCCGCGGATACATTTTGAGGCGTACACAACCGGCCCCAGACTAAATGTTCCTGCATGGGCTCAAATGTGACCGCCCGCTTCAGCCTTACCATGCCCACTCTTTCCGGCACTTCTGTCCCTTTCCATCTCTCTACATTAGCCAGCAGACGGAACAGTTTGTCATCTCCATTGTGTTCAGATCTTCTCGCAGAAGTCACCGGTCGTCTTCAGCTCCCTGATGAGGTGTTTTATCACATTGCTGCCTAGGATGAGCTCATCACGTTGGCCATCCACTACTAGAACAGGGACAGAAACACTGCTGCCATACACAGACAGTTTCAATTCGCACACACCTACAGGCTTGGTCTTCAACCCCCCCGCAGCCAACCAACACCACTTCAGTCGGACTGAGGGAGCCACTCTTGAGCACCCCTGCTTTCTCAAGGCGTGGCACCACTGTTGAGCTCAATGTGCATGCCATAGAACCGCTGTCAATCATAGCGCTCACCTCTATAACATCCCCCAGTAACACACTAGTATAGAAGAGTTCATCGTTGTGGACCACTCTCTGTGTATTTTGCATAATTACTTTTTCATTTGACTTGACTTCATCACAAACACTTGAAGATATTGACTCTAAATCTACAACACTATCGAATTGGGGCACCTCACAAGGCTCAGCACTTCCCCCCACCCCGTGCGGGCCAGCTAGTTTTCCTGCCGGTGTGACGTGTTACCGCTTGATGGAGCGACGGGAGTTACCGATGAAGTGCGAGGACATTCCTGACCCGAATGCCCAGCTGCATAACAGAGGAGGCATAGGTGGTTAGAATAACAATGATCCATTGTGCTGTGATTCGCATCCCCACACACTTTGCATTGCAAAGACGGATTCTCCCTTCTCCTGGGCCTCCTCTGGAAACGGTTATCATAGCCACCTACAGGTTGCTGTGGCCTCTGCTCCAAGAGCCGTTCAAGCATGCCCATCACACGATCCAATGCCTCGGATGAGCCATTTGTGGGCTGCTGCAAGGGGTCCGGTAGGCAGTTTGCAACAGCCGACACCTGGCCTACTTACTTCCTGCGTCAGTGTGGTGACCAGTGGGGCCAGCCGCAAAGGACGTGGAGCCTTACACTTCCTCTGGTACTCCTCCAGCCTGCCATGGACCTCCGCGGCCGTCCACTCATGCAATGGTTTGCACATGAATATCAATGACAGCTCTGGGTTTGGACAGTGCTTGATGAACATGACAGTCAGAACACGTGATGGATTGTCTAGCTCCTTGTTCTGCCTCTTCAAACAGTCCTTTGCCATCTCTATGGCTCTGTTCAGTCTGATCCAGTAATCAAATGGAGTCTCCCCTTCCATTGGCAACGTAGAATAAACATCAGCTAGGGGCATGTCAGAGTTGATTGTTTCGCTAAAGTGATGCTTCAGAATGTCAAAAACCGGTCTAGGGCCCTGGCTTAAGTCAACTGGGTTACTGCGTAGGCTTACTCTTACCACATCACGTGCGCTCCCCGTCAGCTTACCCAAAACTTAATCTGACCTCTCCTGCCCACCATAGCCCTTCTTCTGCATGTACACTAACATGGTCTCCTCCCAATCATGCACTGTGCATTCCTCTGAACCATCCCCCCTGAAACACACTGGTTCCCTGACATCATTTTTCACCACTACATTTAGACTAGAGCTGGCACCAACCTTGGTACCACCAACATTATTAACCTTCTGTCCCACCCCATCTCCCATAACCTTTGATTCCAAACAAGAGGCAATATTTTCACCTATGGAGTACCCTATCTGCTTAAGCTGTTTGCATGTTCTAATAATTCAAAGGAGTACTCAGAAAACCAGCTGTTTTAATTCTTTGGGCTAGGTGTTTTACATCCGGTGAAATTGGAGGGCTTGTTGTTCGTTTTTCAAAAAAAAGAAGCCTGAAACCTTGAATAAAGGCTGTTGACATCTAGTGGAAGCCATAGGAATTGCAATCTGGCTGACGGAGATACATAGAAACATTAAGTCTCCATAATAAGAGCCTGGTAGCTGAAAAAAAAAGATTTTGTTGGATTATCTTCAGATTATTGCCTGCCATATCAATTCTGTTATTGTCTCAGACATTATTTTAACAGTTTTAGAGCCTTTAAGAGTGTTTTCTATTCAATGCTACCAATTATATGCATATCCTGGCTTCTGGGCCTGAGTAACAGGCAGTTTACTTTGGGCATGTAAGTCAGGCAGAAATTCAGGAAACTAGACCCTATCCCTAAGATTAATCAGTGTATGCTTACTTCGATTATGACCTTACGCCGATAACTTCTTAAAAAGTCTAAGCTGTTGGGGGAGAAGCAAGTTGTTTGTTTTTTTATTTTTTTTTAGGTAGGCTCAAAACTACTTTCAAACTTCCATATTATTATTTTTACCATACCTGTTTACCTTCAGACGAGTACCGTGACGCTTGTGGGGGACCATAGAGTGGTCATAATAGTTTGTAGGTCAAACCGTTCAGACGCTACAGAGGTTTTCATGAGAAGACTGACTTTTAGGATGCCATAGTTGTGAAACTTGGCTGGTGTGGCCCGGGTTTCCCTTGACCCAGCTCGAATTTGAGAATTCCATTTGAGCCAGCTCGATTTTGGCTCGAATTTTCCAGTGGACATGGGGCTTTAGAATTCACTATGTTCTGAAAAACACCAGCAAAACATACTCAACTAACACAACACGACATATGTTACATACTGGGACCATTGTTTTTGTATGTTTAACTTATCCCTTCACATGTTATTGCACTAGCTAATTTCTTGCCCAAGTTTGTATTTATTTTATATCAACTAATACCCATGGAGTCTAATTATCAGGCGTCTCCACCACTAAGTGATGTTTCACCCCTAACCATAAAAGGGATATTGTGTGAAATTTCAAAGCGGCCTGTATCCAAACCCTCTTAGACAGAAGTAGGCCTAGTACTGGGAATGTTTTGAGCTTGTGATACTGCTTCAGTTCTGAGAGAAAGCAGGAGCTAGGGCCACCAGATGGCTTGGTGTGTGTGTGAGCTCAACTCTCTGTAATGTGCGGCACGCATTGTTAGTACAGGGTCTCTGAGGTGCAGGGAAGGCTCCCACAGTCTTCATTGTAACTAAGGTCATCGGATCACTCCCATTCAGGGCTCTGGTTATGTGCGAGAGGGAACAGCCAAAGTCAGGCTTTAACTATTGACCAGTTATGCGGTGAGTAAACTACCGCCTGTGCCATAAAGGTCCAGGCCTTCGGGTAAAGGTCATTGCTGCGTCAAAAAACAGAACACTCAAAACATGAGCACAATGGCAGCTCTTCCTCTAAAGAACTCCAGGCATCAAGAGGGCAGATAACCCCAAAACACGGGTGGAACTAAAAAATTCAGCCAGGATTTCTGGAAGGACTACTTTTACATGCGCACCTGGCAGATAAGCATGGGTATAAAATGTTTGGGCTTAGCTTTGCTTGGGTCCTCAACATACAAACAGCTCATTGTTCAACCCTAAAGATGCAACTGGTATGTAATGTTTGGAATTATTTATTATGTTGCATCCAGTGCTTAGCACAATTTGCATGTTTAACTCTGGTAGGAGTGGTGACTTCTTATTTGTGGATATTTTCTGACTGCAGAAGTAATTGCGTTAAGTGCTAGATTAAATTGTTTAAACGTTTACTTTATTCAAAGCCATGCTTTGTTGCTGTGTCATGCTTTGTTTATTGTGTAAAATAATGCATGTTTATTCTCTGTTTAAGGTTATCAACATATTCCTATTCCCTATTCGTTATTCCTCTGTCATTCAACTACTCTATTCAACAAATCAACTGTTTCAACATATTCAACAAATGGCATCAAAACCGTAATAAAACACTAAAAAGGAATTGAGTTGTCCCTTTGCATCCTTCACGTGTTGAGCAAGCTGTTTTCAAGTTTGGGCAGAGCTGAAATAATTATAACACCTAGACAACTTGCCAGTCATCACACTCCAGTTACAGTCTGCAATTAGCTAATTAGTGTTTAGCATTGAGGATTAGCATTGAGCCAGTGAATTTTATAAATGTTTTTGATAGATTTTTTTTTATTTCACCTTATTTAACCAGGAAGGCTAGTTGAGAACAAGTCCTCAATTACAACTGCGACCTGGCCAAGATAAAGCAAAGCAATTCGACACATACAACAACAGAGTTACACACGGAATAAACAAACATGCAGTCAATAATACAGTAGAAAAAGTATATATACCGTGTGTGAAAATGAGGTAGGATAAGGGAGGTAAGGCAATAAATAGGCCATGGTGGCGAAGTAATTACAATATAGCAATTAAACACTGGAATGGTAGATGTGCAAATGATGAATGTGCAAGTAGAGATACTGGGGTGCAAAGGAGAAAGATAAATAAATACAGTATGGGGATGAGGTAGTTGGATGGGCTATTTACAGATGGGCTATGTACAGGTGCAGTGATTTGTGAGCTGTTCTGACAGCTGGTGCTTAAAGCTAGTGAGGGAGATATGAGTCTCCAGCTTCAGTGATTTTCGCAGTTCATTCCAGTCATTGGCGGCCAAAGGAAGAATTGGCTTTGGGGGTGTCCAGCGAGATGTACCTGCTGATACGGGTGTGTGCTGCTATGGTGACCAGTGAGCTGAGATATGGTGGGGATTTACCTAGCAAAGACTTGTAGATGACCTGGAACCAGTGGGTTTGGAGACGAGTATGAAGCGAGGGCCAGCCAACGAGAGCATACAGGTCGCAGGAGTGGGTAGTATATGGGGCTTTGGTGGCAAAACAGATGGCACTGTCATAGACTGCATCCAATTTATTGAGTAGAGTGTTGGAGGCTATTTTGTAAATGACAACGCTGAAGTCGAGGATGGGTAGGATGGTCAGTTTTATGTTTGGCAGCATGAGTGAAGGATGCTTTGTTGCGAAATAGGAAGCCGATTCTAGATTTAATATTGGTTTGGAGATGCTTAATGTGAGTCTGGAAGGAGAGTTTACAGTCTAACCAGACACCTAGGTATTTGTAGTTGTCCACATATTCGAAGTCAGAACCGTCCAGAGTAGTGATGGTGGACAGGTGGGCAGGTGCGGGCAGCGATCGGTTGAAGAGCATGCATTTAGTTGAAGAGCAGTTGGAGGCCATGGAAGGAGAGTTGTATGGCATTGAAGCTGGTCGTGGAGGTTAGTTAATTTACACCGTGTCCAAAGAAGGGCCAGAGATATACAGAATGGTGTCGTCTGCTTAGAAGTGGATCAGAGAATCACCAGCAGCAAGAGCGACATCATTGATGTATACAAAAAAGAGAGTTGGCCCGAGAATTGAACCCTGTGGAACCCCTATAGAGACTGCCAGAGGTACGGACAACAGGCCCTCCGATTTGACACACTGAACTCTGTCAGAGAAATAGTTGGTGAACCAGGCGAGGCAATCATTTGAGAAACCAAGGCTGTTGAGTGTGGTGATTGACAGAGTCGAAAGCCTTGGCCAGGTCGATGAATACGGCTGCACAGTAATGTAGGTTATCGAAGGTGGTTATGATATTGTTTAGGACCTTGAGCGTGGCTGAGGTGTCCCCATGGCCAGCTCTGAAACCAGATTGCATGGCAGATTTACAATCTGATGCAGCGTTCAAAACAATTTGGAAATCAGCGACTTCCGAGCGTTCAAGACAACTGGGAACTCTGGGGGAAAAAACTATTTTTCCCAGTCTGAGTTTCTTTCCAGAGTTCCCAGTTGTCTTGAACGCTCGGAAGTCGCCGATTTCCAAATTGTTTTGAACGCTGCATCAGATTGTAAATATGGTACCGCAAGGTTACCAACTCAGACCCCCTTTCCAGGGGGTATATTTTTATTTAAATGATTATCTTCTCCTGTGCTTGCCCCCCCTTTTTTTCTAAATCCCCTATACTAGTAATATTTCCTGCATCATATTCCCAAACGATACCTTCCCCTATTTCTGCTCCTTATGGAATTTAAACAGCGCAACCTGTTATTTAGCCTGGTTTATGGAATGAGTTTAGCTGTGGATGTGTTCAGTGATATGCTTGGATGATGAAGTTTGCATTTATCTTTTACAGTAAAAGGTCAAATTGAGGAATAAACTTGTGAAGACCTTTCATTTCAATACAAAACATTGTTTAGTTGTTTTCGGACAACAATGCTTTTAAAATGTGTTTGTTGCATCATACATTATGTTGCTACTGTTCCAATAACATATTTGTGATGGAACGCAGCAGGGACGAGTCAACAATGATCACAAATATGTGATCGGACACATCAAAGGGTTAAATAAAACTGTTTATTAGGAAACAATATTGAGTTATTTTTTTCAGATATGACTTCTAAAACATATCAATGTATTCTGCCCTGCAAAGGCAAAATGCAGTTACTGCAAAATCTGACTTCAAAATATTTTTCTGTGGGGTCTCCCGGGTGGCGCAGTGGTTAAGGGTGCTGTACTGCAGCGCCAGCTGTGCCACCAGAGACTCTGAGTTTGCGCCCAGGCTCTGTCGTAACCGGACGCGACCGGGAGGTCCGTGGGGCGACGCACAATTGGCCTAGCGTCGTCTGGGTTAGGGAGGGTTTGGCCGGTAGGGATATACTTGTCTCATCGCGCACCAGCGACTCCTGTGGCAGGCCAGGCGCAGTGCACGCTAACCAAGGTTGCCAGGTGCACAGTGTTTCCTCCGACAGATTGGTGCGGCTGGCTTCCGGGTTGGATGTGTTAAGAAGCAGTGCAGCTTGGTTGGGTTGTGTATCGGAGGATGCATGACTTTCAACCTTCGTCTCTCCCGGGCCCGTACGGGAGTTGTAGCGATGAGACAAGATAGTAGCTACTAAAACAATTGGATACCATGAAATTGGGGAGAAAAAGGGGTAAAATTCAACCCCCCAAAAAAGAGACAGCCATTTAATATGCCATGATATATTCTAATCAACTGGCCTGTTCCTCTGTCAGGAACAAAATATCACATTAATCAGACAATACAATGGATTAAAGATTTTTGATCAAATACTTAGTTACTGTGTTATTCCTTTGTAGCGCAGTATAATTTCAGCAACAGTAAGAAATTGTTCAACAAGTTGTAAAGTGTTTCCTGAAGAAGCATACAAAAGAGTACAAAGGTTAACTCCAATGGCACTCCAGTCTCCTTTTCACCTTTTCAACACCTGATTTACTTAACAAAAGGTACATCTCAATAGGTGGTCCAGGTAAGTCATGACATAGCGTGGGGGAGCTTTCTTATTTTGTTCTCTATTGTTCCTCAAGCAAGGGGGAGGACGATAATATCACAAATTCCCATCAGTACAACTCTTTGAATGCCCTACTCATTGAAGTTTGCAGTTGTCTAATTAAGAAACACTGTTTTCATCAAATACATTTTTTTTTTACCTTTTAGTTTGTTTACTTTAGTGTATCTATACTTGAGATCACTTTTCAACTTTAAAAGTTCACAAATAGCTGGAGGACGTCTTTAAAGGGAACTAGCACAGAGCTTACTGATAATCACGGGTGTCAATGTCTCCTAATGACTTAACTAAAAACACAGCGGTTTTGGTTCTCCCGCTTCCCCACAGATGCATTGGGATCAGGGTCGGCACTTTAAACTTAGAAGCCTGCTCCCCTGTGAGAGAACTGACTTGTCTATTATTCGAAACACTGGTCTCTTGGCCCCGCACAGACAGTGACGGGGGTAAAACCCACTGTAGTAATTGCATCCGATTGAGTTGTGCCAACTGTCCCGTTTGGCACCCCAGATGGACAACCTCTGACTCAGCCCTGCGGGGTCAAGAGTCAGGCTTCACACACACGGCCACGCACACACATACAAAACACAACACACTCACACATACAACGCCAACACACGCACATATGCACACACATACAGTGCCTTTGGAAAGTATTCAGACCCCTTGACTTTTTCTACATTTTGTTACATTACAGCGTTATTCTAAAATTGATTAAATAAATCAAAATCCTCAGCAATCTGAAAATAATATCCCATATTGACAAAGTGATAACAGGGTTTTAGAATTTTTTGCAAATGTATTAAAAGAAAAAAACACACCTTATTTACATTATAACTTATTTACTTATTTACAAGTATTCAGACCATTTGGTATGAGACTCGAAATTCAGCTCTGGTGCATCCTGTTTCTATTGATCCTCCTTGTTGTTTCTACAACTTGATTGGAGTCCACCTTTGGTAAATTAAATTTATTGGACATGATTTGGAAAGGCACACACTTGTCTATATAAGATCCCACAGTTGACAGTGCATGTCAGAGCAAAAACAAAGTCATGATGTCGAAGGAATTGTCCGTAGATCTCCGAGACAGGATTGTGTCGAGGCACAAACCTGGGGAAGGGTACCCCAAAAAAAATCTGTAGCATTGAAGGTCCCCAAGAACACAGTGGCTTCCAGAATTCTTAAATTGAAGAAGTTTAGAACCACCAAGACTCTTTCTAGAGCTGCCTGCCTAGCTAAACCGAGCAATCGGGGGAGAAGGGAAGGCAAGTGACCAAGAACCCGATGGACAGTCTGACAGAGCTCTAGAGTTCCTCTGTGCACATGGGAGTACATTCCAGAAGGACCATCTCTGTAGAAATCCACCAATCAGGCCTTTATAGTATAGTGGCCAAACGGAAACCACTCCTCAGTAAAAGACACATGACAGCCCACTTGGATTTTGACAAAAGGCACCTTAAGAATTCCGACCATGAGAAACAAGATTCTCTGGTCTCCCTTCTAACTGTACAACCACGCTAAGCACACAGCCAAAAAAACACAGGAGTTGCTTAGGGACAAGTCCCTGAATGGCCTTGAGTGGCCCAGCCAGAGCCCAGACTTGATCATTAAATTCTGGAGAGACCTGAAAATAGCTATGCAGCAACGCTCCACATCCAAACTGTCATTTCTTGAGAGGCTCTGCAGAGAACAATGGGAGAAACTCCCCAAATACAGGTGTACCAAGCTTGTAGCGTCATACCCAAGAAGACTCGAGACTGTAATCGCTGTCAACGGAGCTTCAACAAAGTACTGAGTAATGGGTCTGAATACTTATGTAATTGTGATATTTTTTATTTTTTACCAAAATTGACAAAAAAAATTGAAATCTTGTTTTTGCTTTATCATTATTGTGGGAGGGGGGATGTATCAATTTTAGAATAAGGCTGTAACGTAACAAAATGTCAAGAGGTCTGAATACTTTCCAAACGCACTGTAAGCACACAAATAAATAGCCACACACTCCCATGAGCATGGCCAGGTGACTGTTGCTTGAATTGAATAGTAACATCTCGAATTATGGTTACTTTACATACAGTGCATTCGGAAAGTATTCAGACCCCTTGACTTTTTCCATATTTCAGTCTTACTCTAAAATGTATTTAATTGTTTTTTCCCCTCATCTGTCATGTCTACCCCCGCTCCAGCGCTCAACGTCGCCGGTCTACTAACCACCAGACCTGGCAACCGTCATTACGCACACCTGCACCCCACCATGAGGCACACCTGGACTCAATCACTCCCTGATTACTTCCCCTTTATCTAGCACTCCGTTGTATCACCCTTTATGTAGTATTGTTTCCTGTTTTCATATTTAGATGCTACTCCTGTTTTTGTATTCACTCCATGTTCGTTCCTATTAAACTCACTGACTACACCTGCTTCCTATCTCCTACATCTTCGTTACAGAATACTACCTCACAGAATAGAAGCAGCAGCCAAACTCCAACCCCATGACCATAAACTGGGGATGACTATGGATGAGGTCCTCTGCTTTCTTCAAAGTCTAGATCTTCCTCAAAGGATCTTCTACCATGAGTCGACCCAGTGAGCCAGCACCCCACCCCACCCTCTCGTTGGACGCATTTATTGCGATGGCCATCCATCTAGATAATCTTCGGAAGCATCAGCACTCCAATTGCCTCTCTCCCTACTTCGTTGACCAATCTGAGTCAGTCTGAACCCTTGGAGGAAGGGGCCACACACCTCACCATGGCTGAGCGACGCTGTCAGAGACAGCTGGGGCTCTGTCCCTATTGTGGTCAAGCACAAGCTATTGTGGGCAAGCACCAGCTTTAACAGTGTCCACTACGTCCCAACCCGGGAGCTACTAGAGTAGAGGGATGGCCCTGTGATCATCTGTTTCCTGAGGTAGGTGTGAGTATTCCATCATCACTCTCTACCACACCCTTTTTAGTACCAATTTCACTAGCTGGCTGTCCCTCGTGTTGTTTCTACAGCTCTAGTGGACTCCAGTGCCACGGGGAGTTTATCCAGTGACACTGGGAATTTTATTGACCAGGCCCTTGCCTCCTCCCTGAACTTATCATACCCGCTTTCCTCTCTGTTTCCGGTTCAAGCACTGGATACCTGACCACTGAGATCTGGGACAATCACACAGATCACAGAACCACTCACCATCACCGTGGGACCCCTGCACCAAGAAAACCTTCCCTTCCTCATCATCCAGGCACCCGTACACAAAGTCATCCGTCTCCTGGCCGAGGATGGAGATCACGTCCTGGGCACCCGGTTGTCGGTTTCCTCCTGCTTTTACCCTATGGTTCACGTCGGTTGAGAGTCCTGTGGTTGCCCTCCAGGCTGCCATCCCGGTGGTTTACCAGGATCTCCGGGAGGTTTTCTCCAAGACCCACGCCACCTGTTTCCCTCCTCATAGCCCCTGGAACTGTGCCATCAACCTGCTAAGACTGCACCGCCACGCAGCCGCCTCTACCCCCTGTTGGTGGCTGAAACCAATGCTATGAGACTATCACAGTGCAGGTGCATTTATACGGAGACTTGATTACACACAGGTGGATTGTATTTATCATTATTAGTCATTTAGGTCAACATTGGATCATTCAGAGATCCTCACTGAACTTCTGGAGAGAGTTTGCTGCACTGAAAGTAAAGGGGCTGAATAATTTTGCACGCCCAATTTTTCAGTTTTTGATTTGTTAAAAAAGTTTGAAATATCCAATAAATGTCGTTCCACTTCATGATTGTGTCCCACTTGTTGTTGATTCTTCACAAAAAAATACAGTTTTATATCTTTATGTTTGAAGCCTGAAATGTGGCAAAAGGTCGCAAAGTTCAAGGGGGCCGAATACTTTCGCAAGGCACTGTACATGTACTGTAGTTATTACCATGCATGAGATCCCCACATTGTAGCCTGTACATTGAATAATTTCACTGTCAAATAAAGGTGCAGTTCAGGTATGAATCTCTGTGAGACATTATTTTTCAGTCATACTCAATACCAGGTGTATCAAACTCAATTCTTTGAATGATGCTGTGTCTGCATGTATGTATTACAATTATACACTTCAACAGTGTTTACCACTCCTGCTCCTGGGACATAATGATTACACATTGTAACTATGCAATAGACTAGAAACAGGATTTAAGTAAAGGCTGATTTGTAATTCATATACAGAAAATAAACTGTACACTACACATCCTATGCATATCCCCTCATCTGCATTAATCTGAGGACACAGGATAGGTGTAGTATTTCATGAGATACTTCATTTTAAACAGTGGAGAGTTAGAAACACTTTATTGAAAGTTCATTATCCAGGTGTTATAAATACATAATACATGCATTATAAATACAAGTTCAATCTGTTTTTCAATGCACGTATGGTGTGCATTATAAGAAGAAAGAGGAGGTGGGGAGAGAGGTATAGAAGACAGAAAAGGAAAGATAAAACAGAGGAGCAGGGAAGACAGCATATGATTAATGAATTACAGTGCTACCCTAATAGTCTCTCAGTTCATCACAATTGCATAGTGTCTCTAGCAGTGTCTCCTAACCAGCCATGGGCTCCCAGTTGGCCCGAAGGTTATCTTAAGAGCGGGTGAGGTTGCGATGATGGGACTGGCTTCCTCTCTCACATCAAAACATTCCTGCAGATGAGAGACAGATGGCTAGAGAGAGAGCATGATTAAGCTTTTTTTTATTCTAACACAGTCAGTAATCATCAGGAGGTGAAATGCAAAACTGACCATGGATCATTAACTCTGGGACTACTACTGTATATCTCTCTGTATTTCAATGTAAAGCATCTCTTTAATAATAATGTACATCCTGTTGACCTGATCAAGTCCTCTGTGTCAGCCAAATCAGATGTGGGAGGGGTTCACCAGCACAGCTGATATAACCTAGAGGATTTAGGGAGAAGAGGGAGAAGGATGAAGTGAAGGAGAGAGACAATTATTGAGAAATTAAGGTAGTTAAAGTGTTCAACAGTAATCTGTGTGTGTGTAGTCTCACCTGGTGTCCACACTAAGTGGCTACAGACTACTTTATGTTGAAAAACAGACAAATGAGGACAAACAATAGAAGATAATGTCACTATTAGACTTTTACACTACCAGATCACAAATGAATACATAAATACCACTTGAAGCTAGATGATGACTTGATCATTTGAATCAGTTGTGTAGTGCTAAGGAAACAGCTGGTGAGGTGTCAGGTTAACCTCTGTACTTAACTACTTCATAAGGCTAGGCCCCTATTTTCTCCACTTCCTATCTGACTGACGTGCCCAAAGTAAACTATGTTACTCAGACCTAGAAGCCAGGATATGGATGTAATCGTTATTATTTGATAGAAAACACTTTGAAGTTTGTAGAAATGTTAAAATAATGTATGAGGCTATAACACAATAGGATCAGGTAGGAGAAAAGCCAAAGAAAAACCAACCGGAAATAAAAACAAATTGAGATCCCATGCTGTTCCATTATAACGTATAGGACAATGTTAAATCTAGCTCCCAGATTGCAATTTCTATGGCTACCACTAGCTACCATGTCAACCGTCTTTGTTCAAGGTTTCAGGCTTGTTTCTACCCAAACAAGGAAGAATTCTGAGTTTTGATACAGGAACGCACAGTTGGAAATCAGTCTGTGCGCGCGAGATGAAAAGGAGGCATTTCTGCAAATTCTGCTTTTCTATTGAACAAACTATTTTCCGTATGAAATATTATAGTTTAATTACATTTTAGGGTACCTGAGGATTGGTTAGAAACGTAGTTTGACTTTTTTTTAACAAAGTTTAGCGGTAGCTTTTTGGATTCCGTACTCTGCATGGTGAACGAGTGGATTACTCAAATCGATAGCGCCAACTAAACAGACTTTTTGGGATATAAAGAAGGATTTTATCTAACAAAACGACCATGCATGTTGTAGCTGGGACCGTTTGGAATGCAAATCAGAGGAAGATTTTCAAAAAGTAAGTGGATATTTAAACGCTATTTGTGATTTTATGAAGCCTGTGCTGGTTGAACAATATTTTGAAGTGGGGCGCTATCCTCAAACAATCCGATGGCATGCTTTCACTGTAGTAAAGCCTAATGTAAATCGGACAATTCAGTTAGATTAACAAGAATTTAAGCTTTTAACCGATGTATGTACCAAAATGTTTCATATCCATCATTTGTATGATTATTTATTTGAATTGCATGTCCTCCAATTTCACCAAAAGTTGTCGACAGTTGTCCCACTAGCGGGACGCCTATCCCAGAGATTAAAAGAGAATGTGTTTTGAGTCCACTTACTTGGTGAAATATAGGCAAATAAGTGAGTATATAACGATGGCTGTGGTGATGGTCATAATTTCCAGCAGCACCATCGTGACTCTGTTGCTGGAAGCTGTATGAGGTAATTGACAGATAGTTAACAGATCAATCGGTGGAAAGGTGTGAACTCCAGCTTGTAAGTGTGATTCATTCTAAGTTACCTGTGACAGTGAGGGATAGGAGCTCAATCTCAAAGGAGAAATGATAAGAGAAAATGTAAATGTCAAACACAGCTGTAGTTCCCTTGATGGGAGTAATCACCAGCAGGGAAGAGAGAGGCAGAAGAGTGATTGACAGCTGGCTGGGTCTGGGTTCAGTTGGAGCCAATGAATGTAAAGAGGAAGGAGCCTCCTGGGTAATGTGGCTGAATGGAACAGGTGATGGTGAAGCTGTGGCCCCTGAACAACTCTGGCCCTTGGTGGCCCTTGGGACCCCTCTCATTGAATCAGCCAGGGAGATATCAGGTTTTTGTTGGAGATCTGTAAAAAGAGGAGATAAGTCCCTCTCACAAACAGCTACTCAATAATAGCACAACACACTGTGCATAATTATTACCCACAGGTCCTACCTGAAAATATCACCCCAGCATTATTGCAGCAGGAGATGGTTGGAGATGTAAATATTGGTTGGCATTCAAATAGTGACCATTCCGATCCGTTACATGGAACGGAACCACGGACCACTTGTCCAGTACCATTTTCAAACAGAAAGCCACCTGGTGCTGAAATAGCCAAGCCACAGCCAAGCTGTCAACAGACCACTGCTGCCTGTGTAATGTCCGATTCAGTGTCCATCAATGTCACCCAGTCACCAAACAGATACAGCTGCACCGCCCCTGCACATCGGCCTCCTACCTGTAACAGCCGTGTTCTGTCTTGAGAGAGAAAGAATGAGAGAGAGAGAGAGATAGAGAGAGTAATACACATATTGTCCGGAATAGAAAATACATTGACACTGACATTGCAGCATTTGTTTCAAAGGATCTTCTACCTATGCAAGTGAGTCCAACATCATTTCCGGGTGTGCAAGTGTGCTCTTTTCTGAACAATGTGTCACAGTCCAGGAGAAGGGACTCATTATCTTTACACTGGAACTCTTTAGCCAAGATTAGACGCTCCCCTTCTCAATTTACCCCCCCCCCCCGTAGAGCTGAAGTAGCCCCACAGCCAAGTTCTTGACAGACTACCTCTGCATCCTGCCAGTCAGTCAGCTTCACACACTGAGGCCCAGGACTGATTGGACTTCACCTCCACTCTCCCAAAGCAGAGAGGAGCACCATCCACAAGCCTCACAAAGGCTGAAGAAAGATATATGGAGGAGCATTACATCACTTTTGTTGATAATAAATCATTTTGAATTAAACAAAAATAAAAGTTTTATACAATATCGTACCTGAACAGACAACAGAAGCATCATAACAGTGGTGTACACATTGAGTAGACACTCATCAAGGGTATACTCGTTTCCAGAACATTTCACGGGGCTGATACTCTTTCCTCCATGTTCCTGTCCAGGTCTGTATGGTACCGCAATAGCGTTGCCACAGCCTAGCTGTCTACACACTACCATCTTTCATGTCCCAGTTGATGTCACACACTCTCTTCCACTCTGATTTGGTGAAGACCTCCACTCTCCCAGAGCAGGAGCTTGTCCCATTCACTAGTCTGACTGCAGGATTGGCTGCACACACAAGAGAGAAGAAGACAACGGTAGCAATAGACATATGAACAAAGATTTAGGTTTAAAAATGATTGTTATCTATCAACAATGATAAGCCACCGGGGTCTGACAACTTGGATGGAAAATGACCGACGATAATATCAGATGATATTGCCACTCCTATTTGCCATATCTCAATTTAAGCGTACTAGAAAGTGTGTGCCCTCAATCCTGGAAGGAAGCAAAAATTTGCCTGCTATCAGCCTGTTACCAACCCTTTGTAAACTTTTGGGAAAAAAATGGTGTTTGACTAGATACAATGCTATTTTACAATGAACAAATTGACAACAGACTTTCAGCACGCGTACAGGGAATGACATTCAACAAGCACAGCACTTACACAAATGATCAATGATTGTCTGAGAAAAATGTATGATTAAAATATAGTGGGGGATGTTTTGTAAGACTACAGTGTGTCTTTTGACATTATCGATTATAGTCTGTTTCTGGAAAAACTTATGTGTTATGGCTTTACACCCCATTCTATATTGTTGATAAAGAGTTACTTGTCTAACAGGGAGTTTAATAGAAGCCTTTCCAACAAAATACAGGTAGAATCAGGAATTCCCCAAGGAAGCTGTCTAGGCCACTTACTTTTTTCAATCTTCACTAACAACTTTGAGTAAAGCCAGTGTGTCTATGTATACGGATGACTCAACACTATACACGTCAGCTGCCACAGTGACTGAAATGATTGCAACACTTACAGTGCCTTGCAAAAGTATTCATCCCCCTTGGCGTTTTTTCTATTTTGTTGCATTACAATCTGCAATTTAAATTGAATTTTATTTGAATTTTATGTCATTGACATACACAAAATAGTCCAAATTGGTGAAGTGAAAAGAAAAAAAAACTTTTTTCAAAAAATAAAAAAACGAATGAAAACCTGGTGTGTGCTTATGTATTCACCCCCTTTGCTATGAAGCCAAAGATAACCCCGAAGGAGCTGTAAAGCTCCACAGCGAAGATTGGAGTATCTGTCCATAGGAGCTGGGCTTTACAGAAGAGTGGCCGGAAAAAGCCATTGCTTAAAGAAAGAAATAAGCAAACATGTTTGGTGTTCGCGAAAAGGCATTTGAGAGACTCCCCAAACATATTGAAGAAGGTACTCTGGTCAGAAGAGACTAAAATTGAGCTTTTTGGTCATCAAGGAAAACGCTATGTCTGGCGCAACCCAACACCTCTCATCACTCCGAGAACACTATCCCCACAGTGAAGCATTAAGGTGGCAGCATCATGCTTTGGGGATGTTTTTCATCAGCAGGGACTGGGAAACTGGTCAAAATTGAAGGAATGATGGATGGTGCTAAAAACAGGGTAATTCTTGAGGTAAATCTGTTTCAGTCTTCCAGAGATTTGAGACTGAGACGGAGGATCCCCTTCCAGCAGGATAATGACCTTAAGCATACTGCTAAAGCAACACTCAAGTGGTTTAAGGGGAAACATTTAAATGTATTGGAATGGCCTAGTCAAAGCCCAGATCTCAATCCGACTGAGAATCTATGGCATGAATTGAATACTGCTGTACATCAGCGGAACCCATCCATCTTGAAGCAGCTGGAGCAGTTTTGCTTTGAAGAATTTGCAAAAATTCCAGTGGCTAGATGTGCCAAGCTTTTAGAGACATACCCCAAGAGACTTGCAGCTGTAATTGCTGCAAAAGGTGGCTCTACAAAGTATTGACTTTTGGGGGGTGAATAGTTACAGTGTATGCACAATTAAGTTTTCACTTATTTCTTGTTTGTTTCACAAGAAAACATATTTTGCATTTTCAAAGTGGTAGGCATGTTGGGTAAATCAAATGATACAAATACATTTTAATTCCAGGTTGTAAGGCAACAAAATAGGAAAAATGCCAAGGGGATGATTACTTTCACATGCCACTGTAATAAAGAGCTGCAGGTAGTTTCCGAATGGGTGGCAAGGAATAAGTTAGTCCTAAATATTTCAAAAACTTTACGCATTGTATTTGGGACAAATCATTCTCTAAACCCAAAACCTCAACTAAATCTTGTAATGAAAAATGTGATAATTGAGCAGGTTGAGGAGACTAAACTGCTTGGAGTAACACTGGATTGTAAACTGTCATAGTCAAAAACATATTGATACAACATTGGCTGGGATGGGAGAAATTTGTCCATAATAAAGTGCTGTAACAGCACTATCAACAAGGCAGATCCTACAGGCCCTAATTTTCTTGCACCTGTACTACTGTTCAGTCGTGTGGTCAGGTGCCACAAATACAACTTAGGAAAACAGGGGGGACTGTGAAGCAACACAAACATAGGCACAGACACATGCATGCAAACACATGATAACATACGCACTATACACACACGAACACATGGATTTAGTGTTGTAGATATGTGGTAGTAGAGTAGGGCCTGAGGGCACACACTTAATATATTGTGAAATCTGTTGTGAATGTATTGTAATGTTAAAAAAAAATGTATAACTGCCTTAATTTTGCTTGAACCCAAGAAGAGTAGCCAATAGGGATCTATAATAAATACTAATACTAAATACTAGGTCCTTTTCCAAACACTTAACATACTATTGGTAAGATTTTTGGTGGAAGCCCTAAATTGCTGGGAGCTGCTGGAGTCTCCACTACACCTCTGTTGTAGGGTGTGCGTGTTAGGTTTCAGTGGTTTGTTTGTGTAATCTGACTCAGGTAAGAATTGTGTAAATTAATCTATTTTAACACACATGTATTTTTCAGTGTGTGTTAAGTAATTAAGGTACAATTGAGGTCAAATACATTGGAACCCTTGCACTTTACAACAGAGTTGCAATGGATCAGAATGTTAATTTAGTCTTTATTTAAAAACTGGTTTATTTTTACTCTGTAGGCATCTGCAACTTACCACAAGTAAAATAAATTACTCAGTAAACGAGAATCACTTGCATCCAACCAAACTAATTTGAATTCTGAATAATACAGTCCAGGCCATGCCTGTCTGTTGCCTTTTTGGATCCCCGGTGTATGACCTGCCTGCCCCTGAACCCAGCTACCTGCCTCTTCCTGTGGTCCTTTAAACACCTGCTGCGCCCTGCGCTTGAAACCGGCTCTCTGTCTCTTCATTACCCTTTGTAGCTAAATTGTACATTCTCTTTAGAGATGACACAGATTCACGCCACTCTTAAAAGCTAATTGTTTCATTTGACATATGTTGTTTGTTCATGCGTAGATGCATCAACAAATTATGAACATATTCACTCACCAACTTGATGCTTTCTATGTTAAAATGAACAAACTCTGCTCTAAACATGTGGAATTGTTGACCATTTCAATTCAAGTTTATTTTGTAATTTAAAATTGGTAAATCAATGACTAACAGCTTTAACACGTTTTCCACTACAGGACATCCTACTGGGACCATAATTTATGGAATGACCCTTTTATACAGCACATCAATATGAAAAAGCCTCAAATATGCAATGTATTGTTTAAGGCAGACAGTCTTGCCTGTACTTACACAGGTATGAATAGCAGCATAGGGGCCCTACATGCACAAATACATAAAGTAATCCTATCTGAACACCAGGACATGATCATCATCAGTATCATGACAGGTATCATATCTCAAACTGGGTCTCCACTGAACTATTGAAAAATGCTGTCTGAAGAGTGTACTGAAGAGTGGAGTGGACTTGTATCACTTCTGTCACGTTACTTCTATTTGAAAACACACATAACATCTTCATTTTCTCAAGTGAAATTCTTGCAGTTAATCTCTGATCAGTGTTATTTACCCATCTTTATTACAGAATAAGTAGTTATTGTTGTGTGTGTGTGTGTGTGTGTGTGTTGTGTGCATTCGTGCATACTTCACAAAATATGTTTGCTTTTCTGATAGACTACCCAAACCTGAGAAGAATGACCTTTGTTAGTTGATCCCTGTGAAAGGTCAAGGGTCAAAAGGGCCACCTGACCACAGATGGTCAGAGAGGACAAACAGGACAGAGGGACAGACTGTTGATAATGCTTTTAATGAAGGGAATTGGTAAGGATATCTGGTTGTTGTCTGTATGTTGCCAATATGATATGTAACCCACGTGTCTCTCTTTCTCCCTCTCGATATCGCTCCTTCATTCTTCCCCATCTCCCTTCATCTCCCTCCGTCTCTCTCTCCCTCTCTCTCTTTATATTTTTCTCTCTCTCTCTCTCTGTCTTTCTCTCTCTCACGTGTTCAACCTCATTCTCCCACCTCTCTTTTGAGAGGCAGCCTAATGACTCTGTGTAGAACATATGGTTTTGGTCTGATGCACTGTCATATGGTCTCACTAACACCAGACCTCGCTTACTGTTTGTTACACACTCCTCACCAAACCTGATGTCAGTTTCATGCAGGCTCCCACATGTTGCCTTTGGATTTACTGAAGGTTATATTCTTGAATGTTTCTCCTGCTGTTTCTCTTAGGCTGGGTATGTGTGTGTGTGCGTGTGTGCGTGTGTGTAACGAATCTAAAAACGTAGACCTCAATTTTTTCATCACAAGTAGAAATATGGTTTGCCTAGGGTAAGTCCAAAAGCATCATTCTCCAATGCCATTGTCTGATTATGAAAATAAGACAGCTACTATTCTTACTTGACAGGCTTAAAATGAAAATGACAGCACCAAATCAAAAACAGTCCCATGCTACGCGGATCAGTTGCCACTGCTGCTGCTGTTGAGATACCACACAAATCAAGCGGAGTCCATGACTTTGTGAAAAAAGAAGCCTGGTCTGCCTTTAAACCTCAACCAGGCTTGGTCTGCCTAAACAGGCTCTAGTAATACTTTAACACAAAGCACCTTCTTCCTCCTTTAACTTTTTATGGACATTAATTGTGCCTGGAATGCTCTGTACCTGTTTTGGCTGGGCATCATATCCTCTCTGGCCACATTAGGCCGGTGCCTGGACCAATGATTGCAGCATTCACAACGCTTCAGCTGCAGGAGAAAGGACACATTCAATTTAGTATACAGGAACCAGTGTGTGTGTGTGTGTGTGTGTGTTTGTGCATTCCTGCATGCATAAATGTGTGTGTGTGTGGAGGATGATAGATGGTAGTTTTTATAAACAGTTTGATATCCCTATTAACTAAGCCTCAGTAAGCTCCAGGTTTTATTCACTGTTGGGGGGACTCAGTGAAACAGCCCATCAGAGGCAGACTGGACTGGACTGGGTCCCTGTCTATTACGGAAATGGCAGTAAGAATTTCTATGCACCACCTGTGTGTAATGCATAATGGATCCGACCTGGGTTCAAATACACCTCATGACCAAAAGTATGTGGACACCTGCTTATCAAAAATCCATTTCCAAAATCATGGCCCCTCCTTTGCTGCTATAAAAGCATTCACTCTTATGGGAAGGCTTTCCACTAGATTTTGGAACATTGCTGCGGGGACTGTGGCTTCCATTTAGCCACAAGAGCATTAGTGAGGTCGATAACTAATGCGGGATTAGGCCTGGCTCGCAGTCGACGTTCCGATTCATTCCAAAGGTGTTCGATGGGTTTGAGGTCAGGGCTCTGTGCAGGCCAGTCACGTTCTGCCACACTGATCTCGACACACCATTTCCATATGAACCTTGCTTTGTGCACAGGGGCATTGTTATGCTGAAACAGGAAAGGGCCTTCCAAAAACTGTTGCTATAAAGTTGGAAGCACAGAATCGTCTAGAATGTCATTGTATGCTGTAGCGTTAAGAATTCCTTTCACTGGAACTAAGGGTCCTAGCCCGAAACATGAAAAACAGTTGGCACTATGCATTCGGGCAGGTAGCATTCTCCTGGCATCCGCCAAACCCAGATTCGTCCGTCAGACTGCCAGAGAGTAAAGCGTGATTCATCACTCCAGAGAACGTGTTTCCAATACTCCAGAGTCCAATGGCGGCAAGCTTTACACAACTCCAGCCAATGCTTTGCATTGCGTATAGTGATCTTAGGCTTGTGTGCGGCTGTTCGGCCATGGAAACCCATTTCATGAATCTCCCGACTAATAGTTATTGTGCTTCTGTTGCTTCCAGATGCAGTTTGGAACTTGGTAGTGTTGCAACCGAGGACAGATTATTTTTACGTACTACACGCTTCAGCATTCTGCGGTCCCGTTCTGTGAGCTCCCTTTCTGTGAGTTGACTGAGGCAGCTCTAGTAGGGCAGAAATTTGACGAATTGACTTATTGGAAAGGTGGCATCCTGTGATGGTCACTGACCTCACTGAGCTTGTCAGTAAGGCAGTTCTACTGCCAATGTTTGTCTATGGAGATTGTATGGCTGTGTGCTCGATTTTATACACCTGTCAGCAACGGGTGCGGCTGAAATAGTCAAATCTCCTAATTTGAAGGAGTGTCCAAATACTTTTGTATATATAGTATATATACAATATAAGGACCCTGTCTTTCAAAGATAATTCATAAAAAAAACAAATAACTTCACAGATCTACATTGTAAAGGGTTTAAACACCGTTTCCCATGCTTGTTCAATGAAGAATGAACATGCACCTGTGGAACGGTCGCTAAGAGAATAACAGCTTACAGACGGTAGGCTATTAAGGTCACAGTTATGAAAACTTAGGACACTAAAGAGGCCTTTATACTGACTCTGAAAAACACCAAAAGAAAGACGCCCAGGGTCCCTGCTCATCTGCGTGAACGTGCCTTAGGCATGCAGATCTGGCCAGGACAATAAATTGCAATGTCCGTACTGTGAGACGTCTAAGACAGGGCTACAGGGAGACAGGACGGACAGCGGCAGACCACGTGTAACAACACCTGCACAGGATCGGTACATCCGAATATCACACCTGCGGGACAGGTACAGGATGGCAACAACAACTGCCCGAGTTACACCAGGAATGCACAATCCCTCCATCAGTGCTCAGACTGTCCACTATAGGCTGAGAGAGGTTGGACTGATGGGTTGTAGGCCTGTTGTAAGGCAGGTCCTCACCAGACATCACCGGAAACAACATCGCCCATGGGCACAAACCCACCGTCGCTGGACCAGACAGGACTAGCAAAAAGTGCTCTTTCCTGACAAGTTGCTGTTTGGTCTCACCAGGGGTGATGGTCGGATTTACGTTTATCGTCGAAGGAATGAGCATTACACCGAGGCCTGTACTCTGGTGCGAGATCAATTTGGAGGTGGAGTGTCCATCATGGTCTGGGGTGGTGTGTCACAGCATCATCGGACTGAGCTTGTTATCATTGCAGGCAATCTCAACGCTGTGCGTTACAGGGAAGACATCCTCCTCCTTCATGTGGTACCCTTCCTGCAGGCTCATCCTGACATGACTCTCCAGCATGACAATGCCACCGGCCATACTGCTTGTTCTGTGCGTGATTTCCTGCAAGACAGAAATGTCAGTGTTCTGCCATGGCCAGCGAAGAGCCCGGACCTCAATCCCATTGAGCATGTCTGAACCTGTTGGATCGGAGGATGAGGGCTAGGGCCATTCCCCCCAGAAATGTCTGGGAACTTGCAGGTGCCTTGGTGGAAGAGTGGAATAACATCTCACAGCAAGAACTGGCAAATCTGGTGCAGTCCATGAGGAGGAGATGCACTGCAGTACTTATTTCAGCTGGGGGCCACACCAGAAACTGACTGTTACTTTTGACCTCCCATTTTGACCTCCCATTTGTTCAGGGACACATTATTCAATTTCTGTTAGTCACATGTCTGTGGAACTTGTTCAGTTTATGTCTCAGCTGTTGAATCTTGTTATTTTCATACAAATATTTAGACATGTTAAGTTTGCTGTAAATAAACACAGTTGACAGTGAGAGGACGTTTCTTTTTTTGCTGAGTTTATATAGTGTATATATACTCAACAAAAATATAAATGCAACATGCAACAATTTCAACAATTTTACTGAGTTACAGTTCATATTAGTAAATCATTCAGTTTAAATAAATTCATTAGTCCCTAATCTATGGGTGGGCCTGGGATGGCATCGGCCCACCCATTTGGGAGCCAGGCCCAGCCAATCAGAAAGGGCTTTATTACAGACAGAAATACTCCTTAGTTTCATCAGCTGTCCGGGTGACTGTTCTCAGATGATCCCGCAGTTGAAGAAGCCGGATGTGGAGGTCCTGGGCGGGCGTGTTTACACGTCATCTGCGGTTGTGAGGCCAGTTGGACTTACTGCCAAATTCTCTAAAACAATGTTGGAGGCGGCTTATGGTAAAGAAAATAACATTAAATTATATGGAAACAGCTCTGGTGGACATTATTGCAGTCAGCATGCCAATTGAACGCTCCTTCAAAACTTGAGACATCTTTGTCAGTGTGTTGTGTGGCTAAACTGCTCATTTTAGAGTGGCCTTTTGTTGTCCCCAGCACAAGGTGCACCTGCGTAATGATTATGCTGTTTAATCAGCTTCTTGATATGCCACACTTGTTGGGTGGATGGATTATCTTTGCAAAGGAGAAATGCTCACTAACAGGGATGTAAACACATTTTTGACCCAATTTGAGAGAAATAAGCTTTTTGTGCATATAGAACATTTTGGGGATCTTTTCTTTCAGCTTATGAAACATGTGACCAACACTTTACATGTGGTGTTTATATTTTTGTTCAGTATATTTCCAAATACTTCAGCTGTATTTCATTGAATTTGCCTGGCGTAATGAAGCCAAGGGAATCATCACAAAAGTACTAACTCCACCCATCTGACATTTGAGAGACTCAGACACTCAAAGTGTTTGATAGAAAACAAATACAATTAGAACGTAGGTCTGTTATGGATGCATTGCATTATTTTCTGTTAACTCAAAGTTATAGTATAAGACTATTAACTGTAATCATTCCCAACAACTCCTGCCCATTACCACACCTCATCCACACTGTGTGCCAGAGGGTTCACTTGAACAGCCTACCACAGACAGGCTAGACTTGCTGTAGAGGAAATGGTAAGACATTACTTTGAGTCTGTGGCTCACTTCCTGTGGTTAATTTCCTGTCGAAATCCTCAAGATTGATGAATACAGAGACTGTACTGGTCCTTTTCAGAGGGAAAATATTGATCAAGGATGGCTTTGTTTTCATTTTCTATTTGTTGATCAGTCGATAGAAGTCAAGATTGTATTGATCATGAAAAATTCATTTTTTTGGATCTAAGGAGTCACAAAACCAAAAATGCTGGATCAATTGGTAGACTTCCATTTGATTACACTGCTGGATGAGGGTTTAAGTTGGAGTTGTTGGATGGAGATGCACAGGGCTTGGAATTAAATTGGACTCCACAATGAGCCTAATTGTAGCTTCATATCATGTTTCGTAAATCAAAGTGACATTTCTGCTCCTCGTTCATTTTTTTTTTTTTATTTGGTGTTGTTTTTTTAGCAATTTTTCTTAAGGCAGTACCAGATCTAAAAGAAAAGATGAGATCACTAGTCCAGAAAGAACGCCATCAAAGTTGTCACCGAAAGTGTCCTTGTTCTCTAATTTATAAATAAAAAACAGAGGTTGTTCCTGTCATGTCTCTTCTTGGAGATAATTATGACAAGATGAAAGCAGTTAAATTCCTCCCTCTGTTCTCCGCTCCTCAGATATTTTCCCCAAAACAGAGATGAGATTTCACGTGGCTGTCATTGCCTGCATGTCCCTGTCTCTCTTTTATCTGTATTTCCATTTTTTGTCTCCTCCCTCTTTCTGTCCCTCCTCTCCCTGTCTTCACTCACCCTCAATTTTATGAAAAAGTGTTAAGAAAGTTTTTACTACAATAAACTGAAGTAAAAAATAAAATAAGAAATAAGAAAAATAATAATAATTAAGGAGCAACAATAAAATAACAGTAGCGAGGCTATATACAGGGGTACCGGTACAGAGTCAATGTGCGGAGGCACTGGTGAGTCGAGGTAATTGAGATAATATGTACCTCAATGTAGGTAGAGGTAAAGTGACTGTGCATGGATAATAAACAGAGAGTAGCAGCAGCATAAAAATGGGGGTTTGGATGGGGCCAATGCCAATAGTCCGGGTAGCCATTTGATTAGCTGTTCAGGAGTCTTAGGGGGTAGAAGCTGTGAAGAAGACTTTTGGACCTAGACTTGGCACTCAGGTACCACTTGCCGAATGGTAGCAGAGAGAACAGTCTATGACTAGGGTGGCTGGAGTCTTTGGCAATTTTTTGGGCCTTCCTCTGACACCGCCTGGTATAGAGGTATTGGATGGCAGGAAGTTTGGCCTCAGTGATGTAACGGGCCGTACGCACTACCCTCTCTACCTATTTTCAGAACTGGCGTTGTCATGCCCTCTTCACAACTGTCTTGATGTGTTTGGACCATGATAGTTTGTTGGTGATGTACCAGAACACATGAGAAGAAAAAAATCATCCTTTTAGTAAAGCATAGCATGCATATCATTGCATTTGCGTAGTGGCATAGAGCAGTAAAGTAAAGGCACTTATTGAAGATGCACGCATGGATATTTTTTTGTGGCCTGGGTCCGGGACAAATGTGGCCATTTATAAATGTATTTCATGCAAATCCCCATCATTTTACATGACTGCTGACTTTGGCATAATATTTTTTAATGCCGGGTCCAAAACATGGGAACACAGAACTGGGAAATCTCTGACTTCCGTCTTCCGTGCATTCAAGAAACCTGGGAACTCAGTAAAAAACTAACTCTGACTTGGACAATTCGTTTTGGAAGGTCATCCAACTCGGAATTCCAAGTCGGGAACTCAGGCCTCTTTCTAGAGCTCCGACTTTCCCACCTGAAGATCACTGATGTTAAGACTCAACTTTGTTTTTGTCAGAGTTCCCAGTTGTCATGAAAGCACCATATTACCACCCAAATGATCGAAATTACAGGCTACTTTGACACTGACAAACTGAGAATCTGAGATCAATAAAAAATGACTTGAATCCATCAATATTCTAGGCCTATGTGTGTGCAGACACATATTGTAGGCTACAATATGGGAAGGATATTATAGTCCTAAAAATGCTTTGCAGCTTCACTGACTCACCCAATGACGCAAAGCTCACTCGCTGGTGATGGCCTATGCGCTCATGCTAATGCCTCTCGCTCTCTTATTTTACTTTGTATAACAATAGGTCTATTTGAAAGTTTATGAAATATTTTGTTAGGCTGAAGCAGACAGATTACGGCCTTCTCTTTTCAGCAGGAGCCATTTGCTTTCCAACCTGTGTTTTCCAGCGATTCTATTTGAACTATTGCAAAATGCCATTTTTGTCTCCGTGCTGTTTGTTCACTGACAGCTTTGCCGTGCGTTCCCGACTCTAGGCTATGCCATGTTATTGGGCTACACTCCACAGATAGGCACATTTTTTACAGAAGCTGTTGATCCTTTGTGGCTAGATGATATCCTTTCTCATGGTGTAGTAGGATATTCTGAATTATTTCATTTATTTCTGAACAGACAGCAGGACCTATACCTTTGGTAAAAGTAAATCAATTCATCAGGGGTGCTGTAGCTCCTCCAGTGTGACTTTGGCAAATCTATTTCAATTTATCAGAAGTGTTTTGTTTTCGCTTCGTTATTATTTTGTGTAGTGTTCAGTTTGTTCAATTAAAACATGACAAACATTTACCACGCTGCATTTTGATCCTCCTCTCCTTCCACCAATGAGAAGCGTTACTATCTATCTATCTATCTATCTATCTATCTATCTATCTATCTATCTATCTATCTATCTATCTATCTATCTATCTATCGTGTATCGCAGTATTTTATTTACTGTCCTCTCATAATCCCACCATTCTTTAAATAATAGTATTATTAATTAGTAATTAATCTGCATGTTTACACTTACACACATACACACATGTGAACGCACATACACACACACTACGAGGCGATGGGGCCTGTGTGCTGAGTGTGTGGCGTGCCATGCTGTGTGTGGAGCCCTCCTGGGAGGTCATTATAAGAATAAATACAGAGGAGGCCACGGCTGCTAATTTATGCCTGATTGTTGACAGTCAGAGTATTGTTTAACATGCACAGAGAAGGCCCTTTGTGTTGTGCTGCAATATCTTCTGCATGTGCCTGTGTGCGGGGTGTTTGTTTGTGTACGTGCACGTGCATGCATGTGTTGTACGTGTGCATGTGTGTGTGTGTCCCAGCCTGATTAGAGGCAAGTCTTTGCACTCTACTCACACACACACACACACACACACACACACACACACACACACACACACACACACACACACACACACACACACACACTCAATGATTTATGGGACTTGCTCACTGTCTCCCTCTCATTAGACAGTGGACAAGTTATGGGCATTCTCTCTCCATCTCTCTCTCTCTTTTTCTCTGACCCTGGTGGTTAACGAACAAGGCAGCTCTTTCGCTTCTGTTTTTCTATACCTTGTGTGTCTCTTTCAAGGCCCTCTCTTTGGTAATTTATACTCCACTTGTCTGACCTGTCGTATGTCCTCACAAAGTCTATGTTGACATTATGGCCAGGCCCACAACATAGAAAAAGACATCACCTGCATTTATGTCAGGAAGAGTGTACATTGTAAACACTATAGAAAGCTCCTTAAAATGAACATAAACAACTTTGAGGAAGTGAAACCACGGACTTCCATCTCTCTTCAGGTTAACTTCTTGGCGCATCCATCCCGTTAGCGGGATCATTTTCGTCAACATCCGCTGAATTGCAGAGCGCCAAATTCAAATTAAATTACTAAAAATATTAAATTTTCATGAAATCACAAGTGCAATATATCAAAACACAGTTTAGCTTGTTGTTAATCCACTTGGTGTGTCAGATTTAAAAAAAAGCTTTACAGCGAAAGCAAACCAAGCGTTTATGTGAGGACATCTCTCTCAGCAGACAAAACATTACAAACAGCAGCAAAGTTGATATCCCTTTAAATGGAGGGAAGGCATGCAATGGAACAGAGAGGTTTCAGAAAAACAGCACTTCCTGGTTGGGTCACGAAAGTCAGAAAAGCAATAAAATGAATCTCTTACCTTTGATGACCTTCAGATGTTTGCACTCACGAGACTCCCAGTTACACAATAAATGTTCCTTTTGTACGATAAAGATTATGTTTATATCCAAAAACCTCCATTTGGTTGGCGCGTTTTGTTTAGTAATCCACAGGATTGTGCAGGTCGGGCAGACGAAAATTCCAAATAGTATCCGTAAAGTTCGTAGAAACATGTCAAACTTTTTTTATAATCAATCCTCAGGTTGTTTTTACAATAAATAATCAAGAATATTTCAACCGGGCGGGAGCCTTTTCAATAGCAGAGAGAGAGAAAAGGTCTGCTCCAAGCTGCTCGCGCATGCAAAACTCTGGGGGGACACAGCTATCCACTGACGCGATGTGATCATTCTCGCTCATTTTTCAGAATAAAAGCCTGAAACTATGTCTAAAGACTGTTCACACCATGTAGAGGCCATAGGGAAAGGAATCTGGTTAATATCCCTTTAAATGGAGGGAAGGCATGCAATGGAACAGAGAGGTTTCAGAAAAACAGCATATATTAGCATCTGGGACAGAGTAAGAGGCAGTTCACTCTGGGCACGCTATTCATCCAAAAGTGAAAATGCTGGCCCCTAGCCCAAAAATGTTAATCGGCTCAGTCTTCTACTCACCTGTGCATGTCTCTAGTGGTTCCTCTCTTTCTCTTTTGTTTTCTCTCTTTCTTTCTCACAGGAACAGAGGCACAATGTGGTGAGAGAGATGGAGAGAGAAAATGCACAGAGGTGTAACAGAGATACTGGGCAAGAGAGAGTGAAGAAATAAAGAGAAAGGCAATGACCTTTCTGATTGATAATCAATGGCCTCTCGCTCCCATGTCTCGTATATCTGTTCTAGGGTTATGTTTTAATGTCGCTCCCTGCTTTACTGTCGTCATTAAAAGATTGTGTTTCTCTCAAACAGCTTTTTAATTTAGCCTAATGATTTTTGCATAATATATCAGATACGTAGTAAGCTCACGGGAACAGGCCTTCCCTTCAAGATGCCTTTATAGTGAATAGAGCTGAGGTTTGGTAGATTATTGTTTTATTTGTTGCTTTGTGTGTTTTCTTGAGAATGGGGTATTTTCCTTTTTTTCCCTTTTTTAAAATATTTTTTTAAGAAAGCCCCCTCCCCCTCCCCCCCTCACACACACACATCCTTCAATCTCAATTTGACATAAATGTCTTGAGAGATGTGTTCTGTTGGTGGTGAGTAAAATGCAGCCTATTGCTTTCACCCACAGGCCAACAAAGAACTCAGTTTTATTGAACTGTCTTGAAATGGGTCCATACGTTCTATCTGAGCTGAGTGAAGTGTAATATGTGTAATATGCAGCCATAAACTCAGGCACTATCAAAGCACATGAACACACACAAACAAACACACAAACACACAGGCACACATGCATGCATGCACACACAAATACACGCAACCCTCCAGTGAGAGTGAGTGCAACAGACAGGTCCTATTCCCTGATCAACAGTCATCCAGTCGTCCTCATCCCGACATGATCACTGCCTGTCATTAGTGTGTTACCAAGTTAATTATTAAACCGTGCACATGTAAGGAGTCGACTAACCACAACAGACTACACGCCAGGCAAAGCACTTTCATGTGCCGAGCAATGCACTGACACACTGACAGAAATGGTAAAACGGACTCTTGGAATGAATGAATAAGTAAATTGATCAGATAAATAAATAAACAATACAAACAAAAAACAAGCGGTGCTTCAATCCCAATCAAATTAAAGAGACTCTTAATGTGTGTGTCTACCACAGCATTGATGTGTTCTTGTTCTCTCTTTGATAGGACCGTGACATGGTGGAGGCAATATGTCTGACAATCTCTGTATTCCCAGTCTAGCCTAGCTGCCACTCAAATTGAGCCTAGTTTCCACTGGAAAAGCTCTTTGTGGGAACTGATAGCTTTATATGGGGAAGATTATATCAGGGCTTTGTGTGCGTGCGTGTGTGCATGTGCGCATGTATGTGTGTGTGCATGTATGTACTGTATGCATGTCAGAACTCAAAAGCCTTGCAATCATTGGTGAGCAAATGCTCAACAAGGCTATTCCCCACCACTGAGCATTGTGAAGCTGCGGCAGCTGCTGCTTAAGACAACATCACACACAAAGTGGGTAAACACAGTTTGACATGTTTTCAATATGATTACATTAGAACAAGTGGCGTTTGATAGAAAAGCTAATATTCAAGCCATGCAAATCATCAATCACGGGGAAAGGGCCTATTAATTATTCAATAAAACAGTCTAATTCAAGAATCAATGTTGGGGAGTGGGCGAAGTGAGGGATGGGGGGGCTTCCAGCAGAGAACAAGTGCGGGTAATATAAAGGAATAAGGAATTACCCCTTCTCACTGAGCTGTGGCTGGCCTTGTCCCGAGCTGTCAAAAACAATTGCTGCTCCATCGTTTCATCTTGCCAACTTTAAAAGATGATTTTGGGAACAGTTAATTTTCCTTCGCCAAACTCGTTAGCTCTTTGTTGCTCATTAGTTCATGGGTTCATCTATCTCTCGGTGTCTCTCTCCTCCCTTTTGTCCCCATCTTTCCTCTTTCTTGTTCTTCGAAGTTGTCGTTATGGCGCTTACAGCCGCCTCGCTCTTATGCCAGTTTCAAGTTTGGAATTGTGGCTTCTGATCTTCAGCAATTACCAACTGGGCCAAATCTCTTTCTTGGGAATTCATTATTTACGTTCAATTAAACAAATTTATCATGGGATGCCTAGTACAGCAGCCTAGTACAGCATGTTGTCCCTCTCTCTGCCGTAACAAAGCTGGAGAGCAGAGACTAAACATTGTCTCTCTCAATCAGACCTAATACAAAGACTCCAACTGTTCTCTTGTACCAGCCAGCACACCTCAAAGCTGCTCCTTGCAGGTCTCCATTATACTTAGGGAGCTTTACAGGTCTGAAACCAGCTTCGAAGTTCATTAATATCCATGATTAATGTCTTTAATGGGGTGTAGGTCAGTGTTCAAAGTTTATAGTCCTGTGTAATTTCATTTGGAACTATGTGACAGGGAGCACATTGTGTGTAAGGCGTGCGTACTGGCTGTAGAGAAGTCAGGCGCAAGAGAGCAAAGACTGTGTTCCAACAGCGCAGTTTTATGATAAAAATCACTGTGAACAAAACACAATAATCATAATGGGACAAAACCACAGACATAACGTGCACAAGCACTTACAATAAACAATACCGGACAAGGACATGTGGGGAACAGAGGGTTAAATACACAACATGTAATTGATGGAGTTGAAACAAGGTGTGTGGGAAGACAATACAAAACCAATGAAAAATGAAGTTTCTAAAACTGTTTGAATGATGTCTGTGAGTATAACAGAACTCATATGGCAGGCGAAAATCTGAGAAAAATCTGAGGTTTGTAGTTTTTCAAAGCTTGGCCTACTGAATACACATTGAGATATGCACTTCCTACGGCTTCCACTAGATGTCAACTGTCTTTAGAAACTGGTTTGAAGATTCTACTATAAAGGAGGGGCTCATAAGAGCTCTTTGAGTCAGTGGTCTGGCAGAGAACCTTGGTCTCATGACTCGCGCTCCCGACAGAGTTACCTCTCGTTCCAGTGCTTTTCTGAAGACAAAGGAATTCTCCGGTTGGAACATTATTGATGTTTTATGTTAAAAACGTCCTAAAGATTGAATCCATACATCATTTGAAATGTTTCTATAGGACTGCAACGGAACTTTTCGAGTTTTTGTCTGGATGAAGTGCCTGCGCCTCATAAAGATGGATTACTGGGCTGAACACGTTAACCTCTTGAAACTCTGGGGGCAGTATTTCATTTTTGGATGAAAAACGTTCCCGTTTTAAACAAGATATTTTGTCACGAAAAGATGCTCGACTATGCATATAATTGACAGCTTTGGAAAGAAAACACTCTGACGTTTCCAAAACTGCAAAGATATTGTCTGTGAGTGCCACAGAACTGATGATATAGGCGAAACCAAGATGAAACAGGAAGTGCCCCAGATTTTGGAGGCGCTGTGTTCCAATGACTCCTTATATGGCTGAGAATGGGCCACGAATGAGCTTACACTTTCTGTCGTTTCCCCAAGGTGTCTGCAGCATTGTGACGTATTTGTAGGCATATCATTGGAAGATTGACCATAAGACACTACATTTACCAGGTGGTCGCTTGGTGTCCTCCGTCGCAATTATTGCGTAATCTCCAGCTGCAGTACTTTTCCGTTTGCAACTGAGGAGAAACCCAACTGCCACGAATGATTTATCATCGAATAGATATGTGAAAAACACCTTGAGGATTGATTGTAAACAAAGTTTGCCATGTTTCTGTCGATATTATGGAGTTAATTTGGAAAAAAGTTTGGCGTTGTAATGACTGAATTTTCGGGTTTTTTTCTTAGCCAAACCTGATGAATAAAACGGAGCGATTTCTCCTGCACAAATCATCTTTTTGGAAATAATGAACATTTGCTATCTAACTGAGAGTCTCCTCATTGAAAACATCCGAAGTTCTTCAAAGGTAAATTATTTTATTTGAATGCTTTTCTTGTTTTTGTGAAAATGTTCCCTGCTGAATGCTAGGCTTAATGCTATGCTAGCTATCAATACTCTTACACAAATGCTTGTGTAGCTATGGTTGAAAAGCATATTTTGAAAATCTGAGATGACAGTGTTGTTAACAAAAGGCTAAGCTTGTGAGTGAATATATTTCTTTAATTTCACTTGCGATTTTCATGAATAGTTAACGTTGCGTTATGGTAATGAGTTTGAGGCTATGATTACGCTCCCGGATACGGGATTGCTCGACGCTAGAGGTTAAGGAGCGTGCAGTCGAAAGTCCAGACGAAAAGTTTTTAAAAAGTACAATAAAAGTTAGTAGAAACATGCCAAACGATGTTTAAAATCAATCCTCCGGTTGTTTTTGTCATAAATATTCAATAATATTTCATCCGGATAAAAGCTTCATCAATAGGAAAGAAGAAACAAGAAAGGTGCGTTCCCGATGAATGGAAATTTCCACTGGTCACTGATTGAAAGTGCTGTTTCTCCCTCATTTTTCAGAGTAAAAGCCCGAAACAATGCCTAAAGACTGGCCACATGTAGAGGAAGCCACAGAGCCTGTGAACTGGGTCCTAAGTCTTTGTATGGTGGATAGGCTTTCAATGGAAAAACAGCCTTTCAAAATAATAGTACTTCCTGGTTGGATTTTCCTCGGGTTTTCGCCTGCCATATCAGTTCTGCAATACTCACAGACAATTTTTTTACAGTTTTGGAAACTTGAGTGTTTTATATCCAAATCTACTAATTATATGCATATCCTATCTTCTGGGCCTGAGTAGCAGGCAGTTTAATTTGGGCACGCTTTTCATCCAAAATTCCGAATGCTGCCCCCTATCCTAGTGAAGTATACAAAGCAAATCTGAGGAAAACGCTACCAAAGTTCTATCAACACATTGCCTTTAGTACGTGCGCTTCAAAAACTCTTGAACATTGTTACTCCCCCTTCCAGGAAGGCTATAAGGCCCTCACCAGCCCTCCCAACTCCATTCTGCTCCTCTCTTCCTACTGTATATGAAAGAGTTTAAACAGCAAGTGTCCGTGCTAAAGTCTAGTCAACGCTGGTCTGACCAATCGGAATCCATGCTTCAAGGTTTTTTTGATCATGCAGCCTGGGATATGTTCCTGGTTGCCTCTGAGATTAACATTGACGTATACACTGACACGGTGACTGAGTTCATCAGGAAGTGTATAGATGTTGTTCCCACTGTGACTATTTAAACCTATCCAAACTAAAAACCATGGATAGATGGCAGCATTCACGCAAAACTGAAAGTGCAAACCACCTTATTTAACCACGGCAAGGTGACTGGGAATATGGTTGAATTCAAGCAGTCAAGTTATGCTACCCGTAAGGCAATCAAACAGGCAAAACCTCAGTACAGATACAAAGTGAAGTTGCAATTCAACGGCTCAGACATGAGACATACATTGGCTTGCGAAAGTATTCACCCCCTTGGCATTTGTCCTATTTTGTTTCCTTACAACTTGGAATTATGTCTAATGTATAATGTCCATTGCTCGTGTTTCTTGGCCCAAGCAAGTCACTTCTCATTGGTGTCCTTTAGTAGTGGTTTCTTTGCAGCATTTCGACCATTAAGGCCTGATTCACACAGTCTCCTCTGAACAGTTGATGTTTAGATGTGTCTGTTACTTGAACTCTGTGAAGAATTTATTTGGGCTGCAATTTCTGAGGCTGGTAACTCTAATGAACTTATCCTCTGCATGATAAGTCTTGGGTCTTTATTATCTGTGTCGGTCATCATGAGAGCCAGTTTCATCATAGCGCTTGATGGTTTTTGCAACTGCACTTGAAGAAATGTTCAAAGTTGTTGAAATGTTCCACATTGACTAACCTTCATGTCTTAATGTAATGATATACTGTTGTTTCTCTTTGCTTATTTGAGATGTTCTTGCCATTATATGGACTTGGTCTTTTAACAAATAGGGCAATCTTCTGTAATACAACCCCTACCTTGTCACAACACAACTGATTGTCTCAAACACATTAAGAAGGAAAGAAATTCCTTAAATAAGAAGGCACACCCGTTAATTGAAATATATTCCTGGTGACTACCTCATGAAGCTGGTTGAGAGAATGTCAAGCGTGCGCAAATCTGTCATCAAGGCGAAGGGTGGCTACTTTGAAAAATCTCAAATATGTATATTTTTTTTATTTGTTTAACATTTTGTGAGTTACTACATGATTCCATATGTGTTATTTCATAGTTTTGATGTCTTCACTATTATTCTACAATGTAATAAAGAAACAAACTAAAACCCTTGAATGAATTGGTGTGTCCAAACTATAGACTGGTTCTGTATATACAGTATATATTTATATTCCGGACTCCGACATTGCTCGTCTTAATATTTCTATTACCATTAGATTTGTGTGTTTTGTTTGAGCTTTGTTAGATATTACTGCACTGTTGGAATTAGAAACACAAGGATTTCGCAACACCCATAATAGCATCTGCTAAATATGTGTATGTGACCAATACAATTTGATTTGATTTGAAGTACTGTAGGTACATACTAGGAGCAAATGTAGAGCAGAAAAAGGGGCTGTGAAATGACCATGAGAAATATTTATTCGGAAATTCCCTCTGCAACCCTATGCAGTCCACTGTGCTTCTCCTGGAAGGGTTGACACTCAGGGGGGCACCTATCCTGTCTGTGAGCTCATCTCTTATTGAGCCCATAGATTTTGCCCATGTTCTACAGTACCCTTCCCTCAGATGTATGTGGGGCACAGTGGGGGGGATGGTAATGTGTTGTTCCCATATTGCATGACCCTCCTTCTATCCCATATGTGTCTTGAATAATAATCTCTATTTATTTATCAATAACGAGTTGTATTTATACATCTCATCTAGATCGCAATAGGTCACAGGTCTGAACTTTCCACCCTGACTTAATGTACACATATCATGAGCATTAATATTACTGAAAATGAGAAGAAGAAATAGAGAGATAGACGTACTTTGTATCCTTTCAATCATAGTGAGGAATTTCAAGCAGCCAGTATATCTAAAAATACAACCGATCTGATGTTAAAGAAACAAGACTCAGTAAAGGATGACAATTATGTTAATCCTCTTCAATTCTAATAAAATATAACCAGACATAAGGTGTGCACAGCCCTACCTCTCAAGTTGACGTATTGCTTTGTTTGTGTCTGTTTGAATGCATTTTGTATAGATTAGATTAACTATAAACAACAAATATAGATTAAATGTCCATATCATTACCATAAACAAACACATGATCCCTTTTTAATTTTTAAATGCTTAAATGCATTTAATCTCCATGGCTCCTAACAGAGAGCTCATTGACAGAAGCTAAAGGCGGCTCTGTTGATCTACACGTGTGCGTGCAGGAGGGCAGAGTAAGTGTAGTCACTTTCTAGTTTGTGAGATATCTGTGTGAGATAAATTGAGATATCGAGGGAGCAGGGCCTTGGTCAGGGAGGTGAGCAAGATCCTGATGAGCGGAGCAAAGTACAGAGACATCCTTGATAAAAACCTGCTCCAGAGTGCTCATGACCTCAGACTGGGGCGATGGTTCACCTTTCAACAGGATAATGACCCCTAACACACAGCCAAGACCACACAGGAGTGGCTTCAGGACAAGTCTCTGAATATTCTTGAGCGGCCCAGACAGAACTCGGACTTGAACAGGATCGAATATCTCTGGACAGACCTGAAAATAGCTGTGCAGCATTGCTCCCCATCTAACCTGACAGAGCTTGAGAGGATGTATGTTACCTCATTGACACTCCGGAGGACTTTGAATGGTCCCACAAACGGGAGCTCAGCTTCTGGCAGGGCAGTGTTCCAAACTTCCTCGGCATGACGAAACCACTTGTCCACCGTAGGGGCTTCAGTCTGGCTCGGGGTCCATGGGGCCAGAGCCGACTGGTACTCCAGGACACACTGGAAGGGAGACAACCCGGTGGAGGAGTGACGAAGTGAGTTCTGGGCGTACTCCGACAAGGGATGGACCAGGCCCACTCCCCCTGCTGGTCCTGACAGTAAGTCCTCAGGAACCTCCCCAGCTCCTGGTTGGTCCTCTCCAACCGCCTGTTGGACTGAGGCCGGTACCTGGATGCGAGTCTGACCATGACCTCCAGCTTCTCCATGAAGGCTTTCCATACTTGTGATGTGAATTGGGGAAAATGGTCGGAGACAATATCCTTCGGAAGGCCATAGTGCCGGAAGACCTGCTGGAAAAATTCTTCAGCTACCTGGAGAGCGGTAGGGAAACCAGAGAGAGGGATAAAACAGCAGGATTTGGAGAATATTTCCACAACAACATTAACAGTGGTGAAACCATCAGACAGGGGAAGATCAGTAACAAAATGTATAGACAGATGTGACCAAGGCCGCTGAGGCACAGGAAGGGGAAGGAGTTTCCCTGTTGTGGCATGCCGGGGAGACTTGGTTTGAGCACATACGGAGCAGGAGTTGAAGTTGTGGACGACATCCTGTGCCAAGGTGGGCCACTTAACGGAGATAGATTTAGAGGTGCGGGTGATACCTGGGTGTCCAGCGGGCAAGGGATGTGTAAAACCAGGTCAATAGACGATTTCTTACGTCCTTGGGAATGTAGGTGCGCTCCAGTGGACAGGTAGGAGGTGCGGGTTCCCTCTCCATAGCCTGGCTTATGTCCACGTCTATGTCCCAAAGCACAGGGGCAATGATTCGGAAGGGCGTTATGACGGGCACACTCAGGACTGGAACCTCTCCCGAATCGTGGAGATGGGACAGGGCATCAACTTTGATGTTTATTGAACCTGGGCGGTATGACAGGGTAAAGTTGAATCTGGTAAAGAAAAGCACCCACTTTGCTTGGTGCGGGTTTAGCCTCCTCGCTTTCCGTACAGTGGTTCCTCCTTTAAAAGTTGTGTCATACTGCAGCACACCTTGCAGGCTGCTGCAGCATTCTGTGGAATGTTATTTATTTGTCAGCCATTTTTTCTGTTCATGCGAGTTAGTGCTAGTTTGACCACGAGACAGCATATTTTGAGAAGAATTTGATAGTCATCCATATTGGCATTACCATAGAATTTAAAATATTTTTTTGTAATAGCATAGTGTAAGGGATTCATTTGAAGAAAGTTGGCTTAATTAATTTGATTAATATTATGGTGTTTCTATTCCGAGAAAAACTAAAAATGAAATGCTCAGGCTTTGCGTTAGGATGGCACTGTACTATGTGACGGTCAGGAGTAGGCTATAGCATAAGAGGATTGGAGGATTATAAATGAATATCTAATGGGCATAACATTTCCAGGACCCTAATTGTAGTTTAACCAAACTTTCAGTGTGAGCGTACTTGCTCTCTGCCTTCTCTACTTCTCTACCGGAAGTTGATCCTGTTGCTATGAAACCTCTTGCTAGCTAGTTAGCATAGAAAATCGGAGTAGACAGAAAGAGCAAATTTACGAAATCACCCAAATGTCCATTAAAAAGGCACAAGGACTATACCAAGAATGATGGGAATAATCAAGTCAATACATGTTGGGTAGTTAAATAGCCTATAATTATTTAATTCATATACTGAGTTTGATGTATAACTACTAACGTTAGGTAGATGACTAACATATCGGTACATACTGCTGTAGTGATATGCTATGTGGTTCATAAGGACAGCATAGCTGACAAATTGTCAGCCAACATAACGTGTAAGGTATATTATATGAAAATCATTACTTTATTACCTTGAGTAGCAAACTACCGCGAGGACGTGCTCTATCGACTCTGTGACTTGAGCATGCTTTTGGTGCACAGTCGAAAGCGCACTGGACTTCAGGCAAGAAGGTTGAGGGTTCGAAACCGGCTTCTTGATTGTTTCATTTGAAGTCGTGCACAATTATCAGTTTATTATTTGGTTTGTATTGCCCATTTATTGTCTTGCCTTGGTTGTTAGGGCAAATCTGGTCTATGATAGGATGAAGGTTTTTCACACCTAGCTCGGCTATTAGACTATTCTTTAGTAAAGGTTGAAGAGTCTATTGTTCAGTTATATATATCCCGAACTTGCAACAAATTGTTGTTACTCCGATCTCGTTCCTCACCCTCTCCATGCGTCATTCTCCATCTGAGTGGCAGAATCTATGGCAGAATCTTCGGTTGTGCGTCAAGAATTCTACATAGCAAGTTTGTATGAAGGTCTGGTTATTCACAGGCAAATTGTTATATACTATGGAGGAACATTTGTGTCTTTCTGTTGAGAGTAAACTTTTTAATTTTCCATCAAAATAATTGTTCTGAAAGCAACTTCTTATTTTTAATAAAAAATAATTGTTCTGAAAGCAAAAACGAGGATTCAAAGTAAAATGATAAAGTGCAATCAAATTTGTTATGCATTTTTATTCCGCAAAAATGTATTTGAAAACAAAACTCCAATTTAATTTCGCTATCAACCACCCTCCATTTTGGCCTTTTTTTGAGTGTCAGTTTGGCTACAATCAATACTGTTCAGCCTTTCTTTCCAACACAAAGGAAGTCATAGCGGACACCTATGAAGGACTGTGTGATGATGGCATCTCGGGTAAGCAGCACTGGGCGTTCTTCTGTCCAACTTCTACATAGCTAGTAGTTAGCTCCTACAATTCAGTGTCGGTTCATTACATACATACATACATACATACATACATTAGAATGATAAATCATGCAATTATTATTCTCATTTAGCTACGAAACCATGTTCTCACCATTTTCAGTTGAATTAATCTAACTTTCTTTCATGGTAACTCATAAGCAGGCCATTTCATATTTGTTTCATAGTCGACATATATTTCATGACAGTTTAACGGTTCTCTTTTTTTACAGAAGGACGAAAGAACACAATATGTCTGTCAGAGAATGCTATTCTGATATGTCAGATGAAGAGTTAGACTGGAAAATCAGTGCCATTATGGCAAGGATGCCCCATGCAGGCTTTGGAATGGTCAAAGGAAGTCTCCATGCAATGGGCCATCGTGTACAATGGCAAAGAGTTAGGGAGTCTTTGCAGTGTGTAGATGGTGCGGATATTATTGCCAGAATGATCCATCTTCGTTGCATTGCTCGGCAAAAATACTGTGTTTCTGCTCCTGTGTCTCTCGTCCACATTGATACAAATCATAAATTGATAAGGTACTAAGAATTATAATGTCTCCATCAAATCTAAGAAGTTATTTTAACTTTTTTATTCTTACTTATTCATAGACAAATTTTTTTGTTAGTAATGCCTTTTGTTAGTAATCAATAACATATACCTTGGGTGTGTGTTTATATATTTCTGTGTGATTATTTAGTTAGTAAATAAATAATTAAGCCAATTTGCGTATCCCAGATTCATCACTTAGTTCAGGGATCGAGCTGACTTACGGAGTCAAAGTCGTTCAGAATGAGACTGATATGAGGAAATAATAAAACAATTATTGATTGATAACTGGTATGATATCGATATATTCTTCAGTTAATTGGGGAAATGGTAACTCATAAAAATTCCCCAAATTCCTGATGAGTTAATTGTTACATTATTATTTTAATCAAGTAATAATTAAATGTAGTAGTTCATTATTTGATGAATAGCAGTCATCACATTAATGATAGTCACATCACGACATGGGGTATTGTGTGTAGTTGAGTGAGAATTATTATTTGTCACAAAACAACATATGGAATCAGTCAAGGGGTATGTATACTTTCTGTAGAAGGCACTGTAGATACGACTATAGAGTTGAATGTGATTGCTCTCTGGATCTCATGTGTTCGCTCCTCAGTGCAGAGAGGTGGTGTGTTAGTAAACACAAAAGATTTAATCAAACATAACCTTGAATGATAAGAACCCCTTATGTTTTGCCTTTTGATTTATGAATGCACAACATTAGCAGTACAGTATAATTTTGTGTTAGAGATTAAATACTTGTGTGCTCTCATTAGGCCTTTGTCCAACATGATGGCAGAACCTTGGGAGCTGAACCTTGGGAGTCTTTTTTAAGCCAACTCTTTCTCCTCTGTTGGTCCTCTGAAAGACTGTCATGCAGACACCTGTGCACCACTCCATCCTCTCTCTATTGGTGGATACCACGAACATGGTAAAGCTTAGATATCTACTGGCATCTGAGCTCCTGCAAAAACAGGAGTGCCATCATTTAAAAAAATTGATTTTCAATAGAAATATTGAATATCCTAACAGCGGTGTCAGTGTCAGCCGTATAGCCTACAGTGTTGGTTACCATACAAAAGCCCAAAGTGTTATGAGTTGTGAAAAGTGATCATGAATGAAGTATATAATTTTGGCTCCAATTATGGAATATCAGAATACAAGGAATGTAAAAAAGTGAAAGGAGTTGATAGAAGTAAAAACCATGCACATGTATTCAAAATCACCACAATTGATAGCCACAGAGTAAATTATTTTACACTCTTAACGATTTAAAACAATAATACTGTGGTTACCCTGGTGTATAAGCGGAGATATCTATTCTGGCCAATAGCATGCTGTAATGACCTCACTAGATCATAAATAAAAGAATGTCCTTCACAGAAGATTGAGTTCTCGAATTGTTTTATTAACCTGAACTCCCACAGATTACTGTTTGGCCATGACCTACGCAAAAATAATCTATGCACAAACATCAGGTATTCGACTCTCTGTGATGGACGTATAAGAAATAGAAAAAAGGTACTTGGCATACATCAGAACCTGAGATGCCCAGCCCTCCATCCAGCTCCCCGCGGTCCACCAACCACAAGGACGCCTGTCCCCAAACATCCCTTTGATTGCCATGCAGGTTGACTGGCACGCTGGACCCCGCAAAACCTGAAGGGCACCACAACACAACAATGCACAACATAATCTCAGCCCCCTCACAGGTTCGGACTGTACAGCAGTCATCCCACATCCCACTTGTGACACCAGTGTAATGAAATAGGTATGGAGTTTTGCGCAAACCCTCAAACTTCCGGCCCAAAGCATGCTATTAGGTAGAGTCAATATCTCTGCTTGTAAACCAGGGTCGCCACAATACATGAAGATTATTAGAATATGGCCAAGAGTTTATGCAACGTTGTAGTACTGCCATCATGATTGCCTCAAATCTGAGACATGTAACTTACCTTCAGCTACATAACAGGAGTCAAACACATTTTGATGTCAGGGTATGACTCTCGCGTCTTTGTGCAGATGGATGGCAATCTGTTGGTGGCCACGACATTTACACTAATTCCATTGTCTAGCAAATACTCAAATAAAATAAAATACAATTGTATTTGTCACAGTGAAATGCTTACTTATAAGCCTTTAACCAGCAATGCAGATTTAAGAAAAATAAGAGTTAATTAAGTAAAAAAATAGATAAGTAAAATAGTCTGGGTAGCCATTTCATTTGCTTTCTTATGGCTTGGGGGTAGAAGCTGTCGAAGCTGTTAAGAAGCCTTTTGGACCTAGTATCGTTTGCCGTGCGGTGGCAGAAAGAACAGTATATGACTACGGTGGCTGGAGTCTTTGACCATTTTTAGGGCCTTCCTCTGACACCGCCTAGTATAGAGGTCCTGGATGGCGGGAAGGTTGGACCCAGTAATGTACTGGTCCTTACGCACATACCCTCTAACGTGCCTTGCGGTTGGAGGCAGAGCAGTTGCCATACCAAGCAGTGATGTAACCAGTCATGCTCTTGATGGTGCAGCTGTAGAACTTTTTGAGGATCTGAGGACCCATGCAAAAAAAATTTAGTCTTCTGAGGAGGAATAGGATTTGTCGTGCCCTCTTCATTACTGTCCTGGTGTGTTTGTACTATGATAGTTTATTGGTGATGTGGACACCCAGGAACTTGAAGCTCTCAGCCTGCTCCACTACAGACCCGTCGATGAGAATGGGGGCATGCTCGGTCCTCCTTTTACTGTAGTCCACAATCATCTCCTTTGTCTTGATAACATTGAAGGAGAGGTTGTTATCCTGGCACCACAGGTCTCTGACCTTCCTATAGGCTCTCTCATTGTTGTTGGTGATCAGGCTTACCACTGTTGTGTCGGCGGAAAACTTAATGATGGTGTTGGCGTCGTGTCTGGCCATGCAGTCATGGGTGAGCAGGGAGTACAGGAGGGCATTGAGCACACACCCCTGAGGGGCCCCCGTGTTAAGGGTCAGTGTGGCAGATGTGTTGTTACCTACCCTTACCACCTGGGGTCGGCCCGTCAGGAGGTTTTTAGTCCCAGGGTACTTTGAGGGTACTATGGTGTTGAATGCTGAGCTGCATTCAATAAAAAGCATTCTCACATACAGTGGAGAGAACAAGTATTTGATACACTGCCGATTTTGCAGGTTTTCCTACTTACAAAGCATGTAGAGGTCTGTACTTTTTATCATAGGTACACTTCAACTGTGAGAGACGGAATCTAAAACAAAAATCCAGAAAATCACATTGTATAATTTTTAAGTGATTAATTTGCATTTTATTTTATCCTCCTTTAGCTCAGTGTGGATGTTGCCTGTAATCCATGGCTTCTGGTTGGGGTATGTACAGTGCCTTGCGAAAGTATTCGGCCCCCTTGAACTTTGAGACCTTTTGCCACATTTCAGGCTTCAAACATAAAGATATAAAACTGTATTTTTTTGTGAAGAATCAACAACAAGTGGGACACAATCATGAAGTGGAACAACATTTATTGGATATTTCAAACTGATGAAGCCAGTGACTGATGTGGTGGATTCCTCAATGCCATCGGAAGATGCCCGGAACATATTCCAGTCTGTGCTAACAAAACAGTCCTGTAGCTTAGCATCTGCATCGTCTGACCACTTTTTTATGACCAAGTCACTGGTGGTTTTTGCTTGTAAGCAGGAAACAGGAGGATACAATTATGGTCAGATTTGCCAAATGGAGGATGAGGGAAATGTACGCGTCTCTGTGTGTGGAGTAAAGGTGGTCTATTTGTCTTTCCTCTGGTTGCACATTTAACATGCTGGTAGTAATTAGGTTAACTTCTTGGTGACAGGGGGCAGTATTTTCACATCCAGATGAAATGCATGCCCAAATTCAACTGCCTGCTAATCATCCCCAGAAGATAAGATATGCATATTACTAGTATTTGGATTTGGATAGAAAACACTCTGAAGATTCTAAAACTGTTTGAATCACGTCTGTGAGTATAACATAACTTATTTAGCAAGCGAAGCACCGAGGACAAACAATTCAGATTTTATTTTTAGGTCACTCTCTTTTCAATGGGTTTCATTGGGAATCCAGATTTCTAAGGGACCTTCTTGTAGTTCCTAGCGCTTCCACTGGATGTCACCAGTCTTTAGAAATTGGTTGAGGTTATTCCTTTGTGTAATGAAGAAGTACGGCCATCTTGAACGAGGGTCACTTGAAGTGTACTGTTAGATAGAGGCGCGTGACCAGAAAGCATGCTTCAGTTTGTTTTCTTCTTGTATTGAACACAGATCATCCCGTCTTCAATTTTATCGATTATTTACGTAAAAAAACACCTAAAGTTGTATTACAAAAGTAGTTTGAAATGTTTTGGCAAAGTTTACAGGTAACTTTTGAGATATTTTGTAGTCATGTTGCTCAAGTTGGAACAGGTGTTTTTCTGGATCAAACGAGACAAATAAATGGACATTTTGGATATATATCGACGGAATTAATCGAAAAAAAGGACCATTTGTGATGTTTATGGGAGATATTGGAGTGCCAACAAAAGAAGCTTGTCAAAGCTAAGGCATGAATTATATTTTTATTTCTGCGTTTTGTGTCGCTTACTGTTGTTTACTGGGTTGCTATCCTCAGATAATAGCATCTTTTGCTTTCGCCGAAAACAAGTGTAGCTTTAATATGCTATCTTGCATGTGTGATTTAATGAAAGTTTGATTTTTATAGTAATTTATTTTAATTTGGCACTCTGCATTTTCCCTGGCTTTTGGCCAGGTGGGACGCTCCACATATCCCAGAGAGGTTATTAAACGGATTTAAGTTTCCTATGACGTTTTATGGAAGACCCAGATGCAGTCAGTGTCAAAGTAACAAAGTGTATTACTAGAATGGGCAGGCAAAACGACAGGTCAAGTGCAGGCAGAGGTCAGTAATCCAGATCAGAGTCAAAAGTTACAGAACGGCAAGCAGTCTCAGTAGACAAAGGGCTGTGAAACATGGGTTTGATTTTAGACACATGAAAAGTGGGATTTATACGGAGGGTACAGGGCAACAGAAGACAAACAACAGAGGGGCTAATGACCTTGGGGAAAGGGCCAATAAACCGGGAGGAACGTTTGTGGGACTCCACTCAAGGGGCAGTTCCCAGGTGGACAGCCATACCTTCTGCCCAAGACAATTTATTTATTATTTTATTTAACTAGGCAAGTCAGTTTTAAGAACGAATTCTTATTTTCAATGACTGCCTGTTCAGGCACAGAACGACAGATTTGTACCTTGTCAGCTCGGGGATTTGAACTTGCAACCTTTCGGTTACTAGTCCAACACTCTAACCACTAGGCTACCCTGCGCCCCCAATACCTGGGAGCCAGGGTCCGGTGGCAGTCCGCTTGTCATCAATACCTGGAGGTATAATGAGAAGGGCCGACCAGGCTCTCTTCTAGTCAGCTCTGACTGGCCGTTGGACTGGGGGTGGAACATGGAGGACAGGCTGGCCGACGACCCAATGAGTGTGTAGAACACCTTCCAGAACCAGGATGAGAACTGAGGTCCCCGGTCAGAGACCATGTCTACTGGGAGTCCATGGATCCGTAAGACGTGCTGCACCATGAGCTGGGACATCTCTTTGGGAGAGGGTAGCTTGGGGAGAGGAATGAAGTGAGCGGCTTTGGTTAAACCCAATCCACTACTGTCAGGATGGTAGTGTGCCCGTCAGATTGGGGGAGACCCGTGACAAAGTCCAGGGCAATGTGAGACTAGAGACGGTGAGGGACAGGAAGAGGTTGAAGAAGAACAGCCAGAGCTTACTGAGGAGTCTTGTTCTGCGTACAGCCTGTGCATGCGGCAACAAACGCAGAGACGTCAGGAATCATGGTAGGCCACCAAAAGCATTGTCGCACAAAGGCCAGGGTCCGACAGGAACCCTGGTGGCAGGGCGAGCCTGGAGGAGTGGGCCCACTAAAGGACCAAGGAGCGGACCGTATCAGGAACAAACATCCGAGGTGGGAAGGATGGTCTCAGATTCCGGTGTCGTTGCCGTGGGGCTATAGTGGCATGACAGCGCATCCGGCTTGACCTTCTTGGATCCCGGTCGGTATGAGAGGGAGAAGTTGAACCGGGTGAATAGCAGGGCCATTCTAGCTTGCCTGGAATTGAGACGCTTGGCGGTGTGGAGATATTCCAGGTTCTGTAGTCATGTCACACAATGAACAGATGTTCTGCCCCCTCCAGCCAGTGCCTCCACTCCAACGCCTTCTTCATCGCAAGAAGCTCATGATTCCCCATTCCCCACATCGTAGTTCCTCACCGTGGCATTGAGGCACTGGGCGAAGAATGTGCAGGGATGTAACTTGAGGTCCAGGGCAGAACAGTGGGACAGGACAGCCCCCACTCCAACATCCAAAGCATCAGCCTCCACCACAAACTAGCGGGACTGGTCAGGATGGGAGCTATAGTAAAGCAGTGTTTGAGATCCCAGAACACACAGTCATCAGCTGGGGACCACATGAACGGAACCTTGGGAGAGGTGAGTGCAGACAGGGGGGGAAGCCAGGGTGCTATAACCCCGGAAAAAACGTTGATAAAAGTTGGCGAATCCCAGGAAAAGTTGCAGTTGCACCCTGGACGTAGGCTGGGGCAAATCCACCACCCCTCTCACCTTCCCGGGATCCATCTGTACACTCCGTGCAGTTATGATGTAACCCAGGAAAGGGATGATGCGGCGCTTTTGCAAAAAGCTGGTTCTCCAGGAAGCGTTGGAGAACCTGTCGGACATGGAGCATCTGTTATTGGGCGGAGCGTGAAAAGACAAAGATGTTGTCGAGGTAGATGAAGGTCGCAGAGAAACCTCATTAACCAGAGCCTGGAACACAGCAGGGGCGTTGGTAAGGCCAAATGGCATGACCAAATACTTGTTGTGACCGCTGGCCATGTTAAAGGCATTCTTCCTCTCGTCCCCTTCCCGTATCCGCACAAGGTGGTAGGCGTTCCATAGGTCCAGCTTGGAGAGCACGGTGGCCCTCTGAAGCAGCACGAAGGCCATGGAGATGGGTGGTAGCGGGTCTTCACTGCAATGTCGTGGAGACCTCGGCAGTCGTTGCACAGGCAAAGGGTTTTGTCCTCCACAAAGAAGAACCCTGAGCCAACGGGAGAAGCAGAAGGATGGATTAGCCCTGCATCTAGTGAGTTCTCAATGTAGGTCTCCAGGGTGGAGTGGTGCCTGGGAGAAGGTCAATCCTGCAGTCATAGGGTCGGTGCGGTGGAAGCAAAGTGGACTGGGCCTTACTGAACACCGGGAGGGAGGTCCTGGTACTCCGATGGAATGGCGGAGAGGTCCTGGGAAACTTCCGAGCCCCCAGGAAGACATCCCGGAGCAAGCTGCGCTGAATTCAGGCACTGAGCATGGCAGAATGTGCTCCAACTCGTGATGGCACCAGCAGAGCAGTCAATAAGGGGATTGTGTCACTGGAGTCAAGAAAGTCCCAATACCACGGGAACCGGAAGAGACTTAATGAGCAGGAACTGGATCATCTTGCTGTGGTCCTCTCACACCCGTAGGTTTATGGGGGTGGTATTGTGGGTGAACCGGCCTATAGAGCGCCCGTCCAGTGCTCCAACGTCCATGGGAATAGAGAGGGGCTGAGTGGGGATGCCTAGCTCGGACGTCAGGGTAGCGTCCATAAAGCGCTCATCGGCCCCAGAGTCAATGAGTACCCCGAGAGATTTAGACTGGTTTCCCCACAGCAGAATGGCATGAAAAGGGGTGCGAGTAAGGGGAGAGGAAAAGTTCTCTGTATGGCCCACCAGAGTACTCGCTCCTGTCCACTAAAAGCCTGGTCTTTTAGTGGACAGGTGGAGCGAAATGACCAGTAGTCCTGCAATCCAGGCAACTCTTAGTGGGAATCCTGTATAGCCATTCGGCAGGAGACAGCCTAGCTCTGCATTGGCTTGGGAAGACGTGAATCGGTAGCCTTCGGAGACTCTCGGGGGAACTCGGGTAGCCTCGGGTTCTCTCGGCAACAGAGCAGTCGGGGACTTTCAGGATGCCTCGGAGGTGAGATGGAATCCTTTGGTGGGCGAGTGAAATGAAATATCCTCTCTTTCCTTCGTTCCCGTAGTCGCCGATCGATCCGAATGGTCAAATCTACAGCAAAATAACTTTGATGATGACGGTTTAGAGTGTTTTATGCTGGGCTGCTATGGACTGGTCAGCTTTGTCTTTGGCGAGGTGTAGTCTTTAGCGAGGCATTTGCTGTCTTTTCAGGTTAGACCGAGAAAGAGAAGCAACCTCTATCTCCTCTGGTGGGGCATTATAGTGCATGTGGGGAATAACTGAAGCAGCTTCTTCAGTTTTCACATCAACTACCTTAATCTAATGGAGAGGGGTACAAAATTGATAAGCAATTTTGCAAGGCTATTTTCATCATGTTTTTTAAACTGTGATTACAGGTTATTTACATAATGTTGGTAATCTATTACATTGCAGTAATGGTACCAACTCTTGTTTCCACGCACATTTTTTTCTAACCCATCTAACCCATAATCACAAAGTGAAAACATTTTTTTTTAATTTTGCAAATGTATTGAGAAGAAAATACAGAAATATCTCATTTACATTGGTATTCACACCCCTGAGTCTTTCTGGGTAAGTTCTTAAGGGCTTTGCACACCTAGATTGTACAAAATTCTTCAAGCTCTGTCAAATTGGTTGTTGATCATTGCTCGACAATTCTTTTCAAGTCTTGCCATAGATTTTCAAGCAGATTGTGGACAGGTGTCTTTTATACTGATAACAAGTTCAAACAGGTGCCATTAATACAGGTAACGAGTAGAGGACAGAGGAGCCTCTTAAAGAAGAAGTTACAGGTCTGTGAGAGCCAGAAATCTTGCTTGTTTGTAGGTGACCAAATACTTATTTTCCAACATAATTTGCAAATAAATTCATAAAAAATCCTACAATGTGATTTTCTGGATTTTTTTTCTAATTTTGTCTGTCACAGTTAAAGTGTACCTATGATGAAAATTACAGTCCTCTTTCATCTTTTTAAGTGGGAGAACTTGCACAATTGGTGGCTGACTAAATACTTTTTTGCCCCACTGTATATTTCATCCTGAAAAACTCCCAGCCCTTAAAGATTACAAGCATACCCATTGTATTATGCAGCCGCCACCATGCTTGAAAAGATTGAGAGCGGTACTCAGTAATGTGTTGATTTGGATTTGCCCCAAACATAACACTTTGTATTCAGGACAAAAAGTGAATTGCTTTGCCACATGTTTTGCACAATTTATTTAGTGCCTTGTTGCAGACAGGATGCATTTTTTTGAATATTTGTATACTTTACAGGCTTCCTTCTTTTCATTATGTCAATTAGGTTTGTATTGGGGAGTAACAACAATGTTGTTGATCCATCCTCAGTTTTCTCCTTCAACAGCCATTAAACTCTGTAACTGTTTTAAAACCCCCATTGGTGAAATCCCTGAGTGGTTTCGTTCCTCACCGGCAACTAAGTTAGGAAGGATGCATGTATGTAGTGACTGGGTGTACACCATCCTAAGTCTAATTAAGAAATGTACCATGCTCAAAGGGATATTAAACATCTGCTTTTTTTTATCTGCCCATTTGCAAGACATTGGAAAACCTCCCTGGTCTTTGTGGTTGAATCTGTGTTTGAAATTCACTAATCAACTGAGGGACGTTATAGATTATTGTATGTGTGGGGTACAGAAATGAGGTAGTCATTGAAAAATAATGTTAAACACTATTATTGCACACAGAGTGAGTCCATGCAACTTGTTGTGACTTGTTAAGCAAATTTTTACTCCTGAACTTATTTAGGCTTGCCATAACAAAGGGGTGGAAAACTTATTCACTCAAGACCTTTCAGCTTTTCATTTTTTATTATTTTGTAAACAGTTCAAAAAACATAATTACACTTTCACATTATGGGGTGTAGTGTGTTGGCCAATGACCAACAAATCTAAATTCAATCCATTTTAAAATCAGGCTGTAACACAACAACATTTTGAAAAGGTCAAGGGTGTGAATACTTTCTGAAGGCAATGTTTGTGGAAAATTAGGTCTAACATGCTTAAAAACGAAATATCCCTTTAAGTTTGTCTTGTTTTTTAGCAGCAGAGGTCAAAACAAACCGACGCGTTTCGGCGGCAGCCTTTGTCAGATATTGGAAAACAATAGACATTCACCCATATTTATAGATGACGTCACATTGTGTTACTTCTTTTTTTCACAATCATTATTTATATTCATATTTACATACTGTACATTTTCTATTGTTTTTCACAAGAGCTTCAAAATAAAAATGATAATAAACGAAGAAAAGCGCAACTGTTGCTCACAGGAAGCAACCTAACAGGAGTTCTTCATTAAGGCCTCTAGATCGCTCTGTTTGTAAGTCATGGACATTATATGAATCTCTCTGTAACATACATTTTTCTCTATCACCTCCTCTCTTAAGTGTCTGTACAACTTCTATGCCCTGGAACCTCAGTTGGCACACGTCATGTCTGCATTAAAGTGTTTGGCTACTGGGGACTTGCTGTTACCAGTTCTGATGTGCTCTTGTGCTCTGTAATACAAACTTTAAATTCTCTCACTTTCCAACATAATAATAGCTACGTGGACACTTCAGTAAATAGACCACAAATTCAGTTTTACAGGAAATTCTACCCATGACATAAAGTTTCTTTCCCGTATGAGGGTGAACAGAGAAATTACCCTTGATCATTGCATTACAGGTCACACAATTATGACATGGAAAATTGCCTGAGGGGAGTGTAGATAGAAAATGCTGAGGGGGTGCATATTCATCAGCTCTTACCAGGCTGTCCCTTAGGTTTCTAGCACGTTTAAAAGCTCATCGAGGCATATCCTGAAAAGCCCCGCCCACAGAGGGGTCCGTAGACCGAACATGCTCATGCTTTTTAATGGAAGATTTAACAGCATGAGAGAGAGGTGAAAAAGCAGACACAAATATAGTATGTTGATCATTAGGAGTGCAGGTTTAGGGGTCAATAAGATGTCCCGTGTACCATTACATACTTTACAAAACAATGAATTTGAAAAACAAGCCACCGTTTGCGGTCAGTTTGCCTATAAGGATTATGATAAGAAGTTGTTGGATAATTGTCAATATTACATATTCTTCTGACCCTCAGCAGCTGGCTGTAAGGTAGACTACGTCTAGGAGTAGATTGATGGTAACTTGAATAATGCAGGAAACTGTTTTTCTCTCTCCTCTCACATCTGTAGGTGTGTGTGTGTGTGTGTGTGTGTGTGTGTGTGTGTGTGTGTGTGTGTGTGTGTGTGTGTGTGTGTGTGTGTGTCTGTCTGTCTGTCTGTCTGTCTGTCTGTCTGTCTGTCTGTCTGTCTGTCTGTCTGTCTGTCTGTCTGTCTGTCTGTCTGTCTGTCTGTCTGTCTGTCTGTCTGTGTGTCTGTCTGGGTGTCTGTCTTCGTGTGTTCTGGCATGCATGCGTGACTATGGATCCTCCAGTAATTGAACTCCAACCGTAGTTAAAAGATGACACTCTTGTGGCTGCATCAGGCTTTGAACAATCCAATCTCTCATTTTCCAGAAGAGAACAATGAGAATAGTGATAGCGCTGCTCCAACACACCTTCACACACTCTTAGTTTTGTTTATCCATTTGAAATCAAAAGGCAGCTTTATTTCCCCCAAAGCAGCGTGCAACGGCTTTGGTAGTGAAATGCAGAGGTGTTTTGTTATTATGTTGCAGATCTTTAACAGAAGAAAGGTATTTGTGTACATCTTTCACAAGAGCATAAATCATCTCTTACATCTGAACTCAACCGCAGTTCATATTCACAAACAGACGCGTTTCTATTAATCTTGAACCGTTACAGCATAAATATTTGGGAAGCTGTGATTTGAGTAAACTATGTTATCAGGAACATGGCTCCCTCTCCACACGGAATCTGTTTTGCTTCTATACGACTAATCACCGACATACATGCGATCAAAGGGAATTCAAGAAAGAGAGTGTTTATTTTATTTTATTTTTATTTCACCTTTATTTAACCAGGTAGGTAAGTTGAGAACAAGTTCTCATTTACAATTGCGACCTGGCCAAGATAAAGCAAAGCAGTTCGACACATACAACGACACAGAGTTACACATGGAGTTAAACAAACATACAGTCAATAATACAGAAGAAACACGTCTATATACGATGTGACCAAATGAGGTGAGATAAGGGAGGTAAAGGCAAAAAAAGGTCATGGTGGCAAAGTAAATACAATATAGCAAGTAAAACACTGGAATGGTAGATTTGCAGTGGAAGAATGTGCAAGTAGAAATAAAAAATAATGGTGTGCAAAGGAGCAAAATAAATAAATAAAATAAATACAGTAGGGAAAGAGGTAGTTGTTTGGGCTAAATTATAGGTGGGCTATGTACAGGTGCAGTAATCTGTGAGCTGCTCTGACAGCTGGTGCTTAAAGCTAGTGAGGGAGATAAGTGTTTCCAGTTTCAGAGATTTTTGTAGTTCTTCCAGTCATTGGCAGCAGAGAACTGGAAGGAGAGGCGGCCAAAGAAATAATTGGTTTTGGGGGTGACCAGAGAGATATACCTGCTGGAGCGCGGGCTACAGGTGGGTGATGCTATGGTGACCAGCGAGCTGAGACAAGGGGGGACTTTACCTAGCAGGGTCTTGTAGATGAAATGGAGCCAGTGGGTTTGGCGACGAGTATGAAGCGAGGGCCAGCCAACGAGAGCGTACAGGTCTCAATGGTGGGTAGTATATGGGGCTTTGGTGACAAAACGGATGGCACTGTGATAGACTGCATCCAATTTGTTGAGTAAGGTATTGGAGGCTATTTTGTAAATGACATCGCCGAAGTCGAGGATTGGTAGGATGGTCAGTTTTACAAGGGTATGTTTGGCATGAGTGAAGGATGCTTTGTTGCGAAATAGGAAGCCAATTCTAGATTTAACTTTGGATTGGAGATGTTTGATGTGGGTCTGGAAGGAGAGTTTACAGACTAACCAGACACCTAGGTATTTGTAGTTGTCCACGTATTCTAAGTCAGAGCCGTCCAGAAGAGTGATGTTGGACAGGCGGGCAGGTACAGGCAGCAATCGGTTGAAGAGCATGCATTTAGTTTTACTTGTATTTAAGAGCAATTGGAGGCCAAAGAAGGAGAGTTGTATGGCATTGAAGCTCGCCTGGATGGTTGTTAACACAGTGTCCAAAGAAGGGCCAGAAGTATACAGTGTAAGAAAGAGTGAGGAAGGAAAAGGAGAGAGAGACAATGTGAGAAATTAAACATTATCTTTCAAATAAATGTCAGTATATCTGGTATAGTACTTGTAATTAAACTGACCCATTACAATGCTAAGTAACTCTATAGTGTCACTGTGACTTACCATAACATGTGTATTTTCTTGAACTGGACTGGTTCCTGTTCATCACTGCTTCAACATGATCTAACACACTCAGGTGTGAAAATAATCAGCTAGTCAGAATGTCCGGATGAGCAGATGGCTTGTCAAAGTTCTTCAAACTTTCTCCCAAACATGATAGGTTTAATCAGTAATTTTAGTTTGACTGTCAATTCCCACCCCCCACTGATCCCATGTCTGAGCAATATTTCAACATTCTAAGTTTTGTATTCACGAAGAGCACTGCCGAGCTTCTTGACCAATTCAATGAGATATTAAGATGATGTCAGAATTTGGAGTTTTACCAACTGACTTTCAAACCAGAAAAGTCACCATTGATGAAGAAATCAATTTTTCACAATGCTGAGAAACACGTGTATAAGTACTGATAACTGCCTGCTGTGGTTATTATCAACAACATCTCTCTCTCTCTCTCTCTCTCTCTCTCTCTCTCTCTCTCTCTCTCTCTCTCTCTCTCTCTCTCTCTCTCTCTCTCTCTCTCTCTCTCTCTCTCTCTCTCTCTCATTGGTGAAACCTAACCAGCAAGAGAGAAAGATACAAACAATTGAAAAGGAGTAGATAATACAGCAACCTGGGCTCCACAGATGCCAATAAAACGCTTCAAAGTTGTTAGAACATTACACTACTTGATTTGTATTTCTTTCACATGGTTGCTATTGAAAAATAGCTTTTTAATGACAAAACCTGAAAGTGTTCTCCATCAGGCCCATGTATCATTGTCAGAGCTGGAGATTAAACCGTATTGTTTCCGTTTGGAAGAATGACATCAAGGTGGAGAGAAAGAGGAAGGGAGGGAAAGAGAGGGAGAGTGGGAAAAGGGAGTCTCCAAATACCAAGTGCAATGAAATGAAATTAAACAGAGATGTCCCTCCAACACCTCACTGCATTCCTGTGATGTTCCCCCAAACCATATAGATCCGGCCAACTCGAGATGCAATTGCAATTCATTTGTATTATTTTCATATTTGCACTGAAAACGTATTTTTCCAACAACTTACAGATATTTTCAGTTTCATATGTGGGTCTGCTTAGACCAAGAAGATGATCTGTATACTCCTTCCTATATGTGTTCTGAGATCCAAAAGGACTGACTTGAGATCCTTCCTTTAGATAAGCGGACTGAACTTGACCTTAAAGACCCAGTTCAGAGTTATCAAAACGTGATTTCCTGTGTTGTACAGTGCCTTGCGAAAGTATTCGGCCCCCTTGAACTTTGCGACCTTTTGCCACATTTCAGGCTTCAAACATAAAGATATAAAACTGTATTTTTTTGTGAAGAATCAACAACAAGTGGGACACAATCATGAAGTGGAACGACATTTATTGGATATTTCAAACTTTTTTAACAAATCAAAAACTGAAAAATTGGGTTATTCAGCCCCTTTACTTTCAGTGCAGCAAACTCTCTCCAGAAGTTCAGTGAATGATCCAATGTTGACCTAAATGACTAATGATGATAAATACAATCCACCTGTGTGTAATCAAGTCTCCGTATAAATGCACCTGCACTGTGATAGTCTCAGAGGTCCGTTAAAAGCGCAGAGAGCATCATGAAGAACAAGGAACACACCAGGCAGGTCCGAGATACTGTTGTGAAGAAGTTTAAAGCCGGATTTGGATACAAAAAGATTTCCCAGGCTTTAAACATCCCAAGGAGCACTGTGCAAGCGATAATATTGAAATGGAAGGAGTATCGGACCACTGCAAATCTACCAAAACCTGGCCGTCCCTCTAAACTTTCAGCTCATACAAGGAGAAGACTGATCAGAGATGCAGCCAAGAGGCCCATGATCACTCTGGATGAACTGCAGAGATCTACAGCTGAGGTGGGAGACTCTGTCCATAGGACAACAATCAGTCGTATATTGCACAAATCTGGCCTTTATGGAAGAGTGGCAAGAAGAAAGCCATTTCTTAAAGATATCCATAAAAAGTGTCGTTTAAAGTTTGCCACAAGCCACCTGGGAGACACACCAAACATGTGGAAGAAGGTGCTCTGGTCAGATGAAACCAAAATTGAACTTTTTGGCAACAATGCAAAACGTTATGTTTGGCGTAAAAGCAACACAGCTGAACACACCATCCCCACTGTCAAACATGGTGGTGGCAGCATCATGGTTTGGGCCTGCTTTTCTTCAGCAGGGACAGGGAAGATGGTTAAAATTGATGGGCAGATGGATGGAGCCAAATACAGGACCATTCTGGAAGAAAACCTGATGGAGTCTGCAAAAGACCTGAGACTGGGACGGAGATTTGTCTTCCAACAAGACAATGATCCAAAACATAAAGCAAAATCTACAATGGAATGGTTCAAAAATAAACATATCCAGGTGTTAGAATGGCCAAGTCAAAGTCCAGACCTGAATCCAATCGAGAATCTGTGGAAAGAACTGAAAACTGCTGTTCACAAATGCTCTCCATCCAACCTCACTGAGCTCGAGCTGTTTTGCAAGGAGGAATGGGAAAAAAATGTCAGTCTCTCGATGTGCAAAACTGATAGAGACATACCCCAAGCGACTTACAGCTGTAATCGCAGCAAAAGGTGGCGCTACAAAGTATTAACTTAAGGGGGCTGAATAATTTTGCACGCCCATTTTTTCAGTTTTTGATTTGTTAAAAAAGTTTGAAATATCCAATAAATGTCGTTCCACTTCATGATTGTGTCCCACTTGTTGTTGATTCTTCACAAAAATACAGTTTTATATCTTTATGTTTGAAGCCTGAAATGTGGCAAAAGGTCGCAAAGTTCAAGGGGGCCGAATACTTTCGCAAGGCACTGTATATAGGCTGAGTGTACAAAACATTAAGAACACTTTCCTAATGTGTAGTTGTATCTCTCTTTTGCCCCCAGAACAGCCTCAATTCGTCGGGGACTCTACAAGGTGTCAAATCGCTTGGATGCTGGCCCATGTTGACTCCAATGCTTCCCACAGTTGTGTCAAGTTGGCTGGATGTCTTTTGTGTGGTGGACCATTTTTGCTACACATGGGAAACTGTTGAGCATGAAAAACTCAGCTGCATTGCAGTTCTTGACACAACCATATCCTGTTCAAAGGTACTTAAATCTCTTGTCTTGCCCATTCACCCTCTAAAAATCATTCTTTAACCTGTCTCCTCCCCTTCATCTACACTGATTGAAGTGGATTTAACAAGTGACATATATGTGGGATCATAGCTTTCACCTGGATTCACCTAGTCAGTCTATTTAATGGAAAGAGCAGGTGTTCTTAATGTTTTGTGTGCTCAGTGTATATTGCCACACTATGAGGTTGGAATAATAAACGTGAAATTGTGAAAATTGCCCTTTTAGTGTAAGAGCTGTTTGAAAAATACCTGTTCTGGTGGGATGGAGTTTTGGCCTGCCTAGTGACATCACCGGTTAGTAAATTAGTTAAACTTGACCCCAGAAAACCACCTGGGTCAGATGGTTTAGACCCTTTCTTCTTTAAGGTTGCTGCCCCTTTCATCGCCAATCCTATCTCCAACCTTTTTAACCTGTTGGATCTCTAGGGGCGCTATTTCATTTTTGGATAAAAAACGTTCCCGTTTTAAGCGCGATATTTTGTCACGAAAAGATGCTCGACTATGCATATTCTTGACAGTTTTTGAAAGAAAACACTCTGAAGTTTCAGAATCTGCAAAGATATTGTCTGTAAGTGCCCCAGAACTCATTCTAAAGGCGAAACCAAGATGATGCGTCAACCAGGAAATGAGCAGAATTTCTGAAGCTCTGTTTTCCATTGTCTCCTTATATGGCTGTGATTGCGCAAGGAATGAGCCTACACTTTCTGTCGTTCCCCCAAGGTGTTAGCAGCATTTTGACGTATTTGTAGGCATATCATTGGAAGATTGACCATAAGAGACTACATTTTCCAAGTGTCCGCCTGGTGTCCTGCGTGGAATTCGGTGCGCAATTGCCAGCTGCTTGTACTTTTTCATTTGATTGAGGGGAGAAACCATGCTTCCAAGAACGATATATCAATGAAGAGATATGTGAAAAACACCTTGAGGATTGATTCTAAACAACGTTTGCCATGTTTTCAGTCGATATTATGGAGTTAATTTGGAAAAAAGTTCGCGTTTTGAGGACTGAATTTTCGGGTTTTTTTGGTAGCCAAATGTGATGTATAAAACGGAGCTATTTCTAATACACAAAGAATCTTTTTGGAAAAACTGAGCATCTGCTATCTAACTGAGAGTATCCTCATTGAAAACATCAGAAGTTCTTCAAAGGTAAATGATTTTATTTGAAGGCTTTTATGTTTTTGTTGAAATGTTGCGTGCTGGATGCTAACGCTAATGCTAATGCTAAATGCTACGCTAGCTAGCTACTTTTACACAAATTATTGTTTTCCTATGGTTGAGAAGCATATTTTGAAAATCTGAGATGACAGTGTTGTTTACAAAAGGCTAAGCTTGAGAGATGGCATATTTATTTCATTTCATTTGCGATTTTCATGAATAGTTAACGTTGCGTTATGGTAATCAGCTTGAGTCTGTATTCCTGATACCGGATCCGGGATGGGGAGATCAGAGAGGTTAACCTGTCTCTCCTTTCTGGGGAGGTTCCCATTGCTTTGAAGGCAGCCACAGTTCATCCTTTATTTAAAGGAGGAGATCAAGCTGATCCTAACTGTTATAGGCCTTTTTCAATTTCGCCATGTTTATCAAAAGTGTTGGAAAACGTGTCAATAATCTACTGACTTGCTTTCTTTATATCTATAGTATTCGCTCTGGTATGCAATCTGGTTTCCGCTCAGGTTATGGATGTGTCACTGATTCAAAGCAATATTGTGCTGCTATTTTTATCGACTTGGCCAAATCTTTTGATACGGTAGACCATTCCATTCTAGTGGGCTAAGGAGTCTTTGAGGGGTCTTTGGCCTGGTTTGCTAACTACCTCTCTCAAAGAGTGCAGTGTATAAAGTCAGAAAATATGCTGTCTCAGCCACTGCCTGTCACCAAGGGAGTTCCCCAAGGCTCAATCCTAGACCCCACGCTCTTTTCAATTTACATCAACAATATAGCTCAAGAAGTAGGAAGCTCTCTCATCCATTTATATGCAGATGATACAGTCTTATACTCAGCTGGCCCCTCCCCGGATTTTGTGTTAATTGCTCCACAACAAGCTTTCTCGACCCTTAACCTTGTTCTGAACACCGCCAAAGCAAAAGTCATGTGGTTTGGTAAAATAATGCCCCTCTTCCCACAGGTGTTATTACTACCACTGAGGGTTTGGAGCTTGAGGTAGTCACCTCATAAAAGTACTTAGGAGTATGGCTAGACGGTGCACTGTCCTTCTCTCGGCACATATCAAAGCTGCAGGCTAAGGTTAAATCTAGACTTGGTTTCCTCTATCGTAATCACTCCTCTTTCACCCCAGCTGCCAATCTAACCCTGATTCAGATGACCATCCTACCCATGCTAGATTACGGAGACATAATTTATAGATCAGCAGGTAAGGGTGCTCTCGAGCAGCTTGATGTTCTTTACCATTCGGCCATCAGATTTTCCATCAATGCTCCTTATAGGACACAACACTGCACTCTATACTTACTCTGTAAACTGGTCATCTCTGTATGGTTGATACTTATTTATAAAACCCTCTTAGGCCTCACTCCCCCCTATCTGAGATATCTACTGCAGCCCTCAACCTCTGCAGGAAGCGACTGCAAACACTCAAACTGGACAGTTTTATCTCAATCTCTTCATTCAAAGACACAATCATGGACACTCTTACTGACAGTTGTGGCTGCTTTGTGTGATGTATTGTTTTCTCTTCCTTCTTGACTGTTGTGCTGTTGACTGTGCCCACTAATGTTTGTACCATGTTTTGTGCTGCTACCGTGTTGTGTTATTACCATGTTGTTGTTATGTTGTGTTGCTACCATTCTGTGTTGTCATGTGTTGCTGCCTTGCTATGTTGTTGTCTTAGGTCTCTCTTTATGTAGTGTTGTGTTGTGTCTCTTGTTGTGATGTGTGTTTTTTCATATATTCATGTTGTATTTATTATTTCTTTTAAATCCCAGGCCCCCGTCCCCGCAGGAGGCCTTTTGCCTTTTGGTAGGCCGTCATTGTAAATAAGAATTTGTTCTTAATTAACTGACTTGCCTAGTTAAATAAAGGTTAAATAAAATTGTTACCCAGATATTGAGACAAAAACACCTTTAAGAATAAAATTATTACAAGACACTTTTATCATATCTACTGTAATTGTGTTAGATGATATCAAGTTAGAATCCCACTCTGTGAATAAATGTGACCAATTTACCATCATCAGGAAAATACGTTTTAATACATTTCACTTAGAAAAGATAATGAGCTAGGAATCACCAATTCAAACAGTTTATGGAATTGGTTCTCTCTTTTATCGTGGACAAATTAAACATAGAAATGAAATCAATTGTAAGTAAAATAATTTTGTTTACAATGTCACGATATGCGCCGATTTAACATGCACGTCATATCTTTCATATTTTGGATGCATCTCATTTCTACGCGTTCAATGTCCTTCCACCAAGCCGTTGGACTCGGATCTGTCTCGCATTAATAGTTTTATTTATGATTTATAGGCTGCAAACAGCCTTATATACAGTTATCTGCTGCTCTTGCCCTATATGAATGCCATTTTCCCCACATCCCTCCTTAAAAGAGACACAGGCCATTTGTCTAGCTCCCTGTCTCCTCGCAGTGCCCAGTAATAAGCCATCTGCTGGATCGGAACATGAAAGATTAAAATGATATACAGTATGAAAGCTCTCTATTCAGTTGCTGCGCAAGATTCAGGAACGCAGAGGCCAAAGCTGTCATCTCTCTCAGGAAGAGGTAATTATCACTCTCCCTCTCTGTTCCCTCTCTCCCTCGCTCTCCGTCTCCGAATCAGGCCCCGGCCCCCATGCTGCATCTGAACGGTAAAAACCTCACTTAGGAGGCGAGAACAATGCCCAACCAAATATCTTACTGGGGCTAATCCCCACAATCCTTTGTATTCATTGAGGGCTGGTGGTATGGGCCTGCGGAGTGGGCAGGGTAAGGATGTGTGTTTGTTTCGAGGTCATGGGGGGTCAACTTCAAGCCCACAGTGCCACGGGCGAGTCGGATGATTAATTCACTCACTGGGGAGGGGAGGGGTGGGGGTGGGAGGGGGTTGGGGGATTGGGGTATGTGTGTAAATAAATGGAGGATTAGAGAGAGAGACACATATTGGATGTCTGAGTTTGATCTACATCTGAGCCATGGAGATGGAGAAGCGAGGGAGCTAAATTGGGTATGGTCAGAGTGAGGTGGAGCAATGTGGTGATAAGTGTTAATCCTTTGTAAAGTTCATTTATAACTATTTTATTCCCCAGTTGTACCGTTCAGGATTGAATCTTGAGCTCATTGTGATCATCAACATTTTAGAATAAGTTTGAAAGCTCAACATCGGATAACTTTATGCTCTGAAACTGTTTATCAGTCCAACTAGTCACATTTTAGGGCACTGAAAGTTTAACTGAAGGAAAATAACTATCAGCAATCTTAGCATTGTTCTGCATTATTACAAATTGTCAGGTCAGTCTGGAGTAACTGAGAGTGATGTGAAGAGAGTGATTAGAGAGTGATGTGAAGCCTTGTTACCCACTGTGTCCTGACACTTCCAATCTCTCCTCACCCAAGAACACTGTCTTTCTCCCTCTCAAAATCTCTCTCTCTCTCTCTCTCTCTCTCTCTCTCTCTATATATATATATATATATATATCTCCCCCTCCTCTCTCTACACTACACAGGAGAGCTTTGAAACCTCTCCTTGGTTTTTGAGTAGTATTGCAGGGCCCAGGCGTTGAGTTTCGAGCTCCATTGAGAGAGTAAATTATTTTTCCACATAGACCAGAGGGCTTAATTCACTTAGTCCCTGGTGTTCCCCTCAGCCAAAGGAGCCAAAGAGGAGGCAGGGAGAGAGGGGGGTGAGGCAGTAAGGTAGGCAGCATTTGGCACTCCACCGCTACTCTCTTTCTGTTAGGGAGGAGCGTCCGCCTCTGCACATCAAACATCAGCCTGTCTCTCTCTCACGCCCCCCTCCCTCATCCCTCTATCCACACATCCCCACTAAGAACCAGCAAAAAAGGCTCCCATCTCACCTTTCTATCTCTCTAATACACCCCTCCTCCCTCTATCCTTCCACCCCCCCTTCCCCCACCCCCCAACCCCACCCACCTGACCCATCCACCTCACAGTCAATAGAGGAAACACATCCTCATTCTCTTTTTTGTAAAACAAGTTTCAATTATGCATAAACTTGTCAATTTGGGGCGCACAAAGAGGAGTGACATGGAAACCCAGCAGAGAGGACTGTCTCGTGGTATATCGTCGAGGATGACAACTGGACGACTAATGCTTGTTGTAGCAACTGTCCTGTCTCTCATGCTCACTATCCTATGACTGATCTCTGATTTATCGGAGATATCAGAAATATTCCAACAATTTGAAATGACATGCACACAAACTTCACCATCAGAACATACGTCTGTTCCCGATATAGGTCTACCTTATAAAACATCTGCTGGTATGGAAGCTGCTACAGGGCCTCCTTTGGTTAGGCTGATTTGTGTGATGTTGCCTGCATGACAAACAAGCCTTGGCCTTGAATGTTTCACACTCCAGTTAAGTCAGTGTCATTAAGAATGAGTGTTTTTAACGCAATGTTAAACATACATATAGATAACGTTATAAATGTGCTTGTTATTGAAATCCATCACAGAGGATCAAAAATGATGGTTTGACATGCGGTTTGCTAGTCAAATTAAATATGTCGTATGCTGTAAGCACATACCGTACTCAGTTCTAACAAAGTCCTGAGTCAAAAGAAAAGCAGGGAAATGTTTTACTTGTTTGGTAAAATGCCAAACCATGCTTTGTCATCTCAAGTACTCATCAATGTCAAGTTTGAATAAGAGAGTGAAACATAAACACACAAAACCCACTCTTACCTACCTATTTTCTTTCTTTCTTTCTTCTCTTTAAAAAAGAGTTGATTCTAGTCGTACCTTTTTTGTTGATACAACTTGAGTAAACTGTTCTGTCAAGACTCGTAAGCGATTAAAAATGTGCTGCAATTACCTTCGTCATTGACCCTGTGAAGCTGGTTAACTGCAAAACTCTTGACCCTTCCACTCAGGCATTGTGTGCCCTAAATCACCGCTACTCTACACACGATGGGTGGAAAATGAACATTTCAGCAAGCCCAAAAAAGAGAAAGAATAGAAAACATACTTAAAGAAAAATAGGTTAGATCTGGAAGTTTCCCCTGTTCTCAGATTTGGCTGGAGATCAAACCCGTCGTTTCAGGTCTAATTAATTAACAAAACTAATGCAAAGCCCAGACCTTCTGGCTCTTGGCAAAGGCCTTGGAGGGATACGGAGCTAAAAAATCCACATCAGATTTAAATAATGAATATGACACCTTGAGCTCCGTGGAGAACGTAAGGAGCTCCATGTTTGGAGTTTAGAACAATGTCACTGCCAAGTGTAATGCCGTTTGTCCCTTAAATGAGCAGGAGAGACTGTAGCCACTGCATTGTGCTCTGCCATGGCGGATCAAAGGGAGCCCCCTTTGTCATGTTAATAGGGGACCTTTCAGGGAGGACGTTGGTAAAGCGGGCCTTTTGGTCTGGGGTCCGTCCCTGGCCGAGATGGGTGTGGGCTGGGAAACACTGGGCCTGGCCCTGGGGAGATGGAGCGGGGGTCATTTTATGGTTTCTAATCCTCTTAATCCCCGTTAGAAGGGGGCTTGCCGGAGACAAATCCCATCCCAGAGGTCCTTAGGATTCAAGCGCTGCGCTTGAACAACTGTATAATTTGATAACAATGACGAAAGAGAATAGAGAGACAGAGGGAGGGAGAGAGAGAGAGATGGACATAGAGATACTGTCGAAAGAGTCAGATGTTATCTGCAGCTTTCAACTTATTATGCATAATATTATTAAACGATATGAACTTATTATGCATAAAGCTTGTGTTAGGACAGACAGATATTGTGACGTCTACTACACATACATATACACACACACACACACACACACACACATACACGGTCTGGCTCTCATGCTAATGTCCCTTATGTTGCTCTGCGGTCCATTCAGGCTATCTCTCTCTCTCTCTCTCTCTTCAGTGGATGGACAGCATGGAAGGCTAAGACTTGGGATAATCCACTGAGCCTCTTTCACATTAATGCACCTCTGCTGCCATAATCTGAGATGAGCCGTCTTCATTATCACTCAATTAAAAGTTACATGAACTGGTCTCCCAGTTCACTGACCATAGAGGCAAACCAACAGGGAGAGAGAAGCCAGGCCAAGGGCAGGTGGGGTGGAATAGGCTGATGATTAGGGTTAAGTAGGCCCATGATAGACTTGGGCCTACGTCTCATTAAGTATATAGGCGCATAAGCGCATATTTGTGGTAAGAGGTATCTTGATAATATTGATTATTGTCACAGAAAACTCAGATTGTGTTCCTTCCTTGATTCAGAAAATAGTTGCATAACAAAGTTCAAAATCCTCAATTTGCCTGTTTCAACAAACATCTAGCAATGCAGTAAATTAAGGAGATCTTGTTGTACAAATAGCATATTGCATTTCATTTGCATAATATACATACACAAAGCCATGAAACTTCAACTTCTGAAAATAGTTAGATATCTTTCTCCCACTCAGAAAAATGAGCGTAGACAACACATTGACATAGGCATCTCTTTTAATTCAAAGAGTATGAATTGGGATGGTTAGCTTGAAATACCGAACTGCCCACGGCGTATCACAGAACCCACCTCTTGGTGGAGAATGTCACAGGAAAATGTGAGTTTGTGGTCAGCCACTTTCTGAGGGAGGTGAATAGATCTCTGACCATGCTGCTTTATTTACAGCAAAAGCCATGGTTGGTAGGATGACCCAAAGACCATAAACATGGAATGTGTGTTGCAACAATTCAACGGCTCAGACTCAAGACGTATGTGGCAGGGTCTACAGGAATTCACAGACTACAAAAACACGTCAAGCTTCCAGTTAAACCAAACACCTTCTTTGCCCGCTTTGAGGATAATACAGCGCCACCGTCGTGGCTCGCTAACAAAGACTGCGGCCCCCTCCTCTCCTTCTCAGTGGCCGACGTGAGTGAAACATTTAAATGTGTTAACCCTGCAAGGTGGCATCCCTAGCCGCGTCCTCAGAGCATGCGCAGACCAGCCGTCTGGTGTGTTTACGGACATATTTCGCTCCCTATCCCAGTCTGTTGTCCCCATGATGGCTACCATTGTTCCTGTACCCAAGAAAGCAAAAGATAACATAACTAAATGACTACCGCCCCATAGCACTCACTTCTGTCATTATGAAGTGCTTTGAGAAGCTAGTCAAGGATCGTATCACCGTCACCTTACTGGCCACCCTAGACCCACTTCAGTTTGCATACCGCCCCAACAGGTCCACAGATGACGCAATCGTCATCACACTGCACACTGCTCTATCCCGTCTGGACAAAAGTAATATCTATGTAAGAATGCTGTTCACTGACTACAACTCAGCATTCAACACCAAAGTACCCTCCAAGCTCATCATCAAGTTGGAGGCCTTGGGTCTCAGCCCCTCCCTGTGCAACTGGGTTCTGGACTTCCTGACGGGCCGCCCCCAGGTGGTGATGGTAGGAAACAACATCTCCACTTCACTGACCCTCAACACTGGGGCCCCACAAGGGTATGTACTCAGCCCTCTCCTGTACTCCCTATTCACCCATGACTACGTGGCCTTGCACGCCTCCAACTCAATCATCAAGTTTGTAGACGACACAACAGTGTGCTTGACCACCAACAACCACGAGACAGCCTACAGGGAGGAGGTGAGGGCACTCGGAGTACGGTGTCAGGAAAACAACCTCTCACTCAACATCAACAAAACAATGGAGATGATTGTGGATTTCAGGAAACAGCAGAGGGAGCACCCGCCTATCCACATCGAAGGGACAGCAGTGCAGAAAGTGGAAAGTTTTGAGTTCCTGGGCGTACACATCACAGACAAACTGAATTGGTCCACCCACACAGACAGTGTGGTGAAGAAGGCGCAATAGTGCCTCTTCAACCTCAGGAGGCTGAACTAATTTGGCTTGTCACCCAAAACCCTGACCAAATTTTACAGATGCACAATTGAGAGCATCCTGTCGGGCTGTATCACAGCCTGTACGGCAATTGCACAACCCTCAACCGCAAGACTCTCCAGAGAGTGGTGCGGCCTGCACAACGCATCACCGGGGGAACCTACAGCACCCAATGTCACAGGAATGCCAAAAATATCATCAAGGACAACAGCCACCCGAGCCACCAAAGGCCATAAGACTGCTAAACAGCAATCACTAACTCAGAGAGGCTGCTGCAACGAAGTCACTCCTTCGTTGCCCAGGAGTTGTGTTTGGGATCATTGTCATGCTGAAAGACCCAGCCACGTTTCATCTTCAATGCCCTTGCTGATGGAAGGAGGTTTTCATTCAAAATCTCATGATACATGGCCCCATTCATTCTTTCCTTTACACGGATCAGACGTCCTGGTCCCTTTGCAGAAAAACAGCCCCAAAGCATGATGTTTCCACCCCCATGCTTCACAGTAGGTATGGTGTTCTTTGGATGCAACTCAGCATTCTTTGTCCTCCAAACACGACGAGTTGAGTTTCTACCAAAAAGTTATATTTTGGTTTCACCTGACCATATGACATTCTCCCAATCTTCTTCTGGATCATCCAAATGCTCTCTAGCAAACTTCAGACGGGCCTGGACATGTACTGGCTTAAGCAGGGGGACACGTCTGGCACTGCAGGATTTGAGTCCCTGGCGGCGTAGTGTGTTACTTTATTACTTTGGTCCCAGCTCTCTGCAGGTCATTCACTAGGCCGCCGTGTGGTTCCGGGATTTTTGCTCACTGTTCTTGTGATCCTTTTGACCCCACGGGGTGAGATCTTGCGTGGAGCCCCAGATTGAGGGAGATTATCAGTGGTCTTGTATGTCTTCCATTTCCTAATAATTGTTCCCACAGTTGATTTCTTCAAACCAAGCTGCTTACCTATTGCAGATTCAGTCTTCCCAGCCTGGTGCAGGTCTACAATTTTGTTTCTGGTGTCCTTTGACAGCTCTTTGGTCGTGGCCATAGTGGGGTTTGGAGTGTGACTGTTTGAGGTTGTGGACAGGTCTCTTTTATACTGATAACATGTTCAAACATTAATATGCCATTAATACAGGTAACGAGTGGAGGACAGAGGAACCTCTTAAAGAAGAAGTTACAGGTCTGTGAGAGCCAGAAATCTTGCTTGTTTGTAGGTGACCAAATACTTATTTTCCACCATAATTTACAAATAAATTCATTTAAAATCCTACAATGTGATTTTCTGGATTTTTTTCTCATTTTGTCTGTCATAGTTGAAGTGTACCTATGATGAGCATTACAGGCCTCTCATCTTTTCAAGTGGGAGAACTTGCACAATTGGTGGCTGACTAAATACTTTTTTCCCCACTGTATTTTCATTCACCCCTTTAGATTTGTGGGTATTAGGTAGTTGTTGGGGAATTGTCCAATTTGTGTGTATTAGGTAGTAGTTGGGAATTGTTAGATTACTTGTTAGATATTACTGCACTGTTGGAACTAGAAGCACAAGCCTTTCGCTACACTCACATTAACATCTGCTAACCATGTGTATGTATCCAATACAATTTGATTTGGTTTGAATGGAACGCACTCCTCCAAGCCTTTTCCATTTGGGTTTCCCAATGTTTGTACTATGATGAAGAGTATAAAGGAATATGACACTGCATGAGTGTATGACAGGTATTTCACTGGAACAGGGATGGAATACCATATAGTATTCGTCTAGGGATAGTCCATTTCTCTCTGTCTCGCTCTCTTTCACTTCACATTGCTTCATTCTCCGACGCATCCTCTTGAACCAAAAAATATTACTCAATGTAACACTAACACTAAAAATGTATTTTGTCCAAAGTGTCAGATGGCCTTCATCAACAACAACTTCTAAAAAATGACAACAAAAGCAGAGTAGCGGTTGGTATACTGATCAGAGCAGTGGTTGGTACACTTGTGTTTTTATTCCCTCTGTAAAATACACACAGGCAAGAAATCATGAGCATTGTGTGTGTTTCTATGTACAGTATGTTAGTGTTTGTGTGTGCTTGTGGACACCTGAATCCATGTTCATTTCCATAATTGGATCTTTACTGGCAGCCCAGTTGAGAGCAGCGTATGTGCATGTGTTGATGTGTGTGTTGATATGTGCAAGGGCATGTGTGTATATTTTGACGTGTGCGAGTGTGTGTGTGTGTGTGTGTGTTGACAGCCTTTGAGCCAGTTCATGCCTTCACTAAAATGCTTAGGGCACAAAGCAGTGTTCCCCCCTATGCTCCCAAGCTCCTGCTCTCTCTCTCTCTGACAGCAGATTAAGGTAAACACCAAAGACATCTTAACACGCTCGTGAAAGCGATTTTGATGGGGGAAATTGATCGCTTTACAGTGTACAAATAACAGGAAAATATCAATAGAACAGGCGAGTCCAACGGGGGACACAACACAAGCCAGTTTCCCATTATATTATAGCAAACAAAACATGAGTTGATGAACTACAAAAGGCCCGCTTGACTTCTACCTCTCTCCCCTCTTACTGTTCAAATAAAAATGTGACACCTAAAAATGTAATTAAAATTTAGCAAAATATTTTGGAGTCTTTACACACTTTTGTAAAGCATAGCAGGGTTGACAGTGACACAAAATGTTTGTCCATTGAATGTATTGGCTTGGCTTGACTTAGTATTCCACAGTGTGATGCTTATAAACTGTTTATTCCCAACCCTCAAACAGTGTGATGCTTATAAACTGTTTATTCCCAACCCTCACACCTCTCCTTACATACAGTATGTGTTGATGGTGTCATTTATTTTTATTTTAGAACAGCACTGTCATCAATACATTCTTTGCTATCATTTTGCATTATGTGTCTGCAACACAATTGTATTCCAAGAAAAACCTATTTCCCTGAACCTGACATATCCCAAAAAACAACAACCCTGCTTTAGATTGCCTCAACTCAGTCTGTCTCTCTGTTTGTCTGTTTCTCTGTCCATCTGTGAGAGCTAGAGTCAGGCCATAGTGAAATTCTAAACTCTCCTGATCCTGCTGTACACCTGTAAATGAATGCAAGGGCTGAGGGGCAGGGCTTTAGCAGCTGCTTATCTGCATCTGAGACCCACTCCCCTGGTTTGGCTGGCAATAGTGTGTGGGACGCAGAGGTATCTTTAGAAGGTAATGGTAAGAAAAAAATGAAAATTTTCCTTGGCCTCCTCCATCAGATACACTGCAGATCCCCAGATCTTGGACCGAATAACTTGTCAGCCATTCACATGGTGGCAGGTCCTGGTGAAGACTGGAATCCTGTCAGGAGCAGGTGGTCTCTCTCTTTTTCACTCTCTCTCTCTATTTTACGCAAACACACACACACACACACACACTCTCTGTGCCAGAGACAGATGTGACCTGCTGCATTCCCCCTTCCTCTACTTCCCTCCTGGGGACTTCTGGGGTTCTTTGCAACACATCACCCACTTTTGTCAAAAAAAGAAAGCCAACTCACCACTGTTTAGGTCTTTGGCAGTCTTCCTGACTCTCGTCCCCTCTCTCATTCTCTCTCCCTTTCTCTTTGACTGGTGAATACATATGAGCAATGGTGGTGTGCAATGGGAAGAGGGTGGTGAGAAAGAGAAAGAAAGAGAGAGAAAGAGGCTGACAAACAGACATCAGCAGAGGAAGCACGGAGGATATATTTGCATATGTAGCTTAGGTGTGAGGCCTGGGGAGAATACGGCGCTGTCCTTCAGCTAAGAGCTGACACACACTCACACACACACACACATGTGCGCGCACGCACACACAAACTCTCATTTTATCTGATCTTAATCACTAAACACACGTATTAATTTGACGCCTCATCCCAGGAGACGCAGCAGATTATTTGTGCACGGTTGCAGCAATGCAAAATAAATAGCTGTTTATTCACTTCATTGAGACAGTCAATAAGTTGAGAGCAGAAGCTAAGTGTACTTCAGTCTGTGGCAGTGGAATAAACATGTTCCATTCTAGCCTCAGGACCCACTTTTCATCTGTGAAGCATGTTTTAATAATTCATCTGTTTCATACACACACAGCATCTGCTGGGTACATCTCCCATCCAAACTGACTACCACAGATGCCACTGTTTGGGCCCCCTGTACAAGTTCAGAATATTTTACGCTGTTTATAAGCATACGCCCGCTTGCACGCACACACACAAATGCACAATACACACACACATGCATGCAAACACACACCCACATATCTACACCCCTGCCCACCTCACACACACACAATGCAGTTTGTGCAATAGGGGTGAAGCCATGACAATGTTAGGGCCGTCGTACTCTCCAGTGAGTGTGCTGTGGTCAGCAGGTCAAATGGGGATACATTTGTTTTTCCCACAGCGCAGAAATGATGCCAGATTAAGTCCATGAATATATACATGGACCAGGCCTGTCCTGTCTGGAGACACATGATTTCCCTAGGGGCGTGCTGACAAGGCGGGGTGTGTGTGTGTTGTAGCCCCTGACAGAAAAGAGGAGATCCCCTGAACAGGCCCAAATAGAGCTTAATCTCATTCCGTATTGTGCTGGAACAAGAATGAAATTGCACAATTGCACCTTAAATCGATGAGTCCACCCCCATTTCTCCACAATGTTTTTATTTATCCAGCATACCCTTTGAGCATCGTCTTCACATTTTCTGCACGGATGGGGGCATGATTATTTCTCATCCTGTTTTTTTTCCCTCCACCAGAAGCCTCTAATAGTGTGTATTCAAACAATCAGGGGGTTAATGTGGTTATGATAAGAATAATCATAAACCAAAAAGTCCCGAGAGAAGAAACAGTTTATTCAACCAATAGGGACTCCAAACATTGGAATTAAGCATGTGGAATCAGGTGAATTTTTTATTTATTTAACTGGGCAAGACAGTTAAGAACAAATTCTTATTTACAATGACGGCCTACCGGAGAACAGTGGGTTAACTGCCTTGTTCATGGGCAGAACGACAGATTTTTACCTTGTCAGCTCAGGGATTCAATCCAGCAACCTTTCGGTGAATGAGGTGGATTTATAGCTAATGAAGATTGGATGCAGGTGAGCAAATTGGCATGGTCACAGCTCTATGTCCATGTGCCCATATATGGAGTTCCTGCTCTAAGGCAGTCCAATATGTAACTTAAGCCCGTATATGGTAGTTCCTGCTGTGGAGTTTCTGCTCTGAAGCTTAAAACTCTCCTCCAGGTTCAGCTTCAACAGCTACACTTAAAGAGACATATGACACATGGCCCAAGTACTTGCTGAATGACTAACAAATCAACATTGTGTGAACGTGCTCTTTCACTGCCACTCAAGACACCTTCAAATACATGGACCTAGTAGTAACAGTCAAAATGATTGTTTTTTTTTACTGTCAATTCCGGAACATGCTGTATAACAGTAGGCCTAATAATACTATAATGAGCACACATTTGGGGAAACTAATAGAATAGAAAGCACAATGTGTGTGCAGAGGGCTGCATTCCTGTAGTATACCCACTGGCAGGACACAAAATAGTTTTTTTGCAGCGTGAGTTGCAGGCGGAAGTGGGTGGTCGGACAAGACACCAATTGGATTAAAATGTTTCAAAGTCGAGCAGATAATCATAAAACCATCATCTTTGTTCTGGAATGCAATTTTTTAAGCAACCCTCAGTTGCACTAATCAAGCACCTTGTTCAAACCAAATCAAAGTTTATTGGTCGTGTACACAGTTCAGCAGGTGTCATAGCGGGTGCAGAGAAGTCCTTATGTTAATAGCTCCTATCAATGCAGTACTATTTTAAACAATTAAAGAGTAAGGGGGAAAAAACAAAAAAATAAAAGAAATCAAGAACAGCGGGACGAATCTGATTAACAACTCAAAAAGCATTGTTTTATTAATCAAATGCAATCTATATGTACAGTGCCTTCGGAGAGTATTCAGACCCATTGACTTTTTCTACATTTTGTTGTGTTACAACCTTATTCAAAAATGTATTAAATTAAACATTTTCCTCAGCAATCTAGACACAATAACCCACAATGACAAAGCGAAAACAGGTTTTTAGAAATATTTGCATATGTAATAAAAAAAAACGGAAATACTTCATCTACATAAGTATTCAGACCCTTTGCTATGAGACTCGAAATTGAGCACAGGTGCATCCTGTTTCCACTGATCATCATTGAGATGTTTTTACAACTTGATTGGAGTCCACTTGTGGTAAATTCAATTTATTGGAAATGATTTGTCATAGCAAAAACCAAGCCATGAGGTCGAAGGAATTGTCCGTAGCGCTCCGAGACAGGATTGTGTCGAGGCACAGATCTGGGGAATGGTACCAAAAAATGTCTGCAGCATTGAAGGTCCCCAAGACCACAGTGGCCTCCATCATTCTTAAATGAAAAAAGTTCGGAACCACCAAGACTCTTCCTAGAGCTGGCCGCCCGGCCAAACTGAGCAATTGGGGAAGAAGGGCCTTGGTCAGGGAGGTGACTAAAAACCTGATGGTCACTCTGCCAGAGCTCTAGAGTCCATCTGTGGAGTTGGGAGAACCTTCCAGAAGGACAACCATCTCTGCAAAACTCCACCAATCAGGCCTTTATGGTAGTGGCCAGACGGAAGCCACTCCAGAGTAAAATGCACATGACGCTTGGAGTTTGCCAAAAGGCACCTAAAGACTCTCACACCATGAGAAACAAGATTCTTTGATCTGATGAAACCCAGATTGAACTCTTTGGCCTGAATGCCAAGCGTCACATCTGGAGGAGTCCTGTCACCATCTATATGGTGAAGCATGGTGGTGGCGACAGCATCATGCTGTGGGGATGTTTTTCAGCGGCAGGGACTGGGAGACTAGTCAGGATCGAGGGAAAGATGAACAGAGCAAAGTACAGAGAGGTTATTGATGAAAACCTGCTCCAGAGCACTCAGGATCTCAGACTGGGATGAAGGTTCACCTTCCAACAGGAAAACGACCCTAAGCACACAGCCAAGACAATGCAGGAGTGGCTTCAGGACAAGTCTCTGAATGTCCTTCAGTGGCCCGGCCAGATCCCGGACTTGAACCTGATCTAACATCTCTGGAGAGACCTGAAAATAGCTGTGCAGCAACCTTCCACATCCAACCTGACAGAACTTGAGATGATCTGCAGTGAGGAATGAGAGAAACTCCCCAAATACATGTGTGGCTGGCTTGTAGCGTCATATCCAAAAATACTCAAGGCTGTTATCTCTCCCAAAGGTGATTCAACAAAGTACTAAGTAAATAGTCTGAATACTTATGTAAATGTTTTTATTTTTAATACATTTGCTAAAATTTATAAATAACAGGTTTCGCTTTATCAGTCTACAGACAAAACTCGATAAAGGAAAATATATTTTTTAATCAATTTTAGAAGAAGTTTGTTAAGTAACAAAATGTGGAAAAAGTTAAGGGGTCTGAATACTTTCCGAATGCACTGTATATAAACAGAGAAAAAAGTATGCTATGTACAGCAGTAGATATATTAGAGTAAGCTATATCAAGAATCCAGTGTTTAAATAAATATGCAGAGTGCATAAAGACTGTAACTAAAATACAATGTACAGCAGTAAAAATATTTTGATGAGCTTTGTCAGAGATAGAGTATTTAAGTAGACCGTGTGAAGTGAACAGTGATTCAATTTCTCTATAGCATGGGACAGCATCGTTGGCTGTGTATGTGTGAGTGTGTATATCAGTCTGTGTGTATGTGCGTGTGCTTTTCAGTATGAGGTGTGTGCAGGTATAGCTTGTGTGTGTGTTTTGTGTGCCAGTGTGCATCACCTGATAGATGGCTAGTGATGGCTGTTCAACAGTCTGATGGCCTGGTAATATAAACTGTTTTTTAGTCTCTCGGTCTTAACTTCTTATGGCTGCAGGGGCAGTATTGAGTAGCTTGGATGAAAAGGTGCCCAGAGTAAACGGCCAGCTCCTCAGTCTCAGTTGCTAATATATGCATAGTATTACTAGTATTGCATAGAAAACACTCTAAAGTTTCCAAAACTGTTAAAATATTGTCTGTGCGTATAACAGAACTGATATTACAGGCGAAACCCTGAGGAAAATCAAACCAGGAAGTGGCTTCTATTTCAAAATCTCCATGTTCCATAGCCTGCCTTTGCTCCATTTAAAGGGATATCAACCAGATTCCTTTTCCTATCGTTTCCTCAAGGTGCCAACAGTCTTCAGACATAGTTTCAGGAGGCTTTTATTTTTAATAATGAGCCAGAAAGATAACATTGCGTCAGGTGTTCACATGAGTTTTGCTCGCGCAACAGAGTTTGGGTAGCCATTGCCTTTCCCTCTCGTACTGAAAAATACAGTTGCGGTTGATATATTATTGATTATATATTTTAAAAACAACCTGAGGATTGATTATAAAAAACATTTGACATGTTTCTGTGGACATAACGGAAACTATTTGGAATTTGTCTGCGTTGTCGTGACCGCTCTTTCCTGTGGATTTCTGAACATAACGTGCCAAACAATTTTGGATATAAAAATCATCTTTATGGAACAAAAGGAACATTTATTGTGTAACTGGGAGTCTCGTGAGTGAAAACATCCGAAGATCATCAAAGGTAAACGATTAATTTGATTGCTTTTCTGATTTTCGTGACCAAGCTACTTGATGCTAAGTGTACAAAATGTTTTGTCGAGCGATCGATAAACTTACACAAACGCTTGGATTGCTTTCGCTGTAAAGCATATTTTCAAAATCTGACACGACAGGTGGATTAACAAAAGGCTAAGCTGTGTTTTCCTATATTGCACTTGTGATTTCATGAATATACATTTTTTAGTAATATTGTTTGAATGTGGCGCTATGCAATTCAGCGGTTGTTGATGACAATTATCCCGTTCACGTGATTGCAGCCTTAACAAGGTAACTCTGATACACCTGTACTGTCTCCGTCTGTCGGACGGTAGCCGAGTGATCAGTCTGTGGCAAGGGTGGCTAAGGTCAATAATGATCGTCTTGGCCTTCCTTTGACACTGTGTGCTGTAGTTGTCTGGAGGGCAGGTAGCATGCCACCGATGATGCGTTGGGCTTCCCACACCACCCTCTGGAGAGCCATGCAGTTGAGGGCGGTGAGCAGCTGCCGTACCAGGCGGTGATGCAGCCTGACAGAATGCTCTCAATGGTGGATCTGTAAAATGTTGTGTCTTAGGGGCCAAGACAAATTTATTTGCCACACTGAGACATTTTCATGTCCTCAGTGGACCCTGTCCATGTGGCCCCATCGATGTGGGGCATGCTCTCTCTGCTGTCTCCACTAGTCCACGATCAGCTCCTTCCTTTTGTTGACATCGAGGAGGGGGAGACCCAGTTGCACAGGGAGAGGTTCAGACCCAGGTCCCTGAACTTAGTGATGAGCTTCGAGCACACTATGGTGTTGAAGGCTGAGCTGTAGTTGATGAACAGCATTCTCAGATAGGTATTCCTCTTGTCCAGGTGGGACAGGGCAGTGTGCAGTACAATGGCGAATTATGTGGACCTGTTGGGGCAGTATGCAAATTGTTACCTTTGCTTTCTTGGGTACAGGAACAATGGTGGAGCAAGTAGGGATGCTTGATTGGGATAGGGATAGATTGAATATGTCCATACATACTCCAGCCAGTGGGTCTGCACATGTTCTGAGGACGCAGCTGGGAGGCTATCTGAGCCAGCAGCCTGTTGAGGGTTAACACGCTTGAATGTCTTACTCACGTTCGCCAGGGAGATTGGGAGCACACAGTCCTCATGAGTGGCGGTGGCCCATGTTGGCGGCTCAGTGTTGTTTTCCTCGAAGCGGGCGAAGAAGGTGTTAGGTTGTTCAGGAGTGACGTGTCAGTGTCTGCAATGTGGCTTTTTTTCACATTATAATCCATTATTGTTTGGAGTCCTTGCCACATGCATCTAGTATCTGAGCCATTGAATTGTGACTCCACTTTGTCCCTGTACTTTTGTTTTGTCTTTTTTTATTGCCTTTCGGAGGTTATAGCTGGTCTGTTTGTACAAGTCCAAGTTCTAAGTCACCTTGCTTGTGCTTAAACACTTTCAGTTTTGTGTGAATGCTGCAATCTATCCACAGTTTTTGGATACATTGTGATCATCACAGAGGGAACAACATCCTCTATGCATTTCCTGATAAACCCGTCACCGAGTTAGTGTATATGTCGATTGTATTCCCAGAGGCGACCCGGTACATTTCCCAGTCCGCGTGATCAAAACAGTCTTGAAGCATCGATTACGGTTGGTCAGACTAACTTTGAACAGTCCTTATCATGGTGCTACCTGCTTAAGTTTCTGCCTATAGGCGGGGAAGAGTAGGATGGAAGTGTGATTTGATTTCCGGAAGGGAGGGCGAGGGAGGGCCTTGTAGCCAGAGTAAATACGGTCAAGCGTGTTCTCTCCGCGTGTAGCACAGGAGATGTGTTGATATAATTTTTTTTTTTTAGAGCGTTTTCATCAGATCTCCTTTATTAAAGTCCCAGCTTCAAGATATGCAGTTTCCAGTTTGCACATAGTTCAGTGTATTTCCTTGAGAGCCGTCACAGTTTTGGATGTGGGGGGCATGATTCCGTAAAACAGAGTATGTGGCAGTCCCTTATATCTCTCTGAAAGGAGATCCTCACCCAGAGCTTGTATACTTTATTTTCCAGGGACTGAACATTAGTGAGTAATATACTCGGAAGCAGTGGATGGTTTGTTCACCAGCTGAGCTTGACTAGAACCCCATTTCTCCTCCCTCTCCTCCAGCGTTGATGTTTTTGTGTAGCACCCGGTATGAATGTGGCTTACTCGGGAAGTCCATACAAAGGATCCAGGTCAGGGAAGTCAAACATTTCTGGTGAGTGAGTGCCGATCTAATGTCCAAAAGTTATTTTAGACTGTAAGAAATAATACTATAAATGTTCTGAGCAAATAAAAAAATAAAAATGTTGTCTAGGTGCTAGAAACAGAGCGGCTGTGTCTGTTGCGCCATCTTGTTGTATCCCCATAAAGGGACAGTGTGCTGTTAATGCAACAAAAAAAATAATTGGGCTACAATAAGATGTTATAGCCCTCCAGTGCCCAAATATAAAATACAATACAACTTTAATGTTCAGCTAACAACCTCGGTAATGTGAACATTTCAATGTAAAATAGTTGCTTTATGTACTAAGGACTAAAAAGCTTTAATTCAGGTAAAACACATTTAGAAAAAGTTAGTGCTGTACTAATCTTAAAATAGTAATGTTAACTTCTTGATTCTACTTGAGACGCATATGTCTCAAGTAGGCACCTGGAAATGCAAATGCGCTACGCTAAATGCTAAATGTACTCGTTAAAACTCAAACCTTGATCAAAATTCACAAGCAGGGTATTGAATTAAAGCTACACTCGTTGTGAACCTAGCCAACAAGTCAGATTTTTAAAATGCTTTTCGGCGAAAGCATGAGAAGGTATTATCTGATAGCATGCACCACCTGAAAATGCCTGAATGCGACGTAAACAAAGACTCTGCTTATCCGACGCAGCACAAAACGCAGAAATAAAATATAAAACATTCATTACCTTTGACGAGCTTCTTTCTTGGCACTCCTATATGCCCCATAAACATCACTATTGGGTCTTTTTTTCGTTTAAATCGGTCCATATATACCCAAAATAGCTTTCTATGGAAGCTGTGTCATTCAGAAAAAAACATCGTTTTTAAACGCTGCGTCATTTTTTTAAATTAAAAAAGTTGACGATAAACTTTCACAAAACACTTCGAAATACTTTTGTAATCCAACTTTAGGTATTAGTAAACGTTTATAATCTATCAAAATGATTACAGGGCGATGTATATTCAATAGCTCCTCGTCTGCAAATCAATGGCTGCCAATGTGCACATTCAAACCATCCTGGTGGAGACCGGAAGAAACGGAATCCTGTTAGTTGGATTTTCCAACAAAAAAGTCCATTGAAAATGACGACAATGGCGACATCGTGTGGAATCTGTATGAATTGCATGCAGATCCATAATTAATTTTGTGCTCTTTTAACAACTCATGAAAGTGACTTATGGAAATTATTTTTAGCTTTCAGAGAGCAGTTTTTCTTGCATTTTTCAATGCAACACACGATCTGTTATAGTCACAGCCGTGATTTAACCAGTTTTAGAAACTTCAGAGTGTTTTCTATCCACACATACTAATCATATGCATATACTATATTCCTGGCATGAGTAGCAGGACGCTGAAAAGTTGCGCGATTTTTAACAGAATGTTCGAAAAAGGAAGGGATAGACTTAAGAGGTTTTAATTTGTGGCTGGAAGTAGTAAGCAAGTTAGCCAGTTAACTTAGGTAGTTGACTGCTGTTAGGTCAGAATGCTTCGGATCAACCCTACTCCTCGGCTAGAGCGTCCAGTGTGCGCTCTGAACGCTCCGAGAGCGAAACGCTCTGAATTTACAAACGGACAATATGACAACCCTCTGAGTTTACTAATGCACAGAGCGCACTCTGAGCGCACTCTGGCACTCCAGATGGAATTTTCAAACACATCCATACTATAAACCAGCCTTTAGTCTTGAAATCTTTGGTTGTTTAGTACATGGCCTCACATGTGAATCCTTAAAGAGTCGGGTGTTGCTAAGGTTTAAGAGGGTGTGAACGATGCTGAATGGGTGTAGACCAAGAAGAGCTCTCCAGTAGGTTTACCAAAACATTCAAGGGCCGTTTTCTCAAACGTGAGGTTACAAGTTTGTCAACTTTCAAAGCAGAATTACTTTCCCATTGTTCCTCAACTGTAGTGTATGATATACCATTTTCTAGCTCTGAGTCTATACTTTTATCCAATGTAAAAAAACACAATTTCTGATTTTGCTACATTAGACCGAAACAAGCCGGTCGGTCACTTATATTGTTTTACGTCACAAGGGCTCAAATGTTGCTAAGGATGCACAACAAATGACTTAGCTCACTAGCAAGCCTACATGAAGCAGAAAACAGCTAGCTGTATTTGTAACATTTTTAATCAAATTATGTTACAATGTGTTACAATAATGTTACAATTTCACCAGACAAGAAAGAGTGTTTGTCCTGCAAACAAGTTACTTGCCCTGTTTAGTCCCTAAAAGAAAACGGATTCATTGAAAAATATGATTTTCAACATTTCTTATTAGCTGGCTAGCCAGATCATCAATTCAGTATTTAAAAGGAATTGACAAATTCTAAATTAACATGAACTAGTTAGGTTAACTTTGGTTGTTCGTCTAAACGTTAGCTAGAAATAGATAGAAATGTAAAGGTAATTTCCGATTGAGCCGACATATGCAGCATTGACCGTGAATGCAGTCTCCGCTAACGTGGGAACATTGCCTTTCAATTTCATTCACGTTGTAACGCTGAACTTCCGCGATACGGATTGAATAGAGCCCTAGAACTACTTTTGTGTTCTGTACACAAATGCTGCAAAAGTGTTGAGACAAAAGCGAACACAGATGGTTCTTCCGGTGTCCAAGTTGAGGTGGATGTTCTCATTACGGCTTGTATTGAAAGGCCTTGTTACCGATGAGCTACTTAGTAATGCTGGTGACCTACACAAACACACACCGACACCCACAAACATACATATACACACGCACCCACAAACAGACACACAACCAATCACACATACACACTCACTGGCCAAGCTGCTACCAGGTTGTCAAGGCCAGAAATAATTAGGCATCAAAATGAGTTTTACTCATTTAAAAAAAGATATTATTCATGTAGTGGTCCTCTGGAGACTGGATAATGCAGTTAACATGATCTCATCATGAACTTTCATTACACCATTACATGGGTACATTAAAGAGCACACAACAGAGCAGAGCAACAGAGATCACCTCAGGGATATAATCAACACGCATTTACAGAACACACAGAAACAAATACACACAGACACACACACAGAGACATACACTTCCCTGTACAGTACACACATTGACATAGTCAACACATTTCTGGATAAACAAACCTATGGCTCCTTCCAAAGGGATTTTTGTCCAAGCCCATTGTCTTTCCTCTCCAAAACCTATTGTTTTCATAATCATCCCTGTTGTTATATTATAATAAAAATTATAAAGTTATTTATGTGACAGGTGTGTGTGTTTGTGCATGCGTTTGTGTCTGTGTGGGCGTACATGCATCCATATACTGTGTGTGTGGGCGTACATGCATCCATATACTGTGTGCGTGTGTGTGTGTGTGTGTGGTGTGTGTGTGTGTGTGTGTGTGTGTGTGTGTGTGTGTGTGTGTGTGTGTGTGTGTGTGTGTGTGTGTGTGTGTGTGTGTGTGTGTGTGTGTGTGTGTGTGTGTGTGTGTGAGCGGTAGAAATACTCAATGATTGGCTATGAAAACTGACATTTACTCCTGAGGTGCAGACCTGTTGCCCCCTCGACAACCACTGTGATTATTATTATTTGACTTTGCTGGTCATCTATGAACATCTGTTATAATCTCCACCTGGCACAGCCAGAAGAGGACTGCCCCCCTCATAGTCTGGTTCCTCTCTAGGTTTCTTCCTAAGTTCTGGCCTTTCTAGGGAGTTTTTCCTAGCCACCGTGCTTCTACACCTGCATTGCTTGCTGTTTGGGGTTTTAGGCTGGGTTTCTGTACAGCACTTTGAGATATCAGCTGATGTAAGAGGGCTTTTTAAATACATTTGATTTGATGTGTGTGTGTGTGTGTGTGTGTGTGTGTGTGTGTGTGTGTATGTGTGTGTGTGTGTGTGTGTGTGTGTGTGTGTGCATTAGGGATGTGATGAGTAGTCAAACAAGACAAGTATCATATCAGATATGGGCAATTTTCTGGATGCGATAATGATGCAAGTACGATTTTTGTCATTATCTGTGATCGGAAAACAAGTTATTTTTGGGTGCCAGCAAGCATCTTTCTCATTTCACTCAGTCGCAGAGTTTCTAAACCATAATGTAGTGTCTGAGTCAGTAGTGTGCATGGTCAAAATAATTCAACTGGCTAGTTTACCTGTCTGTAAAGTGAAGGGTGGACTGTACGTTGATGCTGCTGCTCTGATTGGATAGCGTGAAGGTGTATTTCTCTGTCAACTTGCTTCATAATTTCACCCGATCACTTTTCCTCGCATATTTTTGGTCTCATCATTTAGATTGCTGCTGCCTGCTACTATGATAAATCACATCACCCACCCCTCCGTGCGTTGCTCCTAATCTGCAGAGTAACATGCAGGGAGGTTTTTTACCAACATTTATTTAGGCATGTTAAAATACTTATTTTTTCTCCCATCACGAGTATCATTCGATCCAATCTGACTATCAACTGTCAATTTACTGATATGATTACGAATACGAGTATGGCCTTGTTGGCACACCCCTAGTGTACATGGATTGGAGGGGTGGGGTGCAGCCCTCACCTCCTGTGATCCTGACATTCCTTCCTGCAAAGTGTCTGATATTGAAACAGATTGCTTTCATGACTACCTAAGAAACATCATATGCTTCACATCAGAATATCCTCTGGCTAACTGGGTTCGCAATGTACGACAGCGCTTCAGCTTTACACTGCATGTGTGTGTGTTTTGTAAATTATTTATTTTTGTGATAGAAGACGTACTTAGCAGCACCCATCAGCACCAATTCACTGTAGGTCAAGACACATCCCATCAAGCATTGTATGTGTGTGTGCATGCGTGTGTGCATGTGTGTGTGAGTAACACTAGCCGGCTCATGGCAGCGCGTTAATGTAAGCGTTTTTTTATCACGCAGTAAAACACATTTTATACTGCTGCTCAGCTCATGCTCAATTACCCAGCCTCCTTTGGGGTTGGGTGGTGTAAACACACATCAGCTGGGCCTGACTTATTTCACTGTCCCTCTGAAACCCAGAATTAGTTTCCACACACGCATGCATACTCATACTTACACATGCACACACACTCTGCTCTGCCGGTATGTAACAAAGAAGACTAAACTATTTTACTGTACATGTGCATCACTAACTCTCTAACATTCACAGTTTGTGGACACTCCACTATGTTGGGGGACACACACACAGTCAGAGATGTCAAACTTACTCTAAAGAGGACAATCCAGTGTTGTGACGTCTGATTTTAGGACACATACACAGGGAATATGGCTGTCTGGGTTTGGCTCTCTGTCTGTCTGACCTACTGCCTATCTGTCTCTGTGTCCAACTGTTTGTCCGCTGTCCGTCCATCCGTTCATTCATCTGTCGGTCTGCCTTTCTGTCTGTCTGTACGTCCCTCCGTCTGTTGGCTATCATCCTCTTTCCTGGAGTATTTATTGATTCTTATGAATAGACTCTTGACTGGGAGCGTGACCCCATTAGATCATCCTATCTAAAGCCAGTCATGACACCAGCACAGGATCCCAGGGGATAGGCCAAGACACGTCAACCATAATCACTCAGAGAGGGGGTTAGGGGGTGGAACTGGAGGAAAGAGGGAGAGAGTGAAGGAGGGAGGAGAAAATGAGGGAGGGAGGGAGAGGAGGGAAGGAGGAAAGGAAAGGAAAGGAGAGAGGAAGGAAAGAGAGTAAAGGGAAATAGTTATAGGACATATAGACACTTGCAGGGGAGGTTGGGAGAAAGAGAGAGAGAGGGAGAGAGAAAAGGAGAGATGGTAGAGTAGAGATAGAGAAAGTCAAGAAATTGACATGTACATATACAATGGGAGGAATCGCTGGTTTGTGATCAGTAGGCCCAAGTCAGAAGAAAACAGCCCAAACCAGACTGAAACAAGGACTTACTACTTGAACTTGTCCAATAGGAAATGCCTGCTTTGTTCCCTTTTAGTCAGTCACTCTGTTTAACATACTATGGGGAGTCAACAACCAATCATATTCACCTGAGAAAAACTGAAATCTCTCCCAACGAGCCAATGGATACCCAGCCCGCCCTCAGATACCCAGCCCGCCTTCCTGGTTATAATACCGAAGCTCGCATCTATTTCCTCAATTCATTGCTTTTCAGCTCGCCTGAAGGAAGAATGTGTCCCGCAACTTACAAACTTTTTAAGGACACAAAGACTACAAGATTCGACTCTGTCGTGTCTTTACTATCATTAAATGAAGACTTTTAGTTTTATCAAAGATTTTCTGTAATTAGATTAAACTGATTAATCATGTAACTGTAATTAACTAGGAAGTCGGAGCACCAAGGAAAATATTCAGATTACAACGTTATAATTTCCTAATATAACCTTTCAGATATTTTATATCTGATCAATTAGTCTTCGAATTAATGAATTATTTACTTTACCTCACGTTAGTCTCATTCCAAACGTCATAAATTGTTAGTTATCTGCACGAACCCAGTCTTCACTATGAGTCATCCATACATCAATTGTCTTAAATCATTTATTAACTAAGTAATTCACAGAAATGCATAAACAAAAAAACAAAGTAAATATGGTTACAAGAAATGATAGGGAAAACTGGCATGGCGGCTTGTTAAACAAAAGGGAAGTGGGGGTCGACTGAGAAGTCACTACAGAGTTAATGATTATAACAATTGAAATGCCAATCCTTTGCACATGAATGCTCACTCAGTCTGTTAGAGGGGATAGTTCAGAGCAACATTCATTCATGTTGTTGTAGAATGGATGTTTCGGCAGTTGTCTTTCTTCGCGTTCAATGATACCGAATTCCTAGCTGCAGACTAGTAATTAATATCAAAGACTTGTTCTTATTCTGTCGGTATCGATAGCCTAAGAGTTTAACCACGTGGTATGGTTAAAAGATTCAGCAACGGTCTGCAACCTTTGTCCCCTCGTGATGGAGAAAAACATGGTCTCCTGAGAACTTCTCAAAGTTGGGGTTTTATTCGGAATTGCAGAAAAAGGCCTGTCCCAGGATGCCCAACCCTAACTGGGCTCATGGGTGGTCCTCTGATTTAGTTAAACTCAAAAGGGAATTGGAGTTTCCTTCATTAAACAGTCCAAAATCACATTACACAATTTTACAAACAGTATCATACTGACTCATTCATCTTATACAACAATTAGATGTAAACCATATCTGAGGCTATTATATAAACAGTGTTATGGTAATGTGGCCGCACCGTCTCCCATGAGCATCACCAAAATGTACCAAATGAACCAGTTCATAGCTGGATTCTTTACCAATCTTTTATACCTTCTCCGGAACTTAAATGTTGTTCGGACCTCAAGTTCTGTGATGTGGAAGAAATTCCTTTGTTCTCTATGAAAACTCATTGTCTATATACTGTGTGGACATGAGGAGATCCTCTTCTCAGGAATTTTCAATCTCCCAGCCTGGTTGTAGGAGCAGAGAGAGGGGAATGGTGCCTCACTGTACCCAAAGAGGGCAACGTCATGACAACTCCGACTTAGATGTCTGTTAGTGGGGATAGCGTGCTCATCCCCCTAGATGTTTTTGGTCTTGGTATCGTTTTTTGTGTTTGCTAAAATGTAACAACTTTCTGCTCTGCTTGTGTTGCTAATGTTTCCTCCCTTGGGTAGGATTTTTGTTTGCTAAAAACCCACCACTTTCTGCTCTGCTTGTGTAGCCAGTGCTTCCTTCTTTGAGTAAAAGGGCCAGTGGTAAGAGTAAGTTTCAAAAAGGCTAACCAGCTGAGTTTGAACCTCTGACCCGTGCACCAGTGCTTGTGGGTTCACAGTGAAAATGAATGATACTCACGAGTGCTGTCCTTTTTTCATAGGGTGGAAACACGTTCAGGAGGCTTTGGCTCAGACCAGTTCATGTGACTTTGTGAGAAAGATTGGGCCTGCTGGACGAAGGATCTTCCGATGAACCAATCTCAGAAATTGGGTTGTCTGATGCAAGGAGAGAGCAGAAGTGGTGGTTGGAGTTGATAGGGGTGTCTTCCCAGCCGAGGGAGGCTCATTCCGGCTTCTTTGGCAGTGTCTGGATTCCGGGGATGGTATACTATCCCGGGTTGGCTCTGTAGGGTTTTCAAAGTGTAAATTGAATGACTTTGGTTTGGCTGGGGAAAGTAAACCATTAGTGGTTGATATGCCTTTAATGGAGCTGTGTCGTAAGGTGGCATATCACCTGAGGGCGGATTGGCCATATTCTCCCCCGTAGCGGATTTCCTCCAGGTTTGAGGGAAGGTACATGTCCCTGCAGCGGTCAAGCATTGCTTACCCATTAAATATTTCAGGTGAAATATTTCTCAGACGAGCTAAAGGCGACCTGAGATTCCCCTCATTCAGCCAAGCTGGTACTACCAGGTTATGGTGAGATCACGAATATAGAGGGTATGGAGGAGGAGGGATTCCTTTGCATTCTGCTGATGGATGGAAAACTGTTGAGTTACTTAGCTCCAGAGGTTTATAAGGGGGCTAATCCTAGCACGGTGCTTCCGAATAAACAACATATCAGTTAGACAAAGTTGACCAGGTTTAGGATTTGATTCCTTAGAGGGACAGGCAGATGTATTTAGATGAGCCAGGTTCACCAACAAGGTTATTTGGCTCGGCTATGGAGTCCTTACAGGCCCATTTCAAGGAAAAACAAAAACAGTGCAGCTCTACAGGTCTTTCTCCCATGAAAATCCTTTTTGGTGGGCGGCTCAGCAGTTTCCAAGGCATGAAAGAAAGAGTCCAGGCCAGAGGCCGGTTGCTAGGGGACAACTTCAAGGATGGTTTTTGACCATCTTGGTGCTTCTGGGCAGCAGCGGATGTTTTAGCACAGACACCGTGCAGGGTCGAAGGAAAGTGGGTGAAAACTGATTCTCCGTGGTGCAGAGGAAGGAGCAGACTTCGCAACCCTAGCGGGAGGCCGGGGGAGGGGTGTTTTCTCTGGGCCCTCCTACCCAAACATTTACTGTAGCTATAGTTCTCCCAAGTGGCTCTGTCAATGGGGGCAAGTTTCTGGTTGCCGAAGTCCCGGACCTCGGTTTGGGCCATGTATCAGAATGGCGGTACCACGGAAACACGTTGTTCAGGGGTGTTGAGAGTGCAGTGTTGTCCAGGTGTAGGCATAATAAACACAGTTCCTTCCCCATATTCAGACACACAAGGGTGGTGGATATGAAAAAAGAAAACAAATTACCTCAGGGTGGGATAATTTATCACTTCAGGAGATAATGTATAAGAGACTGGCAGCATGCTCCGTCCATTGGTGTGCATGTGCAGTTTCACCATGCGTGATGAGGACGGTGATGAGGGGGTACAGTCTGCAGTTTGCTGTGTGTCCTCCTTTTCGTGGCATCATTTCTTCATTGGTCCTTGAGGTCCTGGCGCCTGTCTTGAGAGAGGAGGATTCTTCTCTCCTTCAAAAGCACACTTTTCCTGTGTTTCCTATATCAGAACTACAGAGTGGTTGGTACAGCTGGTACTTCTTAGTTCCTAAGAGCAATGGAATGTTTCATCCCATCCTGGACTGTTTTAAACAAGCACCTCAATGTTTGCAAGTTCAAATGCTCACACCTCGCCAGCTATTGCAGTCGGTGTGTCCCAACGATTGGTTAACATCCATAGATCTGATGGATGAGTGTTTTCATGTGGATATACATCCTCCCCACAGAAAGTTTGAGGTTTCATTTTGTTGGTGTGGCCTAGCAGTTTCTGATCTCTATCGGCCTCACTTTTTCTATGGTGGTGGAGGTGGCTTTGGCACCGGTGCGGTGCCAGGGGATCAGAGTATTGACCTATCTGGATGATTGGCTGGTCATAACAGATTTGAGGGAACAGATTTTTACTCCACACTGCCCAACTGGTTTCCCATATTCAGTCTCTGGGGTTCATAGGGAATCAGAGGAAAACTTGTTTGGCTCAGGCGTTTTTGGGTAACATTCTGGCTCTGTCTGGAATGGTTCCTCTATGATAGCTGTGGTGCCTCTGGGACTTCTGTTGATGCATCTATTTCAGTGCTGGAGGATTGCTATGTGTCGGGATGCATCTCACCACTGCCATTGGTTGCTCAAGGTGTCCCCGTCGTGCCTAAGGGCGTTGACTTCTTGGAGAGAACCATGACTGCTGTTGCAGTGGGTTATTATGGGCCGGGCAGTGTCCCGCATGGTGACCATGACTGAAACATCCTTACTGGGATGGGGAGCATTGTGTGTGGTCTACTCGGAAAGAGGGACTTGGTCAACAGTGCAAAGGGTGCTGCATATCAATTTGCTAGAGCTACTGACTGTTTTGCAGATGCTGAGGCTTTTTCTTCTGATGTTGGAGGGCCAGCATGTGTTGGTAAGGTCCGACAATAGGACGGTGGTGGAGTACATCAACATGCAGGCGGGGATGCAGTGTCTCTCTCTCCTAAACCTTTCCTTTTATCTGCTCATATGGATTGGTGTTTATTTCCTATTGCTCAGGGCAACGTTTCTCCCCAGATCTCTCAATGTCAATGCAGATCTACTTTTGAGGGGGGGGTCTCCTATCTCTACGGAATGGAGACTACATCCCTCAGTAGTTGCCCAGATATGGGACCGGTTCGACGTAGCTCTCTGTGCATCTCAATAAAAGGAGCATTGTCGTCTGTTCTTCTCAATATGGGATCTGGGTACTGTTTTGGGAGCTGATGCTTTTGCGTATCAGTGGCCTTGGACCCTGCTCTATGTGTTTCCAACAGTGTACCTGATTCAGGCAAAGTTGGTGAGGGTCCGTCAGGAGCATCTCTTGTTGATTCTGATGGCTACCCTGGTTCCCGGAGATCATCCGCCTGTTGGACGGGGACCCATGGAGGGTTCCGTGTCATCGGGATCTATTGTCCCAGGCGCAAGAGTTTGGCACCCTAAACCGCGGGTTTGGCCCCTAAAAGCTTGAATTTGAATACAGTGCCTTGCGAAAGTCTTCGGCCCCCTTGAACTTTGCGACCTTTTGCCACATTTCAGGCTTCAAACATAAAGATATAAAACTGTATTTTTTTGTGAAGAATCAACAACAAGTGGGACACAATCATGAAGTGGAACGACATTTATTGGATATTTCAAACTTTTTTAACAAATCAAAAACTGAAAAATTGGGTGTGCAAAATTATTCAGCCCCCTTAAGTTAATACTTTGTAGCGCCACCTTTTGCTGCGATTACAGCTGTAAGTCGCTTGGGGTATGTCTCTATCAGTTTTGCACATTGAGAGACTGAATTTTTTTCCCATTCCTCCTTGCAAAACAGCTCGAGCTCAGTGAGGTTGGATGGAGAGCATTTGTGAACAGCAGTTTTCAGTTCTTTCCACAGATTCTCGATTGGATTCAGGTCTGGACTTTGACTTGGCCATTCTAACACCTGGATATGTTTATTTTTGAACCATTCCATTGTAGATTTTGCTTTATGTTTTGGATCATTGTCTTGTTGGAAGACAAATCTCCGTCCCAGTCTCAGGTCTTTTGCAGACTCCATCAGGTTTTCTTCCAGAATGGTCCTGTATTTGGCTCCATCCATCTTCCCATCAATTTTAACCATCTTCCCTGTCCCTGCTGAAGAAAAGCAGGCCCAAACCATGATGCTGCCACCACCATGTTTGACAGTGGGATGGTGTGTTCATCTGTGTTGCTTTTACGCCAAACATAACGTTTTGCATTGTTGCCAAAAAGTTCAATTTTGGTTTCATCTGACCAGAGCACCTTCTTCCACATGTTTGGTGTGTCTCCCAGGTGGCTTGTGGCAAACTTTAAACGACACTTTTTATGGATATCTTTAAGAAATGGCTTTCTTGCCACTCTTCCATAAAGGCCAGATTTGTGCAATACACGACTGATTGTTGTCCTATGGACAGAGTCTCCCACCTCAGCTGTAGATCTCTGCAGTTCATCCAGAGTGATCATGGGCCTCTTGGCTGCATCTCTGATCAGTCTTCTCCTTGTATGAGCTGAAAGTTTAGAGGGACGGCCAGGTCTTGGTAGATTTGCAGTGGTCTGATACTCCTTCCATTTCAATATTATCGCTTGCACAGTGCTCCTTGGGATGTTTAAAGCTTGGGAAATCTTTTTGTATCCAAATTCGGCTTTAAACTTCTTCACAACAGTATCTCGGACCTGCCTGGTGTGTTCCTTGTTCTTCATGATGCTCTCTGCGCTTTTAACGGACCTCTGAGACTATCACAGTGCAGGTGCATTTATACGGAGACTTGATTACACACAGGTGGATTGTATTTATCATCATTAGTCATTTAGGTCAACATTGGATCATTCAGAGATCCTCACTGAACTTCTGGAGAGAGTTTGCTGCACTGAAAGTAAAGGGGCTGAATAATTTTGCACGCCCAATTTTTCAGTTTTTGATTTGTTAAAAAAGTTTGAAATATCCAATAAATGTTGTTCCACTTCATGATTGTGTCCCACTTGTTGTTGATTCTTCACAAAAAAATACAGTTTTATATCTTTATGTTTGAAGCTTGAAATGTGGCAAAAGGTCGCAAAGTTCAAGGGTGCCGAATACTTTCGCAAGGCACTGTACCAGTCAAAAGTTTGGACACACCTACTCATTAAATGATTTTTCTTTATTTTTACTATTTTCTACGTTGTAGAATAATAGTGAAGACAACAAAACTATGAAATAACACATATGGAATCATGTAGTAACAAAAAAAGTGTTAAACAAATCAAAATATATTCTTCAATGTAGTCACCCTTTGCCTTGATGACAGCTTTGCACACTCTTGGCATTCTCTCACACAGATTCATAAGAAATGCATTTCAAAAAGTTCCCACAAAAGCTGAGCACTGCCTTTCCTTCACTCCACGGTCTAACTCATCCCACAAAATCTCAATTGGGTTGAGGTTGGGTGGTTGTGGAGACCAGGTCATATTTTGTGGGAAGATGACAGCACTCCTTCTTGGTCAAATAGCCCTTACACAGCCTGGAGGTGTGTTTTTTGGTCATTGTCCTGTTGAAAAATAAATGACAGTCCCACTAAGAGCAAACCAGATTGGATGGCTTAACGCTGCAGAATGATGTGGTAGCCATGTTGGCTAAGTGTGCCTTGAATTCAAAATAAATCATAGACAGTGTCACCAGAAAAGCACCCAGACACCATCACACCTCCTTCTCCATGCTTCACGGTGGGAATCACACATGTGGAGATCCTCTGTTCACCTTCTCTGCATCTCACAAGGACACGGCGGTTGGAAACAAAAATTTGGACTCATCTGACCTAAGGACAGACTTCCACCGGTGTAATGTCCATTGCTCGTGTTTCTTTCTCAAGCAAGTCTCTTCTTATTATTGGTGTCCTTTTGTAGTGGTTTCTTTGCAGCAGTTCAACCATGAAGGCCTGATTCCCACAGTCTCCATTGAACAGTTAAAGTTGAGATGTGTCTTCTATTTGAACTCTGTGAAACATTTATTTGGGCGGCAATTTCTTGGTCTCCCTTTCCTGTGGAGGTCCTCATGAGAGCCAGTTTCATCGTAGCGCTTGATGGTTTTGCGACTGTACTTGAAGAAACATTCAAAGTTCTTGTATTTTTCCTGATTGACTGACCTTCATGTCTTAAGTAATGATGGACTGTCATTTCTCATTGCTTATTTGAGCTGTTCTTGCCATAATATGGACTTGGTCTTTTACCAAATAGGGCTATCTTCTTAATGCCACTCCTACCTTGTCACAACACAATCACAACACAAAAAGGTGGCTTCTGTAACCCCTTTAGGAGCCGGTGGAACCTGTGTGTGCATGGGGCGTGATTGTATCTCTCTATAGTATGTTATACCGAGTGAGCCACTGAAAGGGAACTTGCAGTTATGGTTATAACTACTGTTCCCTGAAGGAGGGAACAAGGTATAACATAATTTTTAGCCAGGAAGGCGGGGCTTCATTGACTCCCCATAGTATGCTATACCTCATTCCCACCTTCAGAGAACAGTAGATATATTCACAAATGTGAGTTTTTCTTTGAAAATGTTTTCCTATAGTGTGCCCTAATAAACACAATTGTGGTGCAGTTTTGTGCAGGTCAAAGGGGTGGTAGCAGGAACCAGAGAGGAGGAGGTACAAGCATGGGCAGGATAGACTTGGGCTGGGTGAGCTGATCATCCTGTCCTCCTTCCTTCTCCCTCCTTTACACTTCCCTGTGTGGTTGTTTGTCACCCAACTTGCATCAGAGCACCGTGTCTGCAAAACAGGGAATGTAGGACATTTTGTGAAGCGTCTCTTTCTTTGGTGTTACGTCGCATGACAATCTCTCCATCACAGTGAATAAGTGTATCGCTGTGCTATATCAGTCTGTCACTCAAACCTATAGGGCTGCCAGCACACAGGATGCTCCTTATTATTGTTATCACTCTGCATATCGCATTAAATGAGAAACTTATATGGATGTAATAATAATACATAATAATACACTGTTGATTAATTTACATGAGTTGTTTCACTCTCTGCCCTTCACCTCTTCATATAATTCCCTCAAAAGGCCGTAGCTGTGCTTGTCCAAAGATCAGCCCACATAGGTGGTTATGAAAGTTGGTTATGAAAGTGTGTGTGTGTGTGTGTGTGTGTGTGTGTGTGTGTGTGTGTGTGTGTGTGTGTGTGTGTGTGTGTGTGTGTGTGTGTGTGTGTGTGTGTGTGTGTGTGTGTGTGTGTGTGTGTGTGTGTGTGTGTGTGTGCGTGTGTGTGTGTGCGTGTGTATGTATGTGCATGTGTATGTTTGCTTGCGTGCATATGTGCGTGGGGTAAGTTGACCTCTAACGTAGGCGCTCAGATCGGACGAGTACCTTTGTTTAATCTATCTCTCTTTCGTGTCACATTAAATCCGCTCATTATCTCTCCCTCTGTCATTGGAATTCAAGCAGCGTCTCTTTCTTTTACTTAAATCCCACTGCATCTCTCTCTCTCTTTCACTCTCTGTCTCTCTCTGTTTGTCATTCGTTGCTGAAAGACATTAGAATAACAATACCTCCCCACTCGTTTGGTTTTCAAACTGTTATTTTAACAGCATATGTCTGGCTCAGCAGAGAACAGGAGAAGAAAGCAGCTCAGCGCTCCACTAATAAAGCCTTTCATAAATTGTCAGGTGAAACAGACCACCGGAATGCATGGCTTTAATTATCCTTGTTGAGCCTCTCTCTCTCTCTCTCTCTCTCAGTTCTAGGAGTGCATATGGTCTTATCCAACATCTTGCCTTGGATACGCAGCACTAGACACTACTGCTGATTGGGTGCCATACAGATAAAGTAGACAACATAGACGTGTTCAACCTTAAAGGTTTAGTTAAAGGCCGATAGAGGTGCACAGTGCTGTCAAATAAATAACATAAAACATGATTACAGGTCACACACTCATAATTAATACAGGAAATAGGCATTACCTAAAGCAGGAGGTTCATATTACTATTGGGTGCTGATTGTGTCAGCTGCACTCACTCTCTCCACATTAGACCGTAACACCAACACACACATATACTGTACATGAATGCAAACACACACACCACACCCACACGCGCACGCACGCACACACAGGGTTCAGAATTCACTGTGCACCTGTAGAGTCAGATCCAGGTGTCCAATGTACAACTAGCTCTCACAGTCTCAAGTCAGAACTAGACGTTCATCCATGTTTCTCAAAAGTCAAATTTTGAAGTTGTTGCAAATGTCAAACGTTGAAGTGTTTAAGGTAAGGTTAAATGCCTTGCTCAAGGGCATATCAACAGATTTTTTACTTTATTGGCTCGGGTATTCGAACTAGTGACCTTTTGGTTACTGGCTCAATGCACTAACCACTAGTTTACATTCAGCCCTACGACACTACTCTCCTCCCATTCCGCATCCTATGACTAGCACTGTCCCATTTACTCCTGGTCGGCTCGGACCTCCCCTCCTGCTCCATGGCACATTGCGTGGCACACAGAACAGGACTGCGGGCAGCTGAGTGAAAATGGAAGAAAATGAAACTTCCAGAGGACCTATTTGAGGTTGCAAAGGGAGGGTATACTACTGGAAACGTTCGAACCAGTAAACTACCAGAATGTCGGTATCTTTTAAGGATTTTATGTCATCTATCACAAGACATTTAGTGGCCCTTTTGGGTACATCAGATTATCAAGTGTCTGTAATTAACTCGGGCTATCTGTGTGGCCTTATCACATTTTTAAACATTTGAATGACAAAGCTGTGATTCCTCCTAAATATAATCCATCAATTTAGTGAATACCATTGGTGATGTCTGGCCACCCGATAACCTGCCCGCTTGATCCCATCCCCTCCTTCCTTCTCCAGGCCATCTCTGGAAACCTTCTCCCACTCCTCACTTCCCTCATCCACTCATCCCTGGCCACTGGTTCAAGATGAATTCAAAATGTCCAGAGTCGCTCCCCTCCTCAAGAAACCAACACCCTTCCCCTCTGATGTGAATAAACTGCAGATCGGTATCCCTTCTATCTTTTCTTTCCAAAACACCTGAGCGTGCTTTCTCTGACCAACTCTCTCGTTATCTCTTTCAGAATGATCTTCTTGAGCCTAAGCAGTCAGGCTTCAAGATGGGTCACTCAACCGAGACTGCTCTAATCTGTGTCATGAAGGCTCTGCACACTGCCAAAGCTGACTCTCTGTCCTCATCATCCTAGATCTATACACTGCCTTCGACACCATGAACCGTTAGCTCCTCCTCTTCACCCTCTCAGGGCTGGGTGTCTCAGGTTCTGCACACTTTTGGATTGCATCCTACCTGGAAGGCCATTATCAGTTGATGTGGAGAGGATCTGTGTCTGCACCACATGCTCTCACTACTGGTGTCCCCCCAGGGCTCGATTTAGGCCTTCTCCCATTCTCTCTATACACCAAGTTACTCACCTCTGTCATATCCTCACATGATCTCTATTATCATTGCTATGCGGGTGACTCCGGAAAAAGTTTCCTTCCCCCCCTTCCCACTCCGGTGGTGACACACATCTGCGTGCCTGGCAGATATCTCAGCTTAGATGTCGGCAAACCACCTCAAGCTCAACCTCAACAAGATGGAAATGCTTTACCTCCCGGGGAAGACCTGCCAACTCCAAGATCTCTTCATCACAGTTGACAACTCCACGGTGTCCCCCTTCCAGATTACAAAGAAACTTGTCATGACCCTGGACAACTCCATGTTGTTCTCTACAACATCCGTAGAGTATGACCCTACATCACACAGGAAGTGCCCCAGGTCCTAATCCAGGCACTTGTCATCTTCCGTCAGGACTACTGCAACTCGCTGTTGGTTGGACTCCCCACTTGTGCCATCAAACCCCTGCAACTTATCCAGAACACCGCAGCCCACCTGGTGTTCAACCTTCCCATGTTCTCCCATGTCACCCCGCTCCAATTTCACACTCCACTAGCTTCCAGTCGATGCTAGACCATGGTACTTGCCTACGGAGCTGCAAGAGGAACTGACCCTCCCTACCTTCAGGTTAGGCTCAAACCCTACACCCCAACCCAAGTACTTTGTTATGCCACCCCTGGTCTCTTGGCCCTACTGCCCCTACGGGAGGGCAGATTGCGCTCAAGCCCAGTCAAAACTCTTCTCTGTCCTGGCACCCCAATGGTGGAACCAGCTCCCTCCTGAACCTGGGACAGCAAAGTCCTTGCAAGTCTGATAACCTACCTCTTCAAAGAGTATATTAAATATTCCCACAGCAGCCCACCCAAATAATAATAATACAAAATAACAACCTTGTGAAATAACACTTGCATATTATTATTTTTTGTTTTCTTTCTACGAGAGCTGACTATGCTGATGGTGACTTTTAGGAAAAATATACTTACTATGACTGAGATATGTGGTTGTCCCATCTAACTATCTTAAGATGAGTGCACTAACTATAAGTTGCTCTTCATTAGAACGTTTGCTAAATGACTAAAATGTAAATGTTCCCCATCACACGCCTTGTCAGGCCCAACAGTCACACAGACAGTTCCCTGATAGGCCCTCTTAATCTGACAGCTTCACACATCACAAAGCAGGGAACAGCCATTACTTCAAAGTGGCATGCGAGAAGCGGCAGCGGCGGTGTGAGTGTTTGTGACGCTGCTTCTCTGCTCTGCCATCCCTGTTCTGTTAGTATCTTTATACAGCCTCTGACATGCAGCACAACGAGAACATTTGAACGCTGGATCCATGTGGCTAGAGTGAGGCCTGCTGGGGGGACCCCCCCCCCCAGACTGACGTTAACGTGTGTAACCTCTGTTAAAAGCAGAGTTTGAGTGACATGTTGAGAGTACATGACAGAGTGTTTAAGTAAGTTTGTGTTTATGTGTTTGTGTTGTTGAAAGGATGGAGTTGGGGGTGGAGAGAGAGGGAGAGATCGGACTTGGCAGCTGATCTCCTCTCTGTGTGTGTGTTTAAAACACTGGTTCATATCAGAGCAGCTGTCTGTTAATGGCCTGCCTGTCCGGCGCCGTCAGAGATGGCCGCCTCGCTTCGCGTTCCTAGGAAACTATGCAGTTTTTTGTTTTTTTACGTGTTATTTCTCACATTAGTACCCCAGGTCATCTTAGGTTTCATTACATACAGTCGAGACATATTCTTTATCCCCTTACACTGTGTATAAGACAGTAGTTTTGGAATTGTTAGTTAGATTACTTGTTGGTTATTACTGCATTGTCGGAACTAGAAGCACAAGCATTTCGCTACACTCACATTAAACCATGATATAAACATAAAACATGTAGTTACATTCTAGCTGCGGGTCCAGTTCTGACATTATGTGTAGGCCTAAATAAGGCGACAGCGAATCCCAAGTTTCGGCTCAAGTTCCCAAGCAGCGACCTTAATTGGTGCTGAAAATCCAAGTTTTCCGGGCGTTGCTACGGGGTCCTTGAATGTGCTATCGGACAGAAACGTTAGGGTCCGCCTCTATGGGCCGAGGCGGTTTCCATGATGGTCAAAATTGTGATCGTGATGGTCAAAATTAATTGAAGCTATTGCAAATGTACGAGGCTGTTTCTCGGTCTGAGAACCTTCTAGAGCCACATAACTCACTGTGAACTATCGACTTGAGCTCTAGACCAGGTTTCCAATGTTTCAGAGCTCTAGGTCTGACGGTTCTTTGACAGTTCAAATAACGTTAACTATTATAACAGAACATGGCCAAGATTTTCAAATGTTCATAAATGACCAGCATGGTCGAATAATAATAAGGCAGAACAGTTGAAACTGGAGCAGCAGCACGGCCAGGTGGACTGGGGACAGCAAGGAGTCACCATGTCAGGTAGTCCTGGGGCATGGTCCTAGATCTCAGGTCCTCCGAGAGAGAGAAAGAGAAAGAGAGAAAGAGAGAATTAGAGAAAGCACACTTAAATTCACACAGGACACCGAATAGGACAGGAGAAGTACTCCAGATATAACAAACTGACCCTAGCCCCCCGACACATAAACTACTGCAGCATAAATACTGGAGGCTGAGACAGGAGGGGTCAGGAGACACTGTGGCCCCATCCGAGGACACCCCCGGACAGGGCCAAACAACACTTGAAATGTAGGTCCAGGCTTCATTATGGGCCTACATTTTTTTCAAGGTCGCTGTGCTCAGACACAGCGAGCTACGTTCAAGCAGGGAATATCGTTGAACTCAGCACAGCCTAGAGATTATGGTAATGCCATTGCAGACTCTGTGTGTCTTTAAGATCCGCACTGTGTCACTCCATCCTTGCTGTGTGTGTGTGTGTGTGTGTGTGTGTGTGTGTGTGTGTGTGTGTGTGTGTGTGTGTGTGTGTGTGTGTGTGTGTGTGTGTGTGTGTGTGTGTGTGTGTGTGTGTGTGTATGTGTGTGTGTGTGTGTGAGAGAGAGTTTTTTCTTTGACATCTGTTGGGAGAAATGACTGATTTACAGTTCATGAGTGTTGCCTAATCACACATATTAAGTTTTGGAAACATCTGACCTTTTTAACCCTTTGAAGCAGCCCCTATGACCCCAATTTAAGGCACTTCCGTTTGGCACAGGAAGCTAAAAGTAAACACATATCCTGATTGGGGTATGCTCTTACAGAATCCTGAGTTTAAAGTATTTACGTTAAGAATTGACTGATCTACAGAAGGTTGAATGATTGAGTGTTAATTCAGAAAATCACAGAAATCACAGAGTTCTGAAACACACCTTAACGGATTTGTCTGAACATGCCGCAACTGGATCTGTAACTTTTTTGGAGAAAAAAATAATTATTATTTGAACATCACCAATTGTACATTGTACGATTTCTCTAAATTACGATAGATAAATGGCTGGTTCTTTTTTTCCTTACACCGTAGGTTCATGTACTTTCACGTGAAGCGGTCAAATTAGCTCTCTATTTTCATTTTTGACCTTTAACCTCTTGGATCTCTAGGAGCGCTATTTCATTTTTGGATAAAAAACGTTCCCGTTTTAAGCGCAACATTTTGTCACGAAAAGATGCTCGACTATGCATATTATTGACCGTTTTGGAAAGAAAACACTCTGAAGTTTCAGAATCTGCAAAGATATTGTCTGTAAGTGCCCCAGAACTCATTCTACAGGCGAAACCAAGATGATACGTCAACCAGGAAATGAGCAGAATCTCTGAAGCTCTGTTTTCCATTGTCTCCTTATATGGCTGTGATTGCGCAAGGAATGAGCCTACACTTTCTGTCGTTTCCCCAAGGTGTTTGCAGCATTGTGACGTATTTGTAGGCATATCATTGGAAGATTGACCATAAGAGACTACATTTTCCAAGTGTCCGCCTGGTGTCCCTGCGTCGAAATTGGAGCGCAAAGCCAGGTACAATTATTTTTCCATTTGAGAGCAAGGAGAAACCAGGCTTCCACGAAGGATATATCATCGAAGAGATATGTGGAAAAACACCTTGAGGATTGATTCTAAACCACGTTTGCCATGTTTCAGTCGATATTATGGAGTTAATTTGGAAAAAAGTTCGCGTTTTGAGGGCTGAATTTTCTTTTTTTTTTCTTTTTTTTTTTTTTTTTAGCCAAATGTGATGTACAAAACGGAGCTATTTCTAATACACAAATAATCTTTTTGGAAAAACTGAGCATCTGCTATCTAACTGAGAGTCTCCTCATTGAAAACATCAGAAGTTCTTCAAAGGTAAGTTATTTTATTTGAAGGCTTTACTTGTTTTTGTGATAGTTGCCTGCTAAATGCTAACGCTAATGCTAACGCTAAATGCTACGCTAGCTAGCTACTGTTACACAAATGATTGTTTTCCTATGGTTGAAAAGCATATTTTGAAAATCTGAGATGACAGTGTTGTTAACAAAAGGCTAAGCTTGAGAGATAGCATATTTATTTCATTTCATTTGCGATTTTCATGAATAGTTAACGTTGCGTTATGGTAATGAGCTTAGGTCTATAAATAGAATCCCGGATCCGGGTTTGGTCGTCGCAACAGGTTAATCCCCAAAAATGTCCTAAGCTCAAAAAGCGTGGCTAACAGCGGGGCTAACAGTACACTAGTCCAAACCTATGCTTACCAAGTTTCATCTTCAGTCTTTTCCGTTTAGGAGAAATGGCCATGTCGTGATTGGTGATGTTTTGTACATTTGCAATAAGTTCCATTTGCCATCTGGTGGAATTTACGGGACAGTGGTAAAATGACCAGAATTTGAAAATGGTATAAAACGGAAACCGAATGTCCGAGAGAGTTCGTTTGATGACTTCCCGGAACATCTGGCCCCGGTGCACGGCCAGCCGCCGTCGGAGAATTTTACAATCATTCGCGGACGTCTAGTTAGGGACCATACATTTGCAATTTGTAGTTTCTCATTGATCGTACAGCAAATGCCAAAATGTGCCCTTCATGTATGGAATAGCCCTCGCGATATGCAACCTTTCAGGGAAGTCAGGAACCAAGTTTTCAGTCAGCTAGAAAGCTATTTCAAACAGAAATGTGCTTCCTGTAGCACTAATTCACGAAAGTTTTGGGACACTGTAAAGTCAATGGAGAATGAGAGCACCTCCTCCCAGCTGTCCACTGCACTGAGGATAAGAAACACTGTCACCACCGATAAATCTACGATCATTTCAATAAGCATTTTTCTACAGTTGGCCATGCTTTCCACCTGGCTACCACTACCCCGGCCAACATATCAACCCCCCCTGCAGCAACTTGCCCAAGCCCACCCGCTTCTCCTTCACCCAAATCCAGACAACCGATGTTCTGAAAGAGCTGCAAAATCTGGATCCCTACAAATTAGCTGGGCTAGACAATCTGGACCCGCTCTTTCTAAAAAAAATCAGCCGAAATGTTTGCAACCACTATTACTAGCCTATTCAACCTCTCTTTCATTTCTTCTGAGATCCCCACAGATTGGAAAGCTGCCACGGTCATCCCCCTCTTCAAAGGGGGAGACACTCTAGACCCAAACTGTTATCGACCTATATCCATCCTGCCATGCCTTTCTGAAATCTTCAAAGGCCAAGTTAACAAACAGATCACCGACCATTTCGAATCCCACCGTACCCACTCCACTATGCAATCTGGTTTCCGAGCTGGTCATGGGTGCACCTCAGCCACGCTCAAGGTTCTAAATGATATCATAACCGCCATCGATATAAGACAGTACTGTGCAGCCATCTTCATCGACCTTGCCAAGGCTTTTGACTATGTAAATCACCGCATTCTTAACGGCAGACTCAACAGCCTTGGTTTCTCTAATGACTGCGTCGCCTGGTTCACCAACTACTTCTCAGATTGAGTTCAGTATGTCAAATCGGAGGACCAGTTGTCCGGACCTCTGGCAGTCTCTATGTGGGTGCCACGGGGTTCAATTCTAGGGCCTCAGTTTTCTGTGTATATCAATTATGTCGCTCTTGCTGCTGGTGATTCTCTGATCCACCACTACACAGACGACACCATTCTGTATACATCTGGCCCTTCTTTGGGCACTGTGCTAACAAACCTCCAAATAAGATTCAACACCATACAACACTCCTTCTGTGGCCTCAAACTGCTTTTAAATGCTAGTAAAACTAAGTGCATGCTCTTCAATCGATTACTGCCCGCACCCTCCCTCCCTGCTAGCATCACTACTCAGGATGGTTCTGACTTCGAATATGTGGACAACCACAAATTACTAGGTGTTTGGTTAGACTGTAAACTCTCCTTCCGGACTCACATTAAGCATTTCCAATCCAAAATGAATTGTAATATTGGCTTCCTATTTCGCAACAAAGCCTCCTTCACTCATGCTGCCAAACATACCCTCGTAAAACTGACTATCCTACCGATCCTTGACTTCGGCGATGTAATTTACAAAATAGCCTCCAACACTCTACTCAGCGAATTGGATGTAGTCTATCACAGTGCCATTCATTTTGTCACCAAAGCCCCATATACTACCTACCACTGCGACCTGTATGCTCTTGTTGGCTGGCCCTCGCTACATATTTGTTGCCAAACCCACTGGCTCCAGGTTATCTATAAGTCTTTACTAGGTAAAGCCCCACCACAGCTCACTGGTCACCATAGCAACACCCACACATAGCACACGCTCCAGCAGGTATATTTCACTGGCCATCCCCAAAGTCAACACTTCCTTTGGCCGCCTTTCCTTCCAGTTCTCTGCTGCCAATGACTGGAACGAATTGCAAAAATCACTGAAGCTGTAGTCTTATATCTCCATCTCTAATTTTAAGCATCAGCTGTAAGAGCAGCTTACCGATCACTGTACCTGTACACAGCCAATCTCATCCCCATATTATTACTTACACTCTTGCTCTTTTGCACCCCAGTATCTCTACTTGCACATCCTCTGCACATATATTCACTCCAGTGTTAATGCTAAATTGTAATTATTTTTCCTCTATGACCAATTTATTGCCTTCCTCCGTACTCTTCAGCATTTCTACACACTGTAATTAGATTTTTATATATTTTTATTTTGTGTTATTGACTGTACGTTTGTTTATGTGTAACTCTGTGCTGTGGTTTTTGTCGCACCACTTTGCTTTATCTTGGCCAGGTCGCAGATGTAAATGAGAACAAGTTTTCAACTGGCCTACCTGGTTAAATTAAGGTGAAATACAAAAATAAATTAAAACAACGACTGCAGGTGAGAGGTACTCGAGGCCGTCTTCTGGTCCGATTTAAGAATCGTGCACACCACCCACCGTTCCTGAGTATTTTACTCGCTATGTCCAATCTCAGGATAATAAAGTTGATAAGCCCAAGGCGAGAGTTGTTTTCAGAGAGACACAAGGGATTGTAACATACTCTGCTTCATGGAAACATGACGCTCTCGAGATATACTATGTGACTCTGTAAAGCCAGTTGGGTTCTCAGTACATCGTGTGGCAGGAACAAACATCTCTCCAGGAAGCAGATGGGTGGAGGTAAAAAGAAATGTCCTCTCACTGTCAACTGCATTTCTTTTCAGCAAATGTATCATGTGTAAATATGTATGAACATAACAAGATTCAACAACTGAGACATAAACTGCACAAGTTCCACCGACATGTGACTAAAATAAATGGAATAATGTGCCCCTGAACAAATATGGGGTCAAAATCAAAAGTAACAGTCAGTATCTGGTGTGGCCACCAGCTGCATTAAGTACTGCGGTGCATCTCCTCCTCCTCATGAACTGCTCCTCCTCAAGAACTGCACCAGATTTACCAGTTCTTGCTGTGAGATGTTACTCCCCTCTTCCACCAAGGCACCACCCAAACATTTCTGGATGGAATGGCCCTAGCCCTCACCCTCCGATCCAACAGGTCCCAAATGTGCTCAATGGGATTGAGATCCGGGCTCTTCGCTGGCCATGGCAGAACACTGACATTCCTGTCTTGCAGGAAATCACGCACAGAATGAGCAGTATGGCTGGTGGCATTGTCATTCTGGAGGGTCATGTCAGGATGAGCCTGTAGGAAGGGTACCACATGAGGGAGGAGGATGTCTACCCTGTAACGCACAGCATTGAGATTGCCTGCAATGACAACGAGCTCAGTCCGATGATGCTGTGACACACCACCCCAGACCATGACAGACCCTCCACCTCCAAATCAATCCCGCTCCAGAGTACAGGCCTCTGTGTAATGCTCATTCCTTCAACGATAAACGCATGGATGTACCGATCCTGTGCAGGTGTTGTTACACGTGGTCTGCTACCTCGAGGATGATCAGCTGTCCGTCCTGTCTCTCTGTAGTGCTTTTTTTGGCATTTCACAGTACGGACATTGCAATGAATTGTCCTGGCCACATCTGCGGTCCTCATGCCTCCTTGCAGCATGCCTAAGGCACATTTACACAGATGAGCAGGGACCCTGGCCATCTTTCTATTTGTGTTTTTTTTAGAGTCAGTAGAAAGGCCTCTTTGGTGTCCTAAGTTTTCACAACTGTGACCTTAATTGCTTACCATTTGTAAGCTGCTATTGTCTTAGTGACCGTTCCGCAGGGGAATGTTCATTAATTGTTTATGGTTCATTGAAGCATGGGAAACAAGGTTTAAACCCTTTACAATGAAGATCTGTGAAGTTATTTAGATTTTTACTAATTAACTTTGAAAGACAGGGTCCTGAAAAAGATACGTTTATTTTTTTGCTGAGTTAACCTTTTTGGAATAGGGGGCAGCATTTTCACTTTTGGATGAATAGCGTGCCCAGATTGACCTGCCTCCTACTCTGTCCCAGATGTTAATATATGCATATTATAATTCGTATTGGATAGAAAAAACTCTGAAGTTTCTAAAACTGTTTGAATGATGTCTGTGAGTATAGCAGAACTCATATAGCAGGCGAAAAATCCAACCAGGAAGTGGGACATCTGAGGTTTGTAGTTTTTCAAAGCTTGGCCTACCGAATGCACATTGAGATATGAATAAAGTTGCACTTCCTACGGCTTCCACTAGATGTCAACCGTCTTTAGAGACTTGAATGAGGATTCTACTATAAAGGAGGGGCTCATGAGACCTCTTTGAGTCAGTGGTCTGGCGACGCGCGCTCCTGACAGAGTTACCGCTCGTTCCAGTGCTTTTCTGAAGACAAAGGAATTCTCCAGTTGGAACATTATTGATGTTTTATGTTAAAAACATCCTAAAGATTGATTCCATACATCGTTTGACATGTTTCTAAAGGACTGTAATGGAACTTTTTGAGTTTTTGTCTTGACGAAGTGCCTGCGCCTCATGAAGATGGATTACTGGGCTGAACACGCTAACAACAAGTGGCTATTTGGACATAAATGATGGACTTTACGGAACCTTATGGAACAAATAAGTAATTTATTGTCAAGCTGGGATTCCTGGGAGTGCCTTCTGATGAAGATCATCAAAGGTAAGTGAATATTTATGATGTTGTTTCTAACTTTGTTGACTCCAAAATGGCGGATATTCCTGTTTTGGGTTCTGAGCGCCGTTCTCAGATTATACCTTTTCCGTACATGTTTATTATGAGCATTTCTGCAAAATCACCGGATGTTTTGGAATCAAAACATTACTGCATGTAAGGCGCCAATGTAAAATGAGATTTTATGCAATAAATATGCACATTATCGGACAAAACATTGTATTGTATTGTGTAACATGACGTCCTATGAGTGTCATCTGATGAAGATCATCAAAGGTTAGCGATTAATTTTATCTATATTTCTGCTTTTTGTGACTCCTCTCTTTGGCTGGAAAATGGCTGTGTGTTTTTTCGACTTGGCTATGACCTAACATTATCATATGTTGTGCTTTAGCTATAAAGCATTTTTGAAATTGGACACGATGGGTAGATTAACAAGATGTTTATCTTTCATTTGCTTTATTGGACTTGTTAATATGTGAAAGTAACATATTTAAAAAATATATTTAATATAATATATTTATATTTGAAATTTGCGCACTGCCTTTTCAGCGGAATGTTGTCGAGGGGTTCCGCCTGCCCTAGAAAGGTTAACCTCTCTAGGGTACGGGCCAGCATTTGGAATTTTGGATGAAAAGCATGCCCAAATTAAACCGCCTGCTACTTGGGCCCAGAAGATATGATATGCATATAACTCCCGTTTAGTTCCCGTTTTAAGCGCAACATTTTGTCACGAAAAGATGCTCGACTATGCATATTATTGACCGTTTTGGAAAGAAAACACTCTGAAGTTTCAGAATCTGCAAAGATATTGTCTGTAAGTGCCCCAGAACTCATTCTACAGGCGAAACCAAGATGATACGTCAACCAGGAAATGAGCAGAATCTCTGAAGCTCTGTTTTCCATTGTCTCCTTATATGGCTGTGATTGCGCAAGGAATGAGCCTACACTTTCTGTCGTTTCCCCAAGGTGTTTGCAGCATTGTGACGTATTTGTAGGCATATCATTGGAAGATTGACCATAAGAGACTACATTTTCCAAGTGTCCGCCTGGTGTCCCTGCGTCGAAATTGGAGCGCAAAGCCAGGTACAATTATTTTTCCATTTGAGAGCAAGGAGAAACCAGGCTTCCACGAAGGATATATCATCGAAGAGATATGTGGAAAAACACCTTGAGGATTGATTCTAAACCACGTTTGCCATGTTTCAGTCGATATTATGGAGTTAATTTGGAAAAAAGTTCGCGTTTTGAGGGCTGAATTTTCTTTTTTTTTTTTTTTTTTTTTTTTTTTTTTTTAGCCAAATGTGATGTACAAAACGGAGCTATTTCTAATACACAAATAATCTTTTTGGAAAAACTGAGCATCTGCTATCTAACTGAGAGTCTCCTCATTGAAAACATCAGAAGTTCTTCAAAGGTAAGTTATTTTATTTGAAGGCTTTACTTGTTTTTGTGATAGTTGCCTGCTAAATGCTAACGCTAATGCTAACGCTAAATGCTACGCTAGCTAGCTACTGTTACACAAATGATTGTTTTCCTATGGTTGAAAAGCATATTTTGAAAATCTGAGATGACAGTGTTGTTAACAAAAGGCTAAGCTTGAGAGATAGCATATTTATTTCATTTCATTTGCGATTTTCATGAATAGTTAACGTTGCGTTATGGTAATGAGCTTAGGTCTATAAATAGAATCCCGGATCCGGGTTTGGTCGTCGCAACAGGTTAATCCCCAAAAATGTCCTAAGCTCAAAAAGCGTGGCTAACAGCGGGGCTAACAGTACACTAGTCCAAACCTATGCTTACCAAGTTTCATCTTCAGTCTTTTCCGTTTAGGAGAAATGGCCATGTCGTGATTGGTGATGTTTTGTACATTTGCAATAAGTTCCATTTGCCATCTGGTGGAATTTACGGGACAGTGGTAAAATGACCAGAATTTGAAAATGGTATAAAACGGAAACCGAATGTCCGAGAGAGTTCGTTTGATGACTTCCCGGAACATCTGGCCCCGGTGCACGGCCAGCCGCCGTCGGAGAATTTTACAATCATTCGCGGACGTCTAGTTAGGGACCATACATTTGCAATTTGTAGTTTCTCATTGATCGTACAGCAAATGCCAAAATGTGCCCTTCATGTATGGAATAGCCCTCGCGATATGCAACCTTTCAGGGAAGTCAGGAACCAAGTTTTCAGTCAGCTAGAAAGCTATTTCAAACAGAAATGTGCTTCCTGTAGCACTAATTCACGAAAGTTTTGGGACACTGTAAAGTCAATGGAGAATGAGAGCACCTCCTCCCAGCTGTCCACTGCACTGAGGATAAGAAACACTGTCACCACCGATAAATCTACGATCATTTCAATAAGCATTTTTCTACAGTTGGCCATGCTTTCCACCTGGCTACCACTACCCCGGCCAACATATCAACCCCCCCTGCAGCAACTTGCCCAAGCCCACCCGCTTCTCCTTCACCCAAATCCAGACAACCGATGTTCTGAAAGAGCTGCAAAATCTGGATCCCTACAAATTAGCTGGGCTAGACAATCTGGACCCGCTCTTTCTAAAAAAAATCAGCCGAAATGTTTGCAACCACTATTACTAGCCTATTCAACCTCTCTTTCATTTCTTCTGAGATCCCCACAGATTGGAAAGCTGCCACGGTCATCCCCCTCTTCAAAGGGGGAGACACTCTAGACCCAAACTGTTATCGACCTATATCCATCCTGCCATGCCTTTCTGAAATCTTCAAAGGCCAAGTTAACAAACAGATCACCGACCATTTCGAATCCCACCGTACCCACTCCACTATGCAATCTGGTTTCCGAGCTGGTCATGGGTGCACCTCAGCCACGCTCAAGGTTCTAAATGATATCATAACCGCCATCGATATAAGACAGTACTGTGCAGCCATCTTCATCGACCTTGCCAAGGCTTTTGACTATGTAAATCACCGCATTCTTAACGGCAGACTCAACAGCCTTGGTTTCTCTAATGACTGCGTCGCCTGGTTCACCAACTACTTCTCAGATTGAGTTCAGTATGTCAAATCGGAGGACCAGTTGTCCGGACCTCTGGCAGTCTCTATGTGGGTGCCACGGGGTTCAATTCTAGGGCCTCAGTTTTCTGTGTATATCAATTATGTCGCTCTTGCTGCTGGTGATTCTCTGATCCACCACTACACAGACGACACCATTCTGTATACATCTGGCCCTTCTTTGGGCACTGTGCTAACAAACCTCCAAATAAGATTCAACACCATACAACACTCCTTCTGTGGCCTCAAACTGCTTTTAAATGCTAGTAAAACTAAGTGCATGCTCTTCAATCGATTACTGCCCGCACCCTCCCTCCCTGCTAGCATCACTACTCAGGATGGTTCTGACTTCGAATATGTGGACAACCACAAATTACTAGGTGTTTGGTTAGACTGTAAACTCTCCTTCCGGACTCACATTAAGCATTTCCAATCCAAAATGAATTGTAATATTGGCTTCCTATTTCGCAACAAAGCCTCCTTCACTCATGCTGCCAAACATACCCTCGTAAAACTGACTATCCTACCGATCCTTGACTTCGGCGATGTAATTTACAAAATAGCCTCCAACACTCTACTCAGCGAATTGGATGTAGTCTATCACAGTGCCATTCATTTTGTCACCAAAGCCCCATATACTACCTACCACTGCGACCTGTATGCTCTTGTTGGCTGGCCCTCGCTACATATTTGTTGCCAAACCCACTGGCTCCAGGTTATCTATAAGTCTTTACTAGGTAAAGCCCCACCACAGCTCACTGGTCACCATAGCAACACCCACACATAGCACACGCTCCAGCAGGTATATTTCACTGGCCATCCCCAAAGTCAACACTTCCTTTGGCCGCCTTTCCTTCCAGTTCTCTGCTGCCAATGACTGGAACGAATTGCAAAAATCACTGAAGCTGTAGTCTTATATCTCCATCTCTAATTTTAAGCATCAGCTGTAAGAGCAGCTTACCGATCACTGTACCTGTACACAGCCAATCTCATCCCCATATTATTACTTACACTCTTGCTCTTTTGCACCCCAGTATCTCTACTTGCACATCCTCTGCACATATATTCACTCCAGTGTTAATGCTAAATTGTAATTATTTTTCCTCTATGACCAATTTATTGCCTTCCTCCGTACTCTTCAGCATTTCTACACACTGTAATTAGATTTTTATATATTTTTATTTTGTGTTATTGACTGTACGTTTGTTTATGTGTAACTCTGTGCTGTGGTTTTTGTCGCACCACTTTGCTTTATCTTGGCCAGGTCGCAGATGTAAATGAGAACAAGTTTTCAACTGGCCTACCTGGTTAAATTAAGGTGAAATACAAAAATAAATTAAAACAACGACTGCAGGTGAGAGGTACTCGAGGCCGTCTTCTGGTCCGATTTAAGAATCGTGCACACCACCCACCGTTCCTGAGTATTTTACTCGCTATGTCCAATCTCAGGATAATAAAGTTGATAAGCCCAAGGCGAGAGTTGTTTTCAGAGAGACACAAGGGATTGTAACATACTCTGCTTCATGGAAACATGACGCTCTCGAGATATACTATGTGACTCTGTAAAGCCAGTTGGGTTCTCAGTACATCGTGTGGCAGGAACAAACATCTCTCCAGGAAGCAGATGGGTGGAGGTAAAAAGAAATGTCCTCTCACTGTCAACTGCATTTCTTTTCAGCAAATGTATCATGTGTAAATATGTATGAACATAACAAGATTCAACAACTGAGACATAAACTGCACAAGTTCCACCGACATGTGACTAAAATAAATGGAATAATGTGCCCCTGAACAAATATGGGGTCAAAATCAAAAGTAACAGTCAGTATCTGGTGTGGCCACCAGCTGCATTAAGTACTGCGGTGCATCTCCTCCTCCTCATGAACTGCTCCTCCTCAAGAACTGCACCAGATTTACCAGTTCTTGCTGTGAGAGGTTACTCCCCTCTTCCACCAAGGCACCACCCAAACATTTCTGGATGGAATGGCCCTAGCCCTCACCCTCCGATCCAACAGGTCCCAAATGTGCTCAATGGGATTGAGATCCGGGCTCTTCGCTGGCCATGGCAGAACACTGACATTCCTGTCTTGCAGGAAATCACGCACAGAATGAGCAGTATGGCTGGTGGCATTGTCATTCTGGAGGGTCATGTCAGGATGAGCCTGTAGGAAGGGTACCACATGAGGGAGGAGGATGTCTACCCTGTAACGCACAGCATTGAGATTGCCTGCAATGACAACGAGCTCAGTCCGATGATGCTGTGACACACCACCCCAGACCATGACAGACCCTCCACCTCCAAATCAATCCCGCTCCAGAGTACAGGCCTCTGTGTAATGCTCATTCCTTCAACGATAAACGCATGGATGTACCGATCCTGTGCAGGTGTTGTTACACGTGGTCTGCTACCTCGAGGATGATCAGCTGTCCGTCCTGTCTCTCTGTAGTGCTTTTTTTGGCATTTCACAGTACGGACATTGCAATGAATTGTCCTGGCCACATCTGCGGTCCTCATGCCTCCTTGCAGCATGCCTAAGGCACATTTACACAGATGAGCAGGGACCCTGGCCATCTTTCTATTTGTGTTTTTTTTAGAGTCAGTAGAAAGGCCTCTTTGGTGTCCTAAGTTTTCACAACTGTGACCTTAATTGCTTACCATTTGTAAGCTGCTATTGTCTTAGTGACCGTTCCGCAGGGGAATGTTCATTAATTGTTTATGGTTCATTGAAGCATGGGAAACAAGGTTTAAACCCTTTACAATGAAGATCTGTGAAGTTATTTAGATTTTTACTAATTAACTTTGAAAGACAGGGTCCTGAAAAAGATACGTTTATTTTTTTGCTGAGTTAACCTTTTTGGAATAGGGGGCAGCATTTTCACTTTTGGATGAATAGCGTGCCCAGATTGACCTGCCTCCTACTCTGTCCCAGATGTTAATATATGCATATTATAATTCGTATTGGATAGAAAAAACTCTGAATTTTCTAAAACTGTTTGAATGATGTCTGTGAGTATAGCAGAACTCATATAGCAGGCGAAAAATCCAACCAGGAAGTGGGACATCTGAGGTTTGTAGTTTTTCAAAGCTTGGCCTACCGAATGCACATTGAGATATGAATAAAGTTGCACTTCCTACGGCTTCCACTAGATGTCAACCGTCTTTAGAGACTTGAATGAGGATTCTACTATAAAGGAGGGGCTCATGAGACCTCTTTGAGTCAGTGGTCTGGCAGAGTGCCTTGGTTTGATGACGCGCGCTCCTGACAGAGTTACCGCTCGTTCCAGTGCTTTTCTGAAGACAAAGGAATTCTCCAGTTGGAACATTATTGATGTTTTATGTTAAAAACATCCTAAAGATTGATTCCATACATCGTTTGACATGTTTCTAAAGGACTGTAATGGAACTTTTTGAGTTTTTGTCTTGACGAAGTGCCTGCGCCTCATGAAGATGGATTACTGGGCTGAACACGCTAACAACAAGTGGCTATTTGGACATAAATGATGGACTTTACGGAACCTTATGGAACAAATAAGTAATTTATTGTCAAGCTGGGATTCCTGGGAGTGCCTTCTGATGAAGATCATCAAAGGTAAGTGAATATTTATGATGTTGTTTCTAACTTTGTTGACTCCAAAATGGCGGATATTCCTGTTTTGGGTTCTGAGCGCCGTTCTCAGATTATACCTTTTCCGTACATGTTTATTATGAGCATTTCTGCAAAATCACCGGATGTTTTGGAATCAAAACATTACTGCATGTAAGGCGCCAATGTAAAATGAGATTTTATGCAATAAATATGCACATTATCGGACAAAACATTGTATTGTATTGTGTAACATGACGTCCTATGAGTGTCATCTGATGAAGATCATCAAAGGTTAGCGATTAATTTTATCTATATTTCTGCTTTTTGTGACTCCTCTCTTTGGCTGGAAAATGGCTGTGTGTTTTTTCGACTTGGCTATGACCTAACATTATCATATGTTGTGCTTTAGCTATAAAGCATTTTTGAAATTGGACACGATGGGTAGATTAACAAGATGTTTATCTTTCATTTGCTTTATTGGACTTGTTAATATGTGAAAGTAACATATTTAAAAAATATATTTAATATAATAATATAATATATTTATATTTGAAATTTGCGCACTGCCTTTTCAGCGGAATGTTGTCGAGGGGTTCCGCCTGCCCTAGAAAGGTTAACCTCTCTAGGGTACGGGCCAGCATTTGGAATTTTGGATGAAAAGCATGCCCAAATTAAACCGCCTGCTACTTGGGCCCAGAAGATATGATATGCATATAACTTTTATATGTTGATAGAAAACACTCTAACCTTTCCAAAACTGTTAAAATAGTGTGAGAAAAATCCATTCCGGAAGTATTTTTTGGGGGGGTTTTGTAGTTTTCTATTCAATGCCATTACAATATCCATTGACTTGGGAATCAATTTGCAGTTCCTGTGCCTTCCACTAGATGTCAACAGTGTTTAGAAATAGTTTCAGCCTTGTATTCTTATAAACGAGGGAGTAAGACCAGTCTGAGTGAGTGGACCCTGACGTGTCACAGAGCTTTTTCATGCGCAATCCAGAGAGAGTGCATTAATTGTTTACCTTTTATATTGACGACGTTATTGTCCGGTTGAAATATTATATAGACCATTTAGGCTAAAAACAACTTGAGGATTGAATATAAACATCGTTTGACATGTTTCTATAAACTTTACGGATACAATTTTGATTTTTTTGTCTGCCTGTTTTGACTGCGTTTGAGCCTATGGATTTCTTTAAACCTATGTAAAATATGTTTTGTTTTCAGAATTTTTATAATGAGCATTTCTGTATTTAAATTTGGCGCTCTGCAATCTCACTGGATGTTGTCCAGATGGGACACTAGTGTCCCACATACCCTAGAGAGGTTAATCTCTTAGAGCTACCCCCCTACTTTTTTCAATTTCCGCCTGAAGACATACCCAAATCTAACTGCCTGTAACTCTGGCCCAAAAGCAAGGATATGCATATTCTTGGTACCATTTGAAAGAAAACACTCTGAAGTTTGTGTAAATGTGAATTGAATGTAGGAGAATATAACACAATAGATCTGGTTTAGATAATACAATGAAAAAAAACATACTTTTTTTATTTTTATTGTTGTATCATCAGATTTAAAATAAACAAGATAAAACAAACATTTAGATAGGATGATGGAGACACTTTCAGTGACAAATATAAGAGGGCAGCAGTACTTGTGCAAAGTTTCAGAATGATAACTTCCAAAATGAGTGTGCTACATGACATTTATCATGAAGTCACACAGGTGTCCCACACAAGTAGCCCAAATGTACCCAAGTGGCCAAATTGGTGAAGGTATACATTTTGAAACAAATAACTATACACAAAACGCCAAAATGGTATTCTAACACACCCCCCCCAAAAAATGGAGAAAAAAATATGGGAAAAAAAAAACAAAACAAAAAAAAAACATTTACAAAATAACATGGGTAACTATTTACACACTTTCAATATTTGGAAGACCCTCAGTCCTCTATCAAATCATATGTATTTATATAGCCCTTCATCAGCTAATATCTCAAAGTGCTGTACAGAAACCCAGCCTAGAACCCCAAACAGCAAGCAATGCAGGTGTAGAAGCACGGTGGCTAGGAAAAACTCCTTAGAAAGGCCAAAACCTAGGAAGAAACCTAGAGAGGAACCAGGCTATGAGGGGTGGCCAGTGCTCTTCTGGCTGTGCCGGGAGGAAATTATAAGAGAACATGGCCGAGATTTTCAAACGTTCATAGATGACCAGCAGGGTCAAATAATAATAATCACAGTAGTTGTAGAGGATGCAACAGGACAGCACCTCAAGAGTAAATATGAACAGCTTAGGGTTCCTTAGCCGCAGGCAGAACAGTTGAACCTGAAACAGCAGCAAGGCCAGGTGGACTGGGGACAGCAAGGAGTCATCATGCCGGGTTGTCCTGAGGCATGTTCCTAGGGCTCAGGTCCTCCGAGAGAGAGCAAGAGAGAATTAGAGAGAGCATACTTAAATTCACACAGGACACCGGATACGACAGAAGAAGTACTCCAGATATAACAAACTGACCCTAGCCCCCCGACACATAAACTACTGCAGCATAAATACTGGAGGCTGAGACAGGAGGGATCAGGAGACACTGTGGCCCCATCCAATGAGACCCCCGGACAGCGCCAAACAGGAAGGATATAACCCCACCCACTTTGCCAAAGCTCTAGACAATATTGTGCTGCTGATGCCAGGTGCCATAAGCAGTCTCTTTCTGCTGTAAAGCAGAGGGTCGCCTCATGTGGCGCAGGTGATGTGGGACTTAATTTAGCAAAGAACACTCCATGCTGCGCACTTTTGGCCCTGAGGCACATCCATGCCTGCAGAAATACATTTGGGCAGATGAACACCACTTGTGGCAGGAGCTAGATGAACCAGCTTCAGTGGGGGATGAACACCTTGGCCCTGGGGGCTGCCATTCGGAGTCAGTGTCACTGTGAATGAAAATGTTCAGTTAGAATAGTTTCACATATAAGCCCTGTATCAACAGGTATAATAAACAGATATACAGTGGTGCAAAAAAGTATTTAGTCAGCCACCAATTGTGCAAGTTCTCCCACTTAAAAAGATGAGAGAGTCCTGTAATTCATAGGTACACTTCAACAATGACAGACAAAATGAGAAAAGAAATCCAGAAAATCACATTGTAGGATTTTTAATGAATTTATTTGCAAATTATGGTGGAATCACATTGTAGGATTTTTGGTTGTGTTACAAACAAACCAGTTGATTGCAGTGAAACCTAACATGACTGGAAAAGTCACGTTCTGTGGGAGTTATTTACCTGGAATGTGTCGTCGAAAATGGAATGAGACGGAATTCACGACACAAGCGGTTCACAAAATGTTTCGTGTTAGGCTATAAAAACGGATTTTATCAAACATTGTGTAACAATGAGCATTGGGATTGCAAACAGACGAAGATCGTCAAAGGTAAACAATTTATTTTAATGCAGTTTGTGATTTTGTTACCTCTGTGCTGGTTGAAATTGTTGTTTTTTATGGGGCTCTATCCTCAGATAATTGCATCGTATTCTTTTGCAGTGAATCCTTTTTTAAATCTGACAACGCAGTTGGATTAGCAAGATTCTAGGCTTTCGATACATGAGACACTTGTATTTTCATGAATGTTTAATATGACTATTTATGTAGCGATCACCGTATGTTGTGGAATTTCAGCCCGCTACCGGGTTCCGTGCTCAGAGAGGTGCAAAGAAACCACTACTAAAGGACACTAACAAGAATAAAAGACTTGCTTGGTCCAAGAAACACGAGCAATGGACATTAGACCAGTGGAAATCTGTCCTTTGGTCTGATGAGTCCAAATTTGAAATTTTTGGTTCCAACCAACGTGTCTTTGTGAGACGAAGAGTAGGTGAACGGCTGATCTCCGCATCTTTGGTTCCCACCGCGAAGCATAGAGGAGGTGTGGGGGTGCTTTGAAGAATCTCAAATATAAAATACATTTTGATTTGTTAACCTCTCTGGTATCAGTGGGACAGTAAGGTCCCACCTCGACAACAGCCAGTGAAATTGCAGGGCACCAAATTCAAAACAACAGAAATCCCATAATTAAAATTCCTCAAACATACAAGTATTATACACCATTTTAACTTCTTGGTGACAGGGGGCAGTATTTTCAAGTCCGGATGAAATGCATGCCCACATTCAACTGCCTGCTACTCATCTCCAGAAGATAAGATATGCATATTATTAGTAGATTTGGATAGAAAACACTCTGAAGTTTCTAAAACTGTTTGAATCATGTCTGTGAGTATAACATAACTTATTTAGCAGGCGAAACCCCCGAGGACAAACCATTCAGATTCTTTTTTTGAGGTCACTCTCTTTTCAATGGGGTTTCATTGGGAGTACAGATTTCTAAGGGACCTTCCTGCAGTTCCTATCGCTTCCACTGGATGTCAACAGTCTTTAGAAATTGGTTGAGGTTATTCCTTTGTGTAATGAAGAAGTATGATCTATGATCGTACATGGCAAATGGACATAACATCCTGATTTGGCAATTTCAATACTCTCATATTGCGTTTGGACATTTCTTATGGCATTTGGCAATGGTTCACAGACGTTTGACTTCCTATGAAATCATATTGCAAATGGACAAAAAAATAAATACATTTGGCAATAAAATATGACAAAAGTATGTTCATACAGTTCTTATACATGTATAATTGACAACAAAAAAAATGAAAGATTTTTGAAAACGGTCCAGAAAGCACTGTTTTAACCTGTTGAGTGTAGGGGGCAGTATTTTGATGTTTGGATGAAAAACGTACCCAAATGAAACTGACTATTTCTCAGGCCCAGAATCTAGAATATGCATACAATTGTCAGATTAGGATAGAAAACACTCTAAAGTTTCCTAAAACTGTCAAGATCTTGTCTGTGAGTATAACAGAACTGATATTGCAGGTGAAAAATCCAACCAGGAAGTGATGTTTTTCCTGAAACCGCTCTGTTCCATTGCATGCCTTCCCTCCATTTAAAGGGATATCAACCAGATTCCTTTCGATATGGCTTCCACATAGTGTAAACAGTCTTTAGACATAGTTTCAGGCTTTTATTCTGAAAAATGTAGGAGAACGATCACTTCGCATCAGTGGATGGCTGGGTGCCAGCAGAGTTTTGCATGCACAAAGGCTTGGAGCAGACATTTTCTCTCTCTCTCTTATTGAAAAAGCCAATATTGTACAAACAACCTGAGGATTGATTATAAAAAACGTTTGACATCTTTCTTCGAACTTCACGGATACTATTTGGAATTTTCGTCTGCCCATGATGACCTGCACGAGCCTGTGGATTTCTGAACAAAACGCGCCAATCAAATGGAGTTTTTTTGGATATAAACATAATCCTTATCGAACAAAAGGAACATTTATTGTGTAACTGGGAGTCTCGTGAGTGCAATCATCCGAATATCATCAAAGGTAAGTGATTCATTTTATTGCTTTTCTGACTTTCGTGACCAATCTACTTTGCTGATAGCTGTTTGTAATGTTTTGTCTGCTGAGTGAGATGTCCTAACATAAATGTTTGGATAGCTTTTGATGTAAAGATTTTTTTAAATCTGACACGCCAGGTGGATTAACAAGCTAAATTGTGTTTTGCTATATTGCACTTGTGATTTCATGAAAATTTTAAATTTTTAGGAATTTAATTTGAATTTGGCGCTCTGCAATTCAGCGGATGTTGACGAAAATGGTCCCGCTAACGGGATGGGTGCGCCAAGAAGTTTTTAAGGGGGTGATACGTTTTTTTTTTTTAAATATTCCTATTTTCAAAATTTGACCCCTTGGTCTTGACTTGATGTGGATTTGCAATATGAAAATTTACCTTGGAGCGCGCTCGCTATCTATTGGATTTTTGCTGTGTGACACTTGGCATTTGCCATATGGCATTTGCAATAAGTTTTGAATGAAACAACATCCATTTGAGTGGTATTGTACATCGTGTATATGTTTCGTACGGTGCCAATAAGTTCCCATTCAGTTTTGTCTGCTAATGCAGAACACCACAGGATGTTTTTGTGCTGGTCAAGGGCAGTCAAGTCTGGGGTGAACCATGGGAATACATCAGTTCTTAGTTCTTCATTTTTTGAAAGGGGCATGCTTATGGTGAGGATAGCACTTTTTTAAAGCAACCAGGCATCCTCTACTGATGGGATGAGGTCAATATCCTTCCAGGATACCCGGGCCAGGTTGATTAGAAAGAACTGCTCGCTGAAGTGTTTTAGGGAGCGTTTGACAGTGATGAGGGGTGGTCATTTGACCGCGGACACATTACTCATGCAGGCAATGAGGCAGTGATCGCTGAGATCCTGGTTGAAGACAGCAGAGGTGTATTTAGAGGGCAATTTGGTCAGTATGATATATATATATGAGTGTGCCAATGGTTATGGATTTATGGTTATGAAATCACACGTGCAATATAGGAAAACACAGTTTAGCCTTTTGTTAATCCACCTGTCGTGTCAGATTTTGAAATTATGCTTTATAGCGAAAGCAATCCAAGCGTTTGTGTAAGTTTATCGATCACACGATAAACATTAAGTACACTTAGCATCAGGTAGCTCGGTCACGAAAATCAGAAAAGCAATCAAATTAATAATTTACCTTTGATGATCTTCGGATGTTTTTACTCTCGAGACTCCCAGTTACACAACAAATGTTCCATTTGTTCCATAAAGATTATTTTATATCCAAAATACCTCCGTTTGTTTGTCACGTTATGTTCAGAAATCCACAGGAAAGAGCGGTCACGACAAACCAGACGAAAATTCCAAATACTTTCCATTATGTCCACAGAAACATGTCAAACGTTTTTTATAATCAATCCTCAGGTTGTTTTTAAAATATATAATCGATAATATATCAACCGCACATGTCTTTCACAGTAGGAGATGGGAAAACAATGGCTGTCCAAATTCTGTTGCGCAAGCAAAACTCATGTGACCGCTTGACGCGATGTTATCATTCTGGCTCATTTTTCTAAATTAAAGCCTGAAACTATGTCGATTGACAGTTGACACCTTGAGGAAGTGATAGGAAAAGGAATCTGGTTCATATCCCTTTAAATGGAGCAAAGGGAGGCTATGGAACATGTAGTTTTCAAAATAGAAGCCACTTCCTGCTTTGATTTTCCTCAGGGTTTCGCCTGCAATATCAGTTCTGTTATACTCACAGACAATATTTTGACAGTTTTGGAAACTTTAAGTGTTTTCTATCCAATACTACTAATACTATGCATATATTAGCAACTGAGACTGAGGAGCTGGCAATTTACAATGGGCAAATTTTAATCCAAGCTACTCAATACTGCCCCTGCAGCCATATGAAGTTAAGCATGTCCCATTTTAGGTAACCTAACAGTATGAACTGATGGGAGGCGATCAATGAACACATGGTGTCCAGAGCACAGGGGGTCTATAACAAGTGGCAACGGTGAGAGACTTGTCACGCCCTGTCCTTAGAGAGCCGTTTTATTTCTCTATTTGGTTAGGTCAGGGTGTGATGTGGGGTGGGCATTTAATGTTTTGTTTTTCTATGATTTTGTATTTCTATGTTTTGGCCGTGTATGGTTCTCAATCAGGGACAGCTGTCTATCGTTGTCTCTGATTGGGAACCATACTTAGGTAGCCCTTTTCCCTCCTTTCTTTGTGGGAAGTTAACTTTGTTTGAGCCATTTAGCCCTGGAAGCTTCACGGTTGTTTTCTCGTTTGTTGTTTTGTTGGCGTCATTGTTATAATATAAGAAAATGTACGCTCACAACGCTGCGCTTTAGTGCACTTCATTCGACGGCCGTGACAAGACTTGTTTCTGGAAAGGTGGATTTTTAAAAGTAGAAACTCAAACTGTTTGGGCACAGACCTGGATAGTATGACAGGATTCTGCCCCCTTTGGTAGTTCTATCTTGTCGTAAAATGTTATAGTTAGGGATGTTCTGTTCTGAATTCTGTAGCTGTATACAAATAATTGCATTGACTACATTTAAGCATGTCAGTCATATCAGCTATGTTTTTTAAAAAGCCAATAAATGAGGCTGAATGAATAGTTGTGCTGCCAGACAAGGCTCCGCTGATAGCCAGGTGTAGCAGGGGTACATTTTCACTCCATTGTGCTGAAAAGAAAGCTCTTCTTTTGGGACAGTTTTATGTAGGCCTAAATAGTTTGTGGGTACCTTTTTGTCACCATTATAGTGCAATTCATGTATTGGTTAGTGTTGTGTAGTAGCTTTACTGGCGTGCATCTGAAAAAAATGATGAGTTTGCCCCACCAACATTTACATGCTAAACTCACCACTGTATGTACAGAAACTTTTCAATTTACATTAGCAATGGAATGTCCTTTTCCGCAAGAGGGTTTGAGTGATGTTCTTGCTTGGCAGCTCAAATGTAAATATCACAGTAGCCACTAGCCAGTAAGCATGCAAATTATTCAACTAGCTATGTGAGCCCCTTTTCATGTATCTACCATATTACAGTCTTGATTAACTAATGCAACAAAACCGTATAACACTCTTGAATAATTCAAAAATTCACAAGCATGTGCAGACATTTCAATTCTTTATTTTCTCGTCTATATACTAGGGTATTCACTCATTGCTCTATAATGCAGGGAAAAACAGGTAAATTCAAGAGTGTGCTACTAAATTAAAGCCACGTCATTATAAATCACATTAGATTAGACACATTAATTTGATTATTCTCTACACTATTATAACGGTAATATGATTTTATTTAACAGTGTTGATGTAATAATAATGTTAGTTTGTTGTGACCGTTGCTAGTTTAGACAGCACCGCTGTATCTCTTTCATTTTCTAACCTGCAGCCACTAGCTAGCTAACCTGCCGCCACTAGCTAGCTTGTCAGTTGAAATTTGAAAATAATGCCATTCTGCCTGCGGAGCAGTGACAGAGTTCTGTTGAGCAGCGGCCACCCTATATACACACACTAATTTAGATGCAAGACAATAACACAGCCAAAGTGGCATATCTGCTAGCTGGCTAGCTAGGTAATGTTAGCTTACTCTATTTGCTTCATCAAGTAACATCAGCATAGCAAAAATGAACATTTACCCTGCTCATACGAATATAAAAGTACAAATTGAAAAAGTAGTTAATTCACTGAGGAGTTACTGCTTGCATTCCTGATTGCTTTGGCATTGAAATAAATTACAGTGTTCTAAGATTCCTTTTAAGCTAGGGCGTCAATTTCAGAGTAACTGGCTTTTACTGCAATAATATATATAATATATTATAAGAAAAATGCCTATACATTTCAGCTGTTTCAAAAACATTGCTCTGCTATTACGAGTTTTACTGTAGGAGCTCAACGAGACAATTCTGTTTACACTACCCTACTTGGAGGGGAGAAACTGTCGGGCTATTATTGTGGACAACCTCAGAAGGTAGTGGTCCAGATGTGACACGTTCGCAAGTTACATTACAGTAATAGGTATATTCTCTGGATTTATTTCGATACCTCTCGAAATCTCTTTCAATTTATGTAAAAATAAAAAGGGGCCTAAGAGTGAGAGAGAGGGGGGGAGAGAGAGAGGGTGGGTGGATGGGGCGGGGGGAGGGTAAAGAGAGGCAGAGGAACAAGAGGGAGAGGTTGATTATAATTACAAATTTTATCAGCATGTGCCTTAACATAACCTGCTCATTACCATGAGAGAGAGAGAGAGAGAGAGAGAGAGTGTGTGTGTGTATACACACATGAATATATGCGAGTGTGGAGTGTGCATGCATTCGTGTGCACTCCTGCCTGTCTGCCCACCAAGATCCTGGCCTCCCTCATATACACAGAGCCCAACACACAAGCTCTCCATTTACAATTTAAGCACACCAAAACCTGTTATTTCAATTGAACTTAGTTACATCAAGTTGTCATTGACATCAGCCCGCGTTCTCCCTCACCGGGGCAGGCTCTATGGTAATAGCCATTTGTTTTAGAATATGGCCATTAGGTAAAAGAGAGAGCGAGGAGAGACGGGTAAACGCAAATGAGTAGCCTCAGTGTGTTTGGAGGTTCAGGCTATGCCTGCTTGAGAGAATACCAGCAGCACTTATGGAAATGGTCAGAGGCTGAATACCCAAGTTGAGTGGGTTGATAGGGTGTTCTCTCTTAAAACTGTGAACATTATGGCTAAATGAAAGACATACTCCTTCAAACCTACTTTTGACTTGTCCATTATCAAATGAGCAAGACAATTTGTATTTTTATAACTCAAATCAAATCAAATCAAATGTATTTGTCACATACACATGGTTAGCAGATGTTAATGCGAGTGTAGCGAAATGCTTGTGCTTCTAGATCCGACAATGCAGTAATAACCAACTGTCATGCCCTGGTCTTAGTATTTTGTGTTTTCTTTATTATTTTGGTCAGGCCAGGGTGTGACATGGGTATTTATGTGGTGTGTTGTGTCTAGGGTTTTTTGTAGGTTATGGGATAGTTGTTTAGTATAGTAGTCTAGAAAAGTCTATGGTTGCCTGGAGTGGTTCTCAGTCAGAGGCAGGTGTTTATCGTTGTCTCTGATTGGGAACCATATTTAGGCAGCCATATTCTTTGAGTGTTTTGTGGGTAATTGTTCCTGTCTCTGTGTTTGTTTGCACCAGATAGGGCTGTTTTGGTTTTTCACGGTATGGTTAGAGTTTGTATTGTTCGTTATTATCTTTATTAAAGATGTATCGAAATAACCACGCTGCATTTTGGTCCTCCTCTCCTTCGACGGAAGAAAAGAAAACGTTAACACCAATGAGTAATCTAACTAGCAATTCCAAAACTACTACCTTATACACAAGTGTAAGGGATAAAGAATATGTACATAAAGATATATGAATGAGTGATGGTACAGAGCGGCATAGGCAAGATGCAGTAGATGGTATCGAGTACAGTATGAGATGAGTAATGTAGGGTATGTAAACAAAGTGGCATAGTTTAAAGTGGCTAGTGATACATGTGTTACATAAAGATGCAGTAGATGATATAGAGTACAGTATATACGTATACATATGAGATGAATAATGTAGGGTATGTAAACATTATATTAAGTAGCATTGTTTAAAGTGGCTAGTGATATATTTTACATCAATTCCCATTATTGAAGTGGCTGGAGTTCAGTCAGTGTGTTGGCAGCAGCCACTCAATGTTAGTGGTGGCTGATTAACAGTCTGATGGCCCTGAGATAGAAGCTGTTTTTCAGTCTCTCGGTCCCAGCTTTGATGCACCTGTACCGACCTCGCCTTCTGGATGATAGTGGGGCGAACAGGCAGTGGCTCAGGTGGTTGTTGTCCTTGATGATCTTTATGGCCTTCCTGTGACATCGGGTGGTGTAGGTGTCCTGGAGGGCAGGTAGTTTGCACCCGGTGATGCGTTGTGCAGACCTCACTACCCTCTGGAGAGCCTTACGGTTGTGGGCGGAGCAGTTGCCGTACCAGGCGGTGATACAGCACGACAGGATGCTCTCGATTGTGCATCTGTAGAAGTTTGTGAGTGCTTTTGGTGACAAGCCGAATTTCTTCAGCCTCCTGAGGTTGAAGAGGCGCTGTTGCGCCTTCTTCACGATGCTGTCTGTGTAGGTGGACCAATTCAGTTTGTCTGTGATGTGTACGCCGTGGAACTTAAAACTTACTACCCTCTCCACTACTGTCCCCACGATGTGGATAGGGGGGTGTTCCCTCTGCAGTTTCCTGAAGTCCACAATCATCTCCTTAGTTTTGTTGACATTGAGTGTGAGGTTATTTTCCTGACACCACACTCCGAGGGCCCTCACCTCTTCCCTGTAGGCCGTCTCGTCGTTGTTGGTAATCAAGCCTAACACTGCTGTGTCGTCCGCAAACTTGATGATTGAGTTGGAGGCGTGCGTGGCCACGCAGTCGTGGGTGAACAGGGAGTAAAGGAGAGGGCTCAGAACGCACCCTTGTGGGGCCCCAGTGCGGGCCGTCAGGAAGTCCAGTACCCAGTTGCACAGGGCGGGGTCGAGACCCAGGGTCTCGAGCTTGATGACGAGTTTGGAGGATACTATGGTTTTAAATGCTGAGCTGTAGTCGATGAACAGCATTCTCACATAGGTATTCCTCTTGTCCAGATGGGTTAGGGCAGTGTGCATTGTGGTTGAGATTGCATCGTCTGTGGACCTATTTGGGCGGTAAGCAAATTGGAGTGGGTCTAGGGTGTCAGGTAGGGTGGAGGTGATATGGTCCTTGACTAGTCTCTCAAAGCACTTCATGATGACGGAAGTGAGTGCTACGGGGCGGTAGTCGTTTAGCTCAGTTACCTTAGCTTTCTTGGGAACAAGAACAATGGTGGCCCTCTTGAAGCTAAACTAGGTTTTTAGAGGTAGACGGGAAACTTCAGCAAAATCCTCTGTCACTTGTCCTTACGGAAAACAATATGAACAATAAAAGCCATTTAAATCATACTGTGAAAATAACAAAAATGCTGAGGGTTGGAATGAAAGGCACAATCTATCTTGTGTTTTATTTCCTAAAAACCCATCCTTCAGCTTACCAAACAGTGGCAACCACCAGGCTGTTGAAATTGTGCCTTTTAAGGAAAATTAACTGAGTGTACAAAACAGTTGGGAACACCTGCTCTTTCAATGATATAGATTGACCAGGTGAATCCAGGTGAAAGCTATGATCCGCTATTGATGTCAAGTGTTAAATCCACTTCAATCCGTGTAGATGAAGGGGAGGAGACAGATTAAAGAAGCATTTTTCATCCTTGAGACAATTGAGAGATGGATTTTGTATGAGTGCCATTCAGAGGGTGAATGGGCAAGACAAAAGATTGAAGAGCCTTTGAACGGGGTATGGTAGTAGGTGCCAGGCACACCGGTTTAAGTGTGTCAAGAACTGCAATGCTGCTGGGTTTCCACATTCAACCGTTTTCCTGTCTGTATTAAGAATAGTCCACCACACAAAGGACATCCAGCCAACTTGGCACAACTGTGGGAAGCATTGGGGTCAACATGGGCCAGCATCCCTGTGGAACGCGTTCGAAACCTTGTAGTCCATGCCCTGACGAATTGAGGCTGTTCTTGTGGGCAAGGGGGTGCAACTCAATATTGGATGTTCCTAATGTTTTCTACACTTAGTGTAGATTGGAAGTATAATGTCACCAGACTTCTATATCGAAGCCTTCCAGAATGTCAGTGGTGGTTGCTAAGTCTTTGATTATTCTTAGGGGTGTTGTGTTGTGTCTTCCAGCCATCCCTCTCTGCTTATGTGTTATTATGATTATGAGATGAGAGGCGTTGATAATGGACTGAGCCATCCACAGTCACTGTGTGTGTATGTGTGTTTGTGTGTGTGTCACTCGCATTACCATAACTCCCCCAACCATTATTCCTTATGGTGATGGAGCCCCTCTATGAGTTGGGTTGAAAACATAATTATAAGTATAAAACCATCCTCTCTCTGCCTTCTATCAAGAGCACATTTTTACTGCAAACCACATGACCCATCCCACCTAATATTCTGGTTGTATTCATCAAAAATCACTTGAACAAACACCTTCACTCCAAATGTCAAGGTGTTTAGCAACTAGCAGCAGCAATAGTCACATTTAAAAATAGAATCAAATCAAATTGTATTTGTCACATGCGCCGAATACAACAGGTAGACCTTACAGTGAAATGCGTACAACCAACAATGCAGTTCAAGTAGTAGAGTTATGAAAATATTTACTAAATAAAGTGAAAGAAATGGAAATGTTACAAAAAGTAACACAATAAATTTACATAACAATAACGAGGCTATATACAGAGGGGTACCGGTACCGAGTCAATGTGCGGGGGTACAGGTTAGTCGAGGTAATTTGTGAAGTGACTACGCATAGTGCGACTGGGGGGGGGGGGGGGTGGTCAATGTAAATAGTCCAGATGGCCATTTGATAAATTGTTCAGCAGTCTTATGGCTTGGGCTTGCCATGCGGTAGCATAGAGAACAGTCTATGACCTATGACTTGGGTGACTGTAGTCTTTGACCATTTTTTGTGCCTTCCTCTGACACCGCCTAGCATATGGTGGTGTCAGAGGAAGGTACAGTTCAAAAGTTTGGGGTCACTTAGAAATGTCCTTGCTTTTGAAAGAAAGCACATTTTTTTGTCCATTAAAATAACATCAATTTGATCAGAAATACAGTGTAGACATTGTTAATGTTGTAATTGACCAATGTAGCTGGAAACAAAATGCCTACCACTTTAAAGATGCAAAATATTTTTTTATTGTGAAACAAACAATAAATAAGACAAAAAAATGGAAAACTTGAGCGTGCATAACTATTCACCCCACCAACGTCAATACTTTGTAGAGCCACCTTTTGCAGCAATTGCAGCTGCAAGTCTCTTGGGGTATGTCTCTATAAGCTTGGTACATCTAGCCACTGGGATTTCTGCCCATTCTTCAAGGCAAAACTGCTCCAGTTCCTTCAGGATGGATGGGTTCCGCTGGTGTACAGCAATCTTTAAATCATACCACAGATTATCAACTGGATTGAGGTCTAGGCTTTGACTAGGCCATTCCAAGACTTTCCATTATCAACAATCACTGTCACGTTCGTTATAGCGATGAGACCAAGGCGCAGCGTGATTTGAATACATATTCTTTAATGAAGGAAGAACACTGAACGAACTATACCAAAAAAAAAAAAACTATCGTGACAGCTATATAGAATAAGTGCAGACACAGGCAACTAATACATAGACAATCACCCACGAATTACCCAAGGAATATGGCTGCCTAAATATGGTTCCCAATCAGAGACAACAATAAACAGCTGCCTCTAATTGAGAACCAATCTAGGCAACCATAGACATACAAAACACCTAGACTAGATAACAACCCCATAAACATACAAAACCCCTAGACAGGGTCACAACAAACCTCCCCTTGTCACACCCTGACCTAACCAAAATAATAAAGAAAACAAAGATAACTAAGGCCAGGGCGTGACAATCCCTCCTGTGTTCCAATGGCACGTTGTGTTAGTTAATCCAAGTTTATCATTTTAAAAGGCTAATTGATCATTAGAAAACCCTTTTGCAATTATGTTAGCACAGCTGAAAACTGTTGTCCTGATTAAAAAAGCAATAAAACTAGCCTTCTTTAGACTATTTGAGTATCTGGAGCATCAGCATTTCTGGGTTTTATTACAAGCTCAATATTGCCCGAAACAAATAACTTTCTTCTGACGCCATCTGTCAAGCATGGTGGAGGCAATGTGATAGTCTGGGAGTGCTTTGGTGCTGGTAAAGTGGGAGATTAGTACAGGGTAATTGGTGCCAATTTCCTCTTACAGTAGGACTATGTTGGGGAGGCGGGTAGACTAGTGGTTAGAGCATTGGGCCATTAACCGAAAGATTGCCAGATCAAATCCCTGAGCTGTCAAGGTAAAAATCGGTTGTTCTGCCCCTGAACAAGGCAGTTAACCCACTGTTCCTAGGCTTTCATTGTAAATATGAACTTGTTCTTAACTGACTTGCATTGGTAAATAAAGGTTACATTTTTTTTTTAAATGACCCAAAGCAGAGCTCCAAACTATGCAAGAATTATTTAGGGAAGAAGCAGTCAGCTGGTATTCTGTCTATAATGGAGTGGCCAGCACAGTCACCGGATCTCAACCCTATTGAGCTGTTTTGGGAGCAGCTTGACCGTATGGTACATAAGTGCCCATCAAGCCAATCCAACTTGTGGGAGGTGCTTCAGGAAGCATGGGGTGAAATCTCTTCAGATTATCTCAACACAATTACAACTAGAATGCCAAAGGTTTGCAAGGCTGGAATTGCTGCAAATGGAGGATTCTTTGACAAAAGCAAAGTTTGAAGGACACAATTATTATTTCAATTAAAAATCAATCTTTATAACCTTGTCAACATCTTGACTATATTTCCTATTCTTTTTGCAACTAATTTCAATAGAGTTTTCATGGAAAACAAGGACATCTCTAAGTGACCCCAAACTTTTCAATGGTAGTGTAGGTCCTGGATGTCAGGGAGCTTGGCCCCAGTGTTGTACTGGGTCGTACGCATTACCCTCTGTAGCGCCTGCAGAGTAGTTGCCATACCAGGTGGTGATGCAACCGGTCAGGATGTTCTCGATGGTGCAGCTGTAGAACTTTTTGAGGATCTGGGGACCCATGCAAAATCTTTTCAGTCTCCTGAGGTGGAAAAGGTGTTGTGGTGCCCTCTTTACAATTGTTTTGGTGTGTTTAGACCATGCTAGTTCGTTGGTGATGTGGACACCAAGGAACTTGAAACTCTCGACCCGCTCCACTTCTGCCCTGTCGATTTTAATAGGAGCCTGTTCGGCCCTCCTTTTTCTATAGTCCACAACCAGCTCCTTTGTCCTGCTCACATTGAGGGAGAGCTTGTTGTCCTGGCACCACACTGCCAGGTCTCTGACCTCCTCCCTATAGGCTGTCTCATTATTGTCGGTGATCAGGCCTACCACTGTTTGGTTGTCAGCAAACTTGGCGTGGGTGAACAGGGAGTACAGGAGGGGACTAAACACACACCCCTGATTACAGTGATTAGAAATGTAACCTCAGTATAATTTACGCCTGTAATACTCAATATTAAACATTTTGTCGGAAGCCAATATTTCATTTTGAAAGGGAACTGTTGTTTTTGTGTCGTAAGGATGTTTACTAATGTCAACGTTACAATAAACAACACTGGAATTGGAGTAACTGGAAAGTTTATCTGCATATAGATTCACTTGGAACTTTTAATAGTCCTTTCACTTTCCATTCTAAAATGATAAAAATTATATTTAATCAAGCTAATCGTTTTCAGCGCGAGAAAGCAAACATGTTAACTTTTCCTTTAGTTTTGTATACGCTGTATATCCAGGACTTCAGAAGGGTGGGATACTTTGAAAATGAGAGTTTGTGACAGCCATTGTATGGGCTCTGGATTTTTATTGTTTACCACAGCCTCAGTTCCATCCCTATACCCCAGCTACAGCCTCAATCCCACCCCTATACCCCAGCTACAGCCTCAATCCCATCCCTATACCCCAGCTACAGCCTCAATCCCATCCCTTTACCCCAGCTACAGCCTCAATCCCACCCCTGTACCCCAGCTACTGCCTCAGTCGCATCCCTATACACTATACCCCAGTCCCAGCACTATACCTCAGCCCGAGCACTATACCCAGCCCCATTAGAAGTCCCAGCCTAAGCCCCAGCTAAAACTAGCTCACTTATTGCCTATCCCCAGCCAAGACCTGTACAACCTAAGCTGTTTTCTGAGTACTGGGAACCTATTATTAGTGCTTGTTAAATAGTGATAATGTCCATCTGTATTTCATTGGTCTGTTCTCTGCTTCCACTTGGTAAGAACATTATCACTTGCTAAGTGTGTCTGGGCAGACTCCAGATTTTATCTGACACACACAGTGTAGACACATAAACCATCAAACAAACCTCAGCATGACAGTGAGGAAAGATTTAAAAGTGTGAACCAAGGAGTGACACGTGCGCAAGCACACTGTTTTTTACATCTCTGATTAGATATTTTATATTGCCCTAATTCTGGTTGAAATCAAATCCGCTTTTTTTTCAACAGGATTTAGGACTACAGTATATAAACTATCTGATCACAGAAGCAAAAAACTGTGTGCTTGTGGGTATAGTAATTCACAGTGCGGGGACATCTGGGCACAGCGAGGGGACCTTCCACACAGGCGAACTACATGGACTCCCGTGCCAGAGAAGAGGCCCCCAGAACCGACCGGCAGTATTATGTAAATTTAATTTTGTTATTTCAGTGGCCCTATTTGAGGGAAATCTGCTACAAACACCTGCCACAGTTTCAGAAGACAAGGACACAGATCCGCTATGACACAGTCTTTATTAGATAAACCAGGCAGGTCCCCCATAACAGCATTTGGTGGAAGGCACCATCAATTCTCGTGCATTTAGATCACAGAGATTGAAGATGACACTGAGAAGCTCCAGCTCACTAGACTCTAGCCTCACGGGGTGAAGGCAGGGTGTGTGTGTGCTTGTGCGTGCGTGCATGTGTGCATGTGAGTCTGCATGAGCATGAGTGTGTGTATATGTCTGACTGCTCTTGTGTGTGTTTACTTTCTGTCTCCCTGCCAAAAACTGACTGATGTATTTTTCAGCTTCAGTTCCACAATCAAAGATGCTCTTGTGGCTTTTCTGATGCATCATGTACATTTCATAAAGATGGGAGCAGAGCAGAGGAGAGTCAGGGAGTAGGAGAGTCAGAGACAGCAGTAGAAAGCTTATTTATTGTCTGTTTGTCTTTAAGTCTGACATCCTGTCTTTGCTCCTGTCTATCTCACTTCTCCTCCACTTACTCTCTCCTTTGGACATGGTGCTAGTCAAAGAGTGTGTGTGTGTGGGTGATTGTGTGTGTGTGTGCATGCGTGCGTGCCTTTGTGTGTGCATGCACGTGTGAGCGTGCATGCGTGTGGTGTGGAAGTCAGAGAGAGATATAGCTCCCAACTGTCAACACAAAGCCAGAGTGAGACATGAAGAGAAATCAAGCCAGGACTGGGTTTATGAAAGACGATCAAAGAATAAGAGCAAGGCCTATAACATGTGGAGTAAATGTTAGGGAACATTTGCCGTCATGTACTGTACATATCACTTGCGATGAGTAGAAGAGTAGAGGAGGAATACAGAGAAGGAGAGAAGAAATTAAGAGTGTGTGTGCATGTGTGTGCGCGCTTGGGTGAGGAACAGGGCTGCGGGCCCACACATACAGTATTTTCCTCAGCTGCAGTGTTGGCATGTCCTGAGCCTACTGTGTACTTTTGTATTGATTCAATTGGCCCATACAGCATACGCTCCCCTCTGCATCATAAAGTTCAATTAAACATTTTGCAATTTGACGTGTGTGTGTGTGTGTGTGTGTGTGTGTGTGTGTGTGTGTGTGTGTTTATTGAGTTCAAAATCAGCAACATACAATATTAAACAAACTTTTAGTTTGTGAACTTTCTGTAATGTTTGGTCTGGCCAATTTGGGAGGGTCATCTGTTCGAGTGGATGACTCCAAGGGTTGAGCTGAAGTTGAAGTATTAGTGGGTAATACAAAACAATGATACTTGTTTCAAGCCATGGATCTTTGTGTTAGTCCTTTACCTCCTTTCTCTTCAGATTAATTTTCACTGAGATACTTTGCCAATTTTCTTACATTGCAAATCTTGTATCTTACGCATGACAGACAAGTGCCAAATATCAATATTAACCACGTATTGAAGTGTCATACTTAAAGATGTAATGAACACGATGGGGGACAGAGAGCTAGTTTCAAGCGCAGGGCGCAGCAGGTGTTTATTTGTAAAGGACCACAGGAGGAGGCAGGCAGCTGGGTCCAGGGGCAGGCAGAAGGTCATATACAGGGGGTCCAAAAATGCAACAGTACAGGCAGGGAAACGGCCAGTAACTTCATCCGGGAGATCAGGCAATAGGTTGATAAGAGGAAATCCTATTGGCTAAAGTACAGGCAGGGAATAGGCCAAAGGCGTCGTTAGTGAGGCAGGCCAAAACTATAATTCACAGGAGGATAAAATTATGGGGAAAAAAACAGATCTCTGAATAGAAGTGTGTCACAAAACAAACAATACCTCGAAATGATGGGTTGCAAAAGAACTGAACAAAATAGTGTGTGATAATGACATACAGGTGTGTGAACAGATTATCAGAATTCAGGTGATTGGGATCTGGAGAGTGAGCTGCGTTCAGGGGATCTACGTGTTTGAGAGTGTGAGTTGGAAGCAGACATTACAAAAGGTCTTATATCTGCCTCAGATATAAGGTTCACAAATACAATATACATACAATCTAAAAATGAAACTGTTGGTGTATACAACATAATTACAATTTGAAAATGCACATCGCCAAGAGGTTCAAGTATCTATATATGATAAATAGATCAAATAATCACACGTCTTAGGCCTGCATTCAATCTTAAGGGCATTCTAGAGCGCAGTTGACAATGGGGCTTTTAAAGTCATTGTTAATCCCTCAGTCGTTTTTTGTGGCGATGGCATTCGTGTTCAACGCCTCAAATGTCGGCTCGAACGGAGGAAGCTTGTAAATGTCAAGCACTATCAAATCAAATAAAATGTTATTGGTCACATACACGTGATTAGCAGATGTTATTAAGGGTATAGCGAAATGCTTGTGCTTCTAGCTCCAACCGTGCAGTAATAGCTAACAAATGACACAACATATACCCAATACACACAAATCTAAGTAGGAATTAATTAAGCCTATATACTGTTGAAGTCGGAAGTTTACATACACCTTAGCCAAATACATTTAAACTCAGTTTTTCACAATTTCTGACATTTAATCAGAGAAAAATAAATCCCTGTTTTAGGTCAGTTAGGATCACCACTCTAGTTTAAAAATGCTAAATGTCAGAATAATATTAGAGAGAATGATTTATTTCAGCTTTTATTTCTTTCATCACAAGCCCAGTGGGTCAGAAGTTTACATGCACTCAATTAGTATTTGGTAGCATTGCCTTGAAATTGATTAACTTGAGTCAAACATTTCGGGTAGCCTTCCACAAGCTTCGCAAAATAAGTTTGTGAATTTTGGCCCATTCCTCCTGGCAGAGCTGGTGTAACTGAGTCAGGTTGGTAGACCTCCCTGCCCGCCCACGCTTTTTCAGTTTTGCCCACCAATGTTCTATAGGATTGAGGTCAGGGCTTTGTGATGGCCACTCCAACACCTTGACTTTCCTGTCCTTATGCCATTTTGCCACAACTTTGGAAGTATGCGTGGGGTCATTGTCTGTTTGGAAGACCCATTTGCGACCAAGCTTTAACTTCCTGACTGATGCCTTGAGATGTTGCTTCAATATATCCTCATAATTTTCCTCCCTCGTGATGCCATCTATTTTGTGAAGTGCATCAGTCCGTCCTGCAGCAAAGATCACCCACAACATTATAATGCATGGATGGGATGGTGTTCTTCGGCTTGCAATTCTCCCCCATTTTCCTCCAAACATAATGATGGTCATTATGGCCAAATAGTTATATTTTTGTTTAATCAGACCAGAGGACATTTCTCCAAAAGTAGGATCTTTGTCCCCATGTGCAGTTGCAAACTATAGTCTGGCTTTGTTATGGCGGTTTAGTAGCAGTGGCTTCTTCCTTGCTGAGCATCCTTTCAGGTTATGTAAATATAGGACTTGTTTTACTGTGGATATAGATGCTTTTGTACCTTTTTCCTCCAGCATCTTCACAAGGTCCTTTGCTGTTGTTCAGGGATTGATTTGCACTTTTCGCACCAAAGTACATTCATCTCTAGGAAACAGAACGCGTCTCCTTCCTGAGTGGTATGACGGCTGCGTGGTCCCATGGTGTTTATACTTGCATACTATTGTTTGTACAGATGAATGTGGTACCTTCAGGCGTTTGGAACTTGCTCCCAAGGATGAACTAGACTTGTGGAGGGCTACAACTCTTTTTCTGAAGTCTTGACTGATTTCTTTTTATTTTCCCATGATGTCAAGCGAAGAGGCACTGAGTTTGAAGGTAGGCCTTGAAATACATCCACAGGTACACCTCCAACTGACTCAAATGATGTCAATTAGCTTATCAGAATCTTTTAAAGCCATGACATAATTTTCTGGAATTTTCCAAGCTGTTTAAAGGCACAGTCAACTTAGTGTATGTAAACTTCTTACTCACTGGAATTGTGATACAGATTATTTCACTTATAGTTCACTGTATGTAAACAATTGTTGGAAAAATTACTTGTGTCATGCACAAAGCTGGCCCTCGCTTCACCAACTTGCCAAAACTACAGATTGTTAACAAAAAATTGGTGGAGTGGTTGAAAAACGAGTTTTAATGACTTCAACCTAAGTGTATGTAAACTTCCGACTTCAACTGTAGATATGGATGAGTGATGTCTGTCAGAGCGGAACAGACTAAGATAAAGAAGAATAGCTTAAAAAACACTATTTACATATGAGATGAGTACTGCAATATATCATCGACCTGGCCAAGGCTTTCGACTCTGTCAATCACCACATTCTTATCGGCAGATTCAACAACCTTGGTTTCTCAAATGACTGCCTCACCTGGTTCACCAACTCTCAGAGTTCAGTGTGTCAAATCGGAGGGCCTGTTGTCCAGACCTCTGGCAGTCTCTGAGGGTGCCACAGGGTTCAATTCTCGGGCCAATTATTTTCTCTGTAAATATCAATGATGTTGCTCTTGCTCCTGGTTATTCTCTGATCCACCTCTACGCAGATGACACCATTCTGTATACATCTGGCCCTTCTTTGGACACAGTGTTAACTAACCTCCAGACGAGCTTCAATGCAATACAACACTCCTTCCGTGGCATCCAACTGCTCTTAAATGCAAGTGAAACTAAATGCATGCTCTTCCACCGATCGCTGCCCGCACCTGCCCTCCAGTCCAGCATCACTTCTCTGGGCGGTTCTGGCATAGAACATGTGGACAACTACAAATACCTAGGTGTCTGGTTAGACTGTAAACTCTCCTTCCAGACTCACATTAAGCATCTCCGATCCAATATTACATCTAGAATCAGCATCCTATTTCACATCAAAGCATCCTACACTTATGCTGCCAAACTTACCCTCGTAAAACTAACTATCCTGCCGATCCTTGACTTCGGCGATGTCATTTACAAAATAGCCTCCAACAATCTACTCAGCAAATTGGATGCAGTCTATCACAGTGCCATCCGTTTTGTCACCAAAGCCCAATTTTCAACCCACCACCGTGACCTGTATGCTCTGGTTGGCTGGCCCTCACTTCATATTCGTCACCTAACTCCAGGTCATCTATAAGTATTTTCTAGGTAAAGCCCCACCTTATCTCAGCTCACTGGTCACCATAGCAGCATCTACCCATAGCACACGCTCCAGCAGGTATATTTCACTGGTCACCCCCAAAGCCAATTCCTCTTTTGGCCACCTTTCCTTCCAGTTCCCTGCTGCCAATGACTGGAAAGAATTGCGAAAATCACTGAATCTGGATACTCATATCTCCCTCACTATCTTTAAGCATCAGCTGTCGGAGCAGCTCACAGATCACTGCACCTGTACATAGCCCATCTGTAAATAGCCCATCCAACTACATCACCCCCACACTGTTATTTATGTATTTATTATTACCAAAAATTGCTCCTTTGCACCTCAGTATCTCTACTTGCACATGTCATCTTCTGCACACCTATCACTCCAGTGTTTAATTGCTAAATTGTAATTATTTTGCCCTATGTCCTATTTATTGCCTTTCCTCCCTTATCTTACCTCATTTGCACACACTGTAGATATACTTTTTCTATTGTGTTGCTGACTGTATTTTTGTTTATTCCATGCCTTACTCTGTGTTGTTGTTTGTGTCGCACTGCTTTGCTTTATCTTGGCCAGGTCACAGATTTAAATGAAAACTTGTTCTCAACTAGCCTACCTGCTTAAATAAAGGTGAAATCAAATAAAATAAAAATATGTAAGCATTATTAGGTGAATGAGATACCGTAAAATTGTATAGAAAACAGAATATACACGAGATGAGTAATACCATATATGTAAACATTAAGTGACTAAGATCCTGTAGAATAGTATAGAATACAGTATATACATACTGTATCAGATGAGTAATGCAAGAAAGTGAAACATTATTAAGTGACTAAGATACCATAGAATATTACAGATACATATGAGATGAGTAATGCCAGATATCTAAACATTATTAAAGAGACTAGTGTTCCATTCCTTAATTAAAGTAGCCAGTGATTTCTAGTCTATGCCTATGAGCTGCATCTAATGTGATAGTGATGGCTGATTAACAGTCTGACGGCCTAGAGATAGAAGATGTTTTTCAGTCTCTCATTCCCAGCTTTGATGCACCTGTACTGACCTCGTCTTCTGGATGATAGCGGGGTGAACAGGCAGTGGCTCAGGTGGTTGATGTCCTTGATGATCTTTTTGGCCTTCCTGTGACATCTGGTGTCCGGGAGCAACCGATGCCGTACCAAACGGTGATACAGTCCGACAGGATGCTCTCAAATGTTCATCTTGAAAAATTTGTGATGGTTTAAAATGACAAGCAAATTTCTTGAGCCTCCTGAGGTTGTAGAGGCTCTGTTGCGCCTTCTTCACCAAACTGTCTGTGTGGGTGGTCCATTTCAGTTTGTCAGTGATGTGTACACCAAGGAACTTGAAGCTTTCCACCTTCTCCACTGCTGTCCCTTCAATGTGGATAGGGGGGTGCTCCCTCTGCTGTTTCCTGAAGTCCACAATCATCTCCTTTGTGTTGTTGACGTTGAGTGAGAGGTTGTTTTCCAGTTACCACACTCCCAGTTGAAGGCATGCTAGGGCACACAGTTGTGGGTGAACATGGAGTACAGGAGGGGACTGAGAACGCACCCTTGTGCGGCCTCAGTGTTGAGGATCAGAGGAGTGGAGGTGATGTTCCCTACCTTCTCCACCTGGGGGCTGCCCGTCAGGAAGTCCAGGACCCAGTTGCACAGGGCGGGGTTCAGACCCAGGACCTCGAGCTTAATGATGAGCTTAGAGGGTACTATGGTGTTGAATTCTGAGCTATAGTCAATAAACAATATTCTTACATAGGTATTCCTCTTGTCCATATGGGATAGTGCAGTGTGATAGCGATTGCATCGTCTGTGGATCTATTGGGGGCAGTAAGCAAATTGAAGTCGGTCTTGGGTGGCTGATAAGGTAGAGGTGACTTGATCCTTGACTAGTCTCTCAAAGCACTTCATGATGACAGAGGTGAGTGCTAGTCATTAAGTTCAGTTATCTATGCCTTCTTGGGTACAGGAACAATGGTGGCCATCTTGAAGCATGTGGGGACAGCAGACAGGATTAGGAGAGATTGAATATGCCCGTAAACACACCAGCCAGCTAGTCTGCGGCTAAGGATGCCGTCTGGACCGGCAGCCTTGCGAGGGTTAACACACTTAAATGTTTTAATCACGTTGGCCACGGAGAAGGAGAGCCCACAGTCCTTGGTAGCGGGCCGCGTTGGTGGCACTGTATTATCCTCAAAGCGTGCAAAGAATGTGTTTAGGTTTAGCCTGTCCGGAAGCAAGACGTCGGTCTCGGCGACGTGGCTGGTTTTCCTTTTGTAGTCCATGATTGTCTGTAGTCCCTGTCACATTAATCTCGTGTCTGAGCCGTTGAATTGTGACTCCACTTTCCACTCCACTCTCCACTTAATTACTGACGTTTAGCTTGTTTGATTGCCTGGCGGAGTGAATAACTGCATTGTTAATATTCTGCCATATTACCAGTCGCCTTTCCATTGTTAAGTGCAGTGGTTCGCGTTTTCAGTTTCGTGGAATGCTACCATCCATCCACGGTTTCTAGTTAGGGTAGGTTTTAATTGTCACAGTGGGTACTACATCTCCTATACACTTCCTTATGAACAAAGTCACCGTATCCGTGTATGCATCTAGATTATTTTCACGTACTACTCGGAACATATCCCAGTCTATGTGTTCAAAACAATCCTCTAGTGTGGATTGCTATTGGTCAGACCATCATTGAGTAGTACGAAGCATGGACATTTCCTGTTTGAGTTTCTGCCTATAGGATGGGAGGAGCAAGATGGAGTCGTGGTCAGATTTGCCGAAAGGAGGGCGAGAGAGGGCCTTGTAATTATCCTGGAAGTTTGAATATCAATGGTCAAGAGTCTTAATAGTGTGAGTAGGACAGTCCATATGTTGATAGAATTTCAGCAGCCTAGTCCTCAGATTTGCTTTGTTAAAATCCCCAGCTAAAATAAATGCAGCCACAGGATATGTGGTTTCCAGTTTGCATAAAGTCCAGTCAAGGTTTTGGGAGATAATATGATCGGCATTTAATTGTGAGGTATTCTAGGTAGGGTGAACAAAATTATTTGAGTTCCTGTATGTTCCTCGAATTACATCATGAGTCGTTAGTAACCATGAAACATCCCCCCCCCCCCCCCAACCTTCTGCTTCCCGGAGATATATTTATTCCTGTCTGCACGATGTACTGAGAATCCTGCAGGCTGTACCTACTCCAACAGAGCATCCTGAGGGAGCCATGTTTCGGTGAAACAAAGTATGTTACAGGCCCCGATGTCTCTCTGGAAAGAAATCCTTTGTTATAAGAATGAACATTAGCGAGTAATATACTCGGAAGCGGTGGGTGGTGTGCGCGCCTCCTAAGTCAAGCCAGAAGGCCGCCTCGAGTGCCTCTCCTCCGGCGGCGATGTTTTGGGTCGGCCTCTGGAATAAGTTCCATTGCTCTGGGGAGAGTGAACACAAGGATCTGCTCCAGGGAAGTCGTATTCCTGGTCGTAATTCTGGTAGTTCTGGTGATTTACCGCTGCTCTAATATCCAATAGTTCTTCCCAGCTATGTGTAATGACACAAAACATTTTCTGAGCTAATGTTAAAAAAATTACATAAAAAAACTGCAATGTTTTCTAAGAGCTAGTCGCGATGCTGCCATCTCCGTCAGCTAAAACTTGTTCATCGATGTACGATGTGCCTTGAGATTAATCCCAGCCTTACTATAGTGAGATTAAACCCGGCCTTAGTGTAGAGTTACAACATCATAATATGAGCACAGGTCATCACAATGTATATTTACACTAACAAATTACAAGACTTGTAGAGTCTCACATTCCCCATAAAAACCTGGACCATACTCCAGACAGATGGTAACACACTGTAAACCCAAAGTTATTTTTAAATCAAATACTTCTAGTAAATTTTACTCAAAGTCACTGATAGGTCATTATTACTTATAATGTTTACCTGGTACTAAATGAGAAGTCACAACAACTATGTTTATTTAAGATATGATAACAAATGAACTTTTTTTCCAGCATGCTCTACCGCAGGTGGATTTTTGCCGCAATTGGCGCTGGGCCAATTGTGCGCCGCCAAGTGGACTACCAATCACTGCCGGATGTGATCCAGCCTGGATTCAAACCAGAGACTGTAGTGCAGCGCAGCGCTGCAGCGGTTCCAGTTTAAATGGCTTGGGTAGGTTCCTCCCACTGTTCTTAACCCTGGTGGGCGAATACAAATGTCAACTGTTGGATTGCCTAATGCTGGCTAGATTCCAATAGGAATTACACATCACTTTGCAAACCAGCATAATGTGAATTACAGTTCGGGTTGCAAAGTTCTGGTACATTTCCCAGGTTCTCCCAAAATCCTGGTTGGAAGATTATTGAAAATGTTTGTTAAAGTTTTAGAGTTTTGCAACCCTATTTGCAGGCCTGATGTGGCCTATAAACTAAATAAGGCATTATGATATATGTAATGGTTCAATTTAATATTTCCCTAAGAACTCACTTGGTGAAGGCCATGGGATAGAAAATGAACGACTTCAATAACCATGCCTCTGTCAAATAGATAGAGGCATGAGGTAACTCCCACTCCCAATTCAATCGAAAAGGCAAGGGACTCTGTGAAAATACTGGAGGCGTGGCTTAGTGGGGGCATTACATTTAAGCAGGGGCGCAATTTTAGTTTTAGAAGTGGGGGAGACCTATTTATTATTACATGTTTTTATCCAGTCGGGTAAACACTCCAAACAGCCTACCTGACCGCTCGGAGGCGTCCGCATGATCCTAAAGCACACCATTGCCTCGTTTTCTATCATTTTCTATCACATTTCAATGATAAAAATGGGGGGGACGAAAATTTAAGTTGTACCCCTGAATATAAGTATACCTTACAAAAACTGCATTTGTATTACTCATATGGAGGTAGTACTGCTCACTTCAGCTATTTAAGTTTCTTAACTTTTTTTTAGGCAATCAGTTTCCTCAGAATGTTTGAGTAGCCAGAACTTATCTGGTTTTACAGTGTACTTTCTGTTTGACTGACGAAACCAGATTCCCTCTCATCACTTCCATGACTCTGACACGTTCTCGGCTGTGACACCTTCACACGTTTGGGATGTTTTATTGCTAAATATTGATAGGCATCTGGTGCTCCATTTGTCCACTATCAAAACCTAGGCCGTCAGTGAAGTGGGTCCAGCCCTCTTTCGACTGTCTGTCACCACACACACACACACATGCACGCGCACCGAAAGCATATTAGCTGGATTACTGAGACAGGGAGAATATGTGCTTATATACTCAGTCTATATGGTGGTGTGGAGAGTTGGGTTGAAGGCATAGGTCTAGAACTGAAGAATAAATACATTATTTGGTCTGAGTTTCGACTACATTTTTTAGCAGTTTGTTTCAGAAGAGGAGATTTGTTAGGAGGGTTGAGTTAATTTTCGAGGAAGAATTCAAACTTACGGTAACACTTTTTATGAAGTACATATATTTAATGCTTTATAACATGTTTTATAATGTTACCGTTTGCATTTAAAGTGTAAGTGAAAGAGGATGTTAATGCGCTCCATACTTTGGACTGCCTCTCGAAACAGGAATGCTATGACTAAATTGCCTATCTACAAGGTTAGATTTGATAGAGCTGGGAGATAGTTAGCTAGCAGCAGTTGGCACTGTCAGACATGTGGCTCAACAGGCATATTCAATGCAGTTGACAGTGATAAACAGCTTTACTTTAAAATGATCAATCAGGCCGATTAAGACTTAGGAAATGTATGCCTTTCCTAGCACTTCTCAGTATTTGGTATTGAGACTTACCTTATTCAGTCGTGTAAGTGCTCTGCAGGTGTGGCTACCTAGTGTGCTTTGAATAGGCCAACCGATTTTCTTGCTGAGTTTTCATTCAATAGGGGTTTCAATACATGTATCTTAAACCATCAGTTTAAATACAGTGTACCATTTAGTTAGAATATTGTAGACAGTCTCAATAGAATATAACTACAGAACGGGTTCAAAATATTAGGGATCAATGAAAGAAATCCATCTAAATATATGTCTATTCGTCTCCGTTTCAGCACCAATTGGTGTACATAGAATTATAATAGGGAGAATAGTGTACAATAGAAGGTAATACCCTCGTCTATTGCCTGCACTAACCATGGAACAGTGTGATGACATGGCCAAGATTGCGCCATGTATCACGTTCAAACAGTTACAGCTTCACTGCATAACGATTTAATTAGCCTACATGTCTTTTTAATATATTATCCACTGTTACTAATGATCCTCAGCAACAACCACACGGCCATGATGGCTTTTACAGAGGGAGCAAATGAAGGTTAACGAAACAATGTAATTAAGTGGAATGATAATGTAGGCCATATCAACTGAAAGGGAAATAAAAACAGTTTTTTATTTGATTTCACCTTTATTTAACCAGGTAGGCTAGTTGAGAAAACGTTCTCATTTACAACTGCGACCTGGCCAAGATAAAGCAAAGCAGTGCGACACAAACAACAACACAGAGTTACACATGGAATAAACAAAACATACAGTCAACAACACAATAGAAACAAGTCTATATACTTGTTTGTGCAAATGAGGTAAGATAAGGGCAATAAATAGGCCATAGTGGCGAAATAATTGCAATTTAGCAAATAAACACTGGGGTGATAGAGACTGGAGTGATATATGATACACTGGATAGTAATACACTGGAAGTTGAATATGTGTTGTTATTAGGTCTACTGACAGTTGATACGGATAGAGGCTGATATTTGACATGACAGAAATCGAAAGAGTTAGTAGGGGTAGCCTATAATGAAGACACTCGAGAGTACAAGTTAAAAAACGGCACTATTTTAATTCAGCATAATGGCATTGCATTTCAGAACCTTTACTGTGGGAAAGTTGATATGTTGATATGCTTCCGTTTGCTGCCATTTGACTGGTTTCACATTTGTCTCCAGCAATTCAAATAGCTCTAGAACTAGTGTAACTTATGTTTACAATTCCCTTATCCAAACGAATTAGTCGTTTACCTAGAATCGTGTTATTTCTATCTGAAAAAACTAAGTAGGTTCGCTATAGACCTTGTTCATGGTTTCCTCACGCATGAAAGTGGTGGAATCATTAGGGAATTAAGCCAAGGTCAGAATACGATGTGTCTGTAGACACACCTCCATCACATCTTAATTTATTTGATCTCCACTCCAAATGAATAGTGGGTGAATAGCATACTATTGTCATGCTTATGTTCAAGGTCAGAATACGCATAGAGAGAACAGTGCATAAGAAAGGAATTACGTTCCATATATGTGCACTTAACTTGGGTCAGAATTCCCCAATAGTGAATAATAAGGAGGGAACGGGAAAATGAAAAACTAGGCTCTTTTGTCCTTTCTTAATTATTCATGCCCAGCAGGAATGCTCTCTCTCCTTTTTTTCTCAGCTGACACATACAGGTACTGTAGGCCACTGTGGCACAGACTCTATTTGTGTGTGTGTGTGCATGTGTGTGTGGGTGCGTATTTTCGTGTGTGTGTATGTGCTTGTGTGTTTGTGCAATTGTCAGTTTCTTAATGAACGAGTGTGTTTATGTCTCTACAATATCTGTATGTGTGTACATGGGTGACACAGACACCAATCCCTGCCGTGACAGAAGGGGCAGCATTTCTTGCTGCCACAAATCAAAGTGAAGAAGGGAAGAGAAACAATAAGCAACAATAAACCCACTGGTTTGAGCTGATGGAGCTGTTTAGATAAAGACAGACAACAGCAGCCTGGAAAGAGACCCTGCCCCGCCATCAAACCGTCTTCAAATTAAGTAATGAAGGAGACAAGTGCGAAGCCAGGGACGGCTCTCCTGTTCGGCAAAGGTGCAGCACATGCTTGTGCGATTTCTGGCAATTAAAAATAATTGGGAAGCAGGTTTAGCCTGCAATTCTTCCAAGAGTGACAGTTTATGATCTAATGAAGGTTCATTAGGCAATGCTGAATGCTGAAGGCTGAGAGCGCCGTATGACAACAGCAATTAGTCGATATCATAGGCACACACACAGATACACAGACACATCCACACACAGAAGAAATCTTGAAAAAATATACCAGGCCAAGATTAGCTTTTCCACTTAACGACCAATTCATTAGCAAATTGATTTCTTATTAGTTACAGGCAGAAAAACCTGTATGGGATTCTGACGTGAGTAATTAACAGCATTTACACCATTAGTCAATCGCCTGATTCTGGAGGAAAACAACTTTGAAGCAGGCACAAAAGCTCTCCAAAGGCTGGAGACCATTTTGCTTTCTGGTCTTTTCCTGTGTGTGTTAAGTTAACTCTTTAATATCGTGAGGGGGATCCTCTACTTCTCCCCCTGGTTGGGGCTTAGAATCATTAACGCCTGTTATACTTTAAATTCTATTTTTAACGTGACAGTTGAATCCTCAGTTTTTCTCTCTCTTTCGGTGAGTATCTCACCTAGCTATATATTAAGAGTATCATATTGAGGGGGAATGAACTTAATGATTGGGGTGGCAGGTAGCCTAGGGGTTAGAGTGTTGGACTAGTAACCGAAAGGTTGCAAGATCGAATCCCCGAGCTGACAAGGTAAAAATCTGTTGTTCTGCCCCTGATCAAGGCAGTTAACCCACTGTTCCTAGACCATCATTGAAAATAAGAATTTTTTCTTAACTGACTTCACTAGGTAAAAAATGTATTGTGGCCACAGATGCTGGTTCTGACTTCTGATGGTTTTCTCCTTCAACACCTGACTGGAGTGGTGACAGGTGGATTTTGCCTTAAAGCGCAAAAGAGAGAGTACAGGCTGTAGAAAGGGAATCCATCCTCTAATTCCTTTCATTTCTAATCCTAGTTATGTATTGTAACTTTGTGTGAATCCTGCTTCATTCTTCCGGCAATATGTGCTGCGCTAAAAAACATTGCTTTGGTTTACTTGTGTCATGTCGTTGGCCTGGGGTTAGGTTTATGACAGTCTTCTTTATACCTCTTCCCCCCTTTTTCTTCTCTGTTAACAAAGAGATTCCGGGAACATCGGAAGGTGGGGGGGAAATTAACTATATGGTAACTATATCTGGTAATCTGAACAATTGAACATATGCAGTGGTTCTTAATGAATATAATGTCAGTTCGGTTGTCATCTGAGACATTCTCATCAATGACAAGATGACATAAACTCTACAGTGGAATCGGATTCACATGGAATTGTTGTTCAATTTAAATGTTTGAATATGAAATTATTCGTGATGGGCTGAAATGTGATTTTAGCTTCTAAAATGTGAGATTTGGGTTTTCATAAGAAAACAATCAGTGGCCCACCCCTGTGAAGGGACATGGGCTATAAAACTTTTCAAACATGCCCTCCTCTCCCTTCCTATATAAGCCCTTGACGACAATATAACCTCCTGTTCCGAAGACGTGAGGACGACGGTCCGATGTCAGAATGGATCGGATTATAACTACAGAACGAAACAAACATCAGCGTGAGCTTTGGTTGCGAATGGTATGAACTTTGAACTCTTATTCACTACAGAAGTGATACCTCCTAGCCGTTGAGTTAGCAACAGCCGCTGCAAACGATGGTTAGAAAGGAACAGACAGAGTATCCCGTCTACCACACAATGACGTTACTACAACGTATTCAATTTACCAGCAGAGACATTCATCAAGGGACAAAGGACTCACTTGGGCAACACGGCCTTCCATCTACCACCAACCTACCGAAGCGCAGCTCAGAGTAAATATTTATTGCATGTTCCTTTTCCAAATAGGCTGTAATTTAGAATACATAAGATACTGTATTTACGATAGCACAGCTTCGCCCTTTGTTCCTCAGTCTTCCCGCTCTTGCAGATAACCAAGAATTTTACAACTTCCAGATGAGACTGAATTAAGATGACGATTAATATTGACTGCTATTGATGTAAAATATTACTAGGTCTTTAAGAGTTTATTCGGAAGATAACAGGTCTATAAATATTATTTTGTGGTGCCCTGACTCTCTAGTTAATTGCATTTACATGATTAACTCAATCAGGTAATATTAATTTCGGATAAATTATTTTATAGAATAGCATGTCATATCACTTAATCCGGCATAGCCAAAGACACGACACTTGTATCCGGTAAAGATTATTTCCTAATGAATTTTTAGGTTTGATGCTGTGATGTTCATTTGAAGGGGAAACTTGGCGAGGCCTCTGACTGGGTGGATGGGAAATTGGAGGAAGACTTCCTGCAAATGAAATCAAGGTCAGGTCATTTGACCTCACTCATCCAGCCACTCAGGTCATGTGACAGTGTTGATTCCCATTCTTTGCTCAAATGTTGGATAGCTTTCAAATACTATATTATCAATTGAAAGCAACCTTTTTCCCAGATTGTTTGAAGTCTTGAGTTTGCATTCAGTTCAGTTGATCAAAAGGGATTGGTTTTTAATTTGCACAGTAATCCAATTCAAGGTAATTTTTTTGCAAATAGGAGGACTTATTCACCCTTCACAAAATCAGTCATTTTTTACAATAGATGTCGCTAATACCTATGGATTCACTTAGTTCTTACAGGTAGAGTGTAATTACAGTATAGTTACATATTTTACGGAACACATACAGCTGCTTACCCCCAAAGAGAAAGGATAGAGGTGTGTGAGAGATGAGAGGCAGTGATTTGGCCCATCAAAGCCAGCCTTCAGCCAACAGACACAGGCTCAGTGTGCTGCCTGATGGCTCCTACTAGGACTCTATCCTCTCTCTCTCACTCCCTCCCTCACACATAAGCACATACACACACACTTACACCCAACGGAATACCCCAGACCCTCTGTGTGTGTGTGTGTGTGTGTGTGTGTGTGTGTGAGACAGTGTGTGTGTGTGTGTGTGTGTGAGACAGTGTGTGTGTCTATGTGTTAACATGTTTATATTCACATATACTCAAAAACACCCCAGGCCCCTGCATTGAGAGAGGGGTTGATTCTGTGTAACCCTGAGTTCCAGTACCAGTGAATACCAACAACTCCAACAGTGGGGTGCCCAAGGGGACATAAAAAAATAGGAACCCAACTAGACAGATGGGGGGGAGCCAGTGACTCTGCTTAGGGACATCTACAGATGGTGACCCCCCCCTTTCTACTCCTTTGCTCTCCCCCGTCCCATCTCCCCTCCCCCTTCTCCTCTGTCTTCCTTTCTCCTGTCCCTCTCTATGCCCCTTTCCCTCCCTCCTCCTTTCCTCTGTTTCCCCTGTACCTGATTCCTCTGCTCTCGTCCTTACTTTTACACCCCCCACCCCCACCCCACATTCTTCTCTACTCTTCCATTCCTCCCCGGCACCTTTATGTTCCCCTACATTTCTCCCTCTCTCTCCCTCTCTACGTACTACACCTCTCCCTCATCCACAACTCTTGTCTCCCCTTCCTCTCCCCTTCTCTGTCCCTTTCCTCTGCTCTGTCATTCTGTATCATGTTGCTAATTAACCCTAATGAGCCTGGCTCAACAGGGCATAAATCAAGATCTGTAAATTACTGCAGCCTCTCTCTCTGTGCCTCCCTCCTTCCCATCGTAGACAGCGGAGTAACGGAAAGTGTCTTTCTCTGTAGAACTCACTCTAATTGCATGATTTGAGAAAGTGTAGCTGGGCTCTATAAAAGCATGTCTGTGTGTCTGTGTCAAATGGCCTTGCTCTCTGTGACCGACACCTTTGGGACCCCTTATAGCCCGCTGTAGAAATACACACACAGACACACACTCTCTCTCTCTCTCTCGCATAGACACTTACTATAAATGGGCCTCATCGGTCTCTAAAGACATTGTTAACATGTTGGTTGGAGCGTTCCTCTGCCAAGGGGAACTTGATCCATCTTCACATTAGCCAAATTAATTCATGCTACAGGCTGTGACTTACTAACACGCTCCTATTACACTGTAAAACCATGAAACGTGACACTCTTAAAACCTAAACGTCAGTTTTTCAAACTTAAACAGTATGCATTTAGATTTGCTAATAAGTCTTCTTAACTTAAACACAGGCATTTAGAATACAATGTTAAACATAATAGTCAATTCCAGCGAAGGTCCCCACTCCGGAACATCCGGCGATGATCCACGCAGCGAGGGTCCCAAGCCCGGGGCCTACGGCAAGGATCCACAGTCCAGAGCCTCCGATGATCCACGAGTCAGTGCTACAAGAGCGGACTCAGGGTAAAGAAGGGGGGCGGTGTCCAGAACCAGAGCCGCCACCGAGGTTAGATGCCCACCCAGACCCTCCCATATAGGTTTAGGTTCGCGGCCGAGAGTCCGCACCTTTGGGGGCGGGGGGGGGGGGGGGGGGGGGGGTTCTGTCACGCCCTGACCTTAGTTATCTTTGTTTTCTTTATTATTTTGGTCAGGTCAGGGTGTGACGAGGGTGGTATGTGTGTTTTTGTCTTGTCCAGGGTTTTTTGTAATTCTATGGGGTTTTGGTATGTCCAGGTTTATGTAGGACTATGGTGGTCTGAATTGGTTCCCAATCAGAGACAGCTGTTTATCGCTGCCTCTGATTGGGGATCCTATTTAAGTTGCCATTTTCCATTTTGGTTTTGTGGGTTATTGTCTGTGTAGTTGCCTGACAGCACTTGTTATTGTAGCTTCACGTTCATTTTGTTATTTTGTTAGTTTAAGTCTTCTTTGTTTAATTAAAATTCTGTATTATTATCACGCTGCGCCTTGGTCTCAACAATAAATATTTAATAGATATTCTTGCTCTTGTATTTACAGGGTTCGATGTCCACACAGCACAATATCCTGCCCACACAAATCCTTTCATATTCCACTTTGGGACCAAAATAAAACATAACATGAACCTGCTACGAACGGAAGGATAAAACGCCACAATGTATATAATTTATAACTTATAGTATTGATTTGTATTCATTGTGCTTTTATTATGATTTATTTTCCTGGAGGTCTGTTTGGCTACTAACCCTAACAACAAGAAACTTAACGGAACCAAGCAGAAGCGAATGAGACAAAAAAGGGAGGGACCTACCTGAATACCAATAGAAATTCAAATTTTCATTGGGAAACATTTTCGTTGCCATAATTGTGGATTTTGTTGCCCCTTCTGTTGACAAGGCTCTTTCAGAACTGCAATCTGCCATTTTTTCTTAGCAGAAAGCTTGTTTTTTGAAATAAAACTGGTTCTTAATGCAAGTAGAACTAAGTATATGTTAGTTTCCAAAAGTACAGTATCTGATGATTTATGCATATGTGCATAGGATGGTTATCACATTGATTGTGTCCCCGCTTATACGTATCTGGACTGATGAAAAGGTATCTTTCAAAAAGCATTTTAATGAGTAAGTTAAAATGGGCTTCCTTTATACAATAGGGCATGCCATTCGTTAAATAGAAAATCATTCAGTTGACAGTTGTTCTGCCTTTAGTCTATGGCGATATCGTCTATATGAATGCAGCTGCCACAGTATTGAAGCCATTGGATGCAGTTTATCATAGAGCTCTACGCTTTATTACTGTAATTGGTACTGAACCTATCACTGCATTTTGTATCAGAAAGCAGGCTGGCCCTCTCTTAAATCTCATAGATTAATGGGCTGCTCTTTTTGTTTATAAAGCCCTCTTGAGCAAACTTCCGCCATACCTTAAGTCATTGTTAAATTACAGAAATACGAGCCACCAGACCAAATCACAGGGATAACTAATTGTGGAGATCCCTCCGGTCTCCACTGAGTTAGGTAGATTTTACTTGTGGAATCGATCTCCAGAAATCTCTAAAGTTGTCTCACCTATCTACCTTAAGATGAGTGCACTAACTATAAGTAACTCTGGATAAGAGCATTTGCTAAATGACTCAAATGTCAAATGCACATATCACAACCCACCACTGGAGGGAGGAGGGATTCATGGCGACAGAGAGTGATGTGAGGAGATAAATAAATGGATAAATACAAAACTTGATTAAGATGTGCAGTAGATGAGATTAAGAGAGAGCAAGTGAGAGCCGAGAGGGCGATGTTTGATTTTGAAGAATTGTCAATAGATTACTGTATTTTTCCTCCAAATATGCAATATACTTCAGGGTATAATGTAAATGTCATGCCTTCTTTGAATCTGAGGCCTCTTTGCCCTGTGGGAAAATAGCAGACAGAAAATACATGAGGAAAAATAACAATCCAAAGAGACCAAGATATTCCCCAACGGCCTCCCACTGCTTTGAACACTAATGTTCAGCAGAATCTGGTATTTTTGCCACGTTGAATTATTTTGCCCTCGAACCAGATGGCAACAGATACTATACTCTGTAGCCTATTCTCTACAGACTGCCTCTCTAGTAATGGTGGAAGGCCTAAATGAAGGCACCAAATGAAACAGCAAATACCCAATACAAGTCTAAAAGCCTCAAGACAGGCAACAGGACTTTCATAAACAAACACCGTTAAAATTGACTGTAATTAACACTCCCCTGAAATTATATTCAGAACATTAGAACAGTCCGTTACCAGAGGATAAATCCAAAAGAATTGTGTTAAAATGTACATGTTTATCAGGCTATATCAGAATTAGAATAAATATTCTGAAAGGGGCAACACTGTAGTTACATCAGAATGTAGAATCCCATGTAGCATGTTATTCAATGTGGAGTGTGACCATGAATTATGTAAAAGATGGGTTCAATCTTGTCCTTATGCTCCTCTGCCCAGTTTTTAAACTGAGAGCAGAACAGAGCATACTGTAGCTGTAGTACAGTACAGTACAGTTGGTGTTGGCACTTGTCCTAAAAATCTGGAGAGGCAGAAACCAACAGATGCCATACTAAATGAGTCTGTTCAGTGGGCATTCCTTTGAAGCTAGCATATCTCAAAGCATGTTGGGGTACATCATTGAACTATCGATCTCTAGAGTACCGGATGTCTTATCGTATTGATATTGCAGGTTAGCTACTCCCTGCCCTTTTCAAAGATGATGATTTGACAGTGAATTAAGTAAATTTGTTGAAGAATTGTAAATGGATAGCTCACTGACATTTAGGAAACACAATCTGCCATATATCATGATTTGGCTGGATTATGATTGAGAAATTAAAACATACACATATATACTTATTTTATGTTAGGATAGTTTATTCAATTAAAATTGTAAATGTCTTTGACGGTCGTTAGCTAAATCTGTTCACCTAAAACATGCTGGTTTGCAAATATTTGCCATGTAATTACTTTATTATGAAGATACCTTTCTTTGCTTCATTTAATTTCTTGTCATCTTCTGCATTCACCTAGTAAATCATTATAAGTGTATCTTTGTTTACAAACTACTGCCAGCCCATGCATGTTTTTGTTTTCAAAAAATTGGAGCATCTGCATGTGAGGAGAGTCTACTCAGTATTTTCCCAGGACCCCATGCTGTCACAGATGCCAAAGGTTACCCTAACCTTGGTACTCAGGAAAAATACAAAACCACTGCATCAATTGGCCACGTTATACTGTGGGCTAAATAATGCCCTGGTGGCTTACACCATTATGAAAAGGGAAACAGTTTTTTCCACCTATAATCATCTTGGAAAAGTGAACAGTCATCTTATATCGATGGTTAAACATGTAGATTCTTCTCTTTTAGCCATCCATTGGTGGAAATGCATAAACAGTGCAACTGGGTCCTATTAGGCTGCATTAATGTAGAGGAGGCCAGATTAATCACAGGTGCTCAAGTGATTATTCAGCCTGCCGTTTCCAATGCCAAACAAACAGAAGGGGTAATACTGACTCTTATAAGGAGAAGAAACTTCTGTGTTGACAAAATACATTTTTACACTCCTCGCAAAGAATTCAAACTTGACTTAAAAGTGTAGTAAGGCTGTTATTATCTAAATGTCTGTGGTGTATATTACAATAGAAATGTGTGTCAAACATGACAATTAGGCTACCTCAATTCATAGGTCTATATGTAGCGAAAGAGACGTGGGCACGTTATAGGCTAGATGTCTGGCATCGATTTATGGGAAAATTACAAAATGATGAAAACAGATGGATGATTCTTACAGGAAATAGTTTTTATTTTATTGATCAAATTATTCATTTTTTTGTGTACCATTAACTCTCAACAATATACGTTTTCAATTTCAGCCGGTTTGATTTATGTTAGGTAGGCTATCCCTTTCTCTAAGGCTGTTTGGAATAGAATATATTCCAGTAGACAGTGCCTTCAGAAAGTTTCTATACCCCCTGACTTATTCCACATTTTGTTGTGTTACAGCCTGAATTCAAAATTGATTTTACAAACAATTAAATTGACCCATCTACACACAATAACCCATAATGACAAAGTAAAAAAAAAATGCTAATATAAAATAAAATACAGAAATGTCTCATTTATACAGTTTTTACACCCCTGAATCAATACATATTAGAAACACCTTTGGCAGCAATTACAGCTGTGAGTCTTTCTTGGTAAGTCTCTAAGAGCTTTACACATCTGGATTGTACAATATTTTCACATTATTATTTTCAACATTCTTCAAGCTCTGTCAAATTGGTTGTTGCTCATTGCTTGATGGCCATTTTCAAGTTTTGCCATAGATTTTCAAGACGATTTATGTAAAAACTGTAACTAGGCCACTCAGCAACATTCAAGGACATCTTGGTGAGCAACTCCAATGTATATTTGAACTTGTGCTTTAGGTTATTGTCCTGGTAAAGGGTGAATTTGTCTCTCAATGTCTGTTGGAAAGCAGACTTAACTAGGTTGTGCTTGTGCTTAGCTCTTTCCCTTTTCTTTTTATCCTAAAAAAACTCACCAGTCCTTGGTGATGACAAGCATACCAATAGCCTGATGCAGCCATCACCATGATTGAAATTATGAAGAGTGGTACTCAGTAATGTGTTGTGCGAGATTTGCCCCAAACATAAGGCTTTGTATGCAGGACACAAAGTAATTTTTTTGCCACATTTTTTGCAGTTTTACTTTAGTGCCTTATTGCAAACAGGATGCATGTTTTGGAATATTTTGAAGCTGTACAGGCATGCTTCCTTTTCACTTTATCATTTAGGTTAGTCTTGTGGAGTAACTACAATGTTGTTGATCCATTCTTAGTTTTCTGCTAATCACAGCCATTAAACTCTGTAACCATTTTAATGTCACCATTGGCCTCATGGTGAAACCCCTGAGCGGTTTCCTTTCTCTCCGGCAACTGAGTTAGGAAGGAAGCCTGTGTCTTTGTGGTAACTGGGTGTATTGATATACCATCCAAAGTGTAATTAATAACTTCACCATGCTCAAAGGGATTTTCAATGTCTGCTTTTTATAGTTTTACCCATCTACCAATAGGTGCCCTTCTTATCGAGGCATTGGATAATCTATCTGGTCTTTGTGGTTGAATCTGTGTTTGAAATTCACTGCTCGACTGAGGGACCTTACAGATAATTGTATGTGTGGGTTACAGAGATGAGGTAGTCATTCAAAAATAATGTTAAACACTATTATTGCACACAGAGTTAGTCCATTCAACTTATTATGCGACTTGTTAAGCACATCTATAGGTGCAGTGCGGCCATATTTGAATGCAGCAACAATTTTTTCTCAAAACCAGTAGACTGATGTAATGAGTCTAAATACAACATTTGGAGTGAATCTGGCATATTGTTCATATGGAGAAGAGCATTGCGGTTGGTTATGAGCATTTGCATTACATATGCAAAGAATGAGTTGTTAATAGTTTCCTTGTTCTTGAGATATCAATACCAAATTCAGTGTGGTTTATCTTAGGGACGTCCATGATATCAATGACAAGTTTTAATAAACCACCGTGGAGTAGATTTACAGTGGTTTAAATGGACATGTTAAATCTGATTTGACAATAACTCAGCAATCGTTTTACCAATACCTTAGCTCAAACTAAGTTAATACATGTGCAGTAGGCCTGCATTCCAAATGTGGTGTCATTTGGTCCTATGGTTCATGAGAAGATTTTTGTAATTTTAGTACAGTATATTTTAGCATATTAGTGTTTGTGCTAATATGCAAATAGTGGTATAGTGTCGCCATCTTTGTATGTATCAACGTTATTATCTCAAACACTTTAGGGACTATTGTGATGAGGCCAAAAACGAAGTTAGGAGTGAATCTGAATTTCAGTCCATGAGAAGATTTATTTATTATTCAGAATTTTTATTTTTATTTTTATTTATTTTTTTCAAAATGTTTCAAGAGGGAAGAAAATCTATCCTGACAAACCTTATGGGTCCTTGAGGGAAATTTGTTCAGCATGAGAAAAGACCTACTGTGCGTACAGTGCATTCGGAAAGTATTCATACCTCTTGACTTTTTCCCCATTTTGTTGCAGCATTATTCTAAAATTCATTACATTGTTTTTCCCCTCATCAATCTACACACAATACCCCATAATGACAAAGCAAAAAACATTTTTTTAAATAAAATTGCATATGAAAAAAATAAAAGACATTTACATAAGTATTCAGACCCTTTACTCAGTACATTGCTGAAGCAACTTTGGCAGCCTTGATTCTTCTTGCGTATGACACTACAAGCTTGGCACAACTGTATTTGTGGGGTTTCTATCATTCTTCTCTGCAGATTCTCTCAAGCTCTGTCAGGTTAGATGGGGAGCGTCGCTGCACAGCTATTATCAGAGCTCTGGCTGCGCCACTCAAGGACATTCAGAGACATGTCCCGAAGCCACTCCTGCATTGTCTTGGCTGTGTGCTTAGGGTCGTTATCCTGTTGGAAGGTGAACCTTCGCCCCAGTCTGAGGTCCTGAGCACTCTGAGGGTTTTCATCAAGGATCTCTCTGTACTTTGCGCCGTTCATCTTTCCCTCGATCCTAACTATTCTCCCAGTCCCTTCCGCTGAAAAACATCCCCACAGCATTATGATGCTGCCACCACCATGCCTCATCGCAAGGATGATGCCAGGTTTCCTCCAGACGTGACGCTTGGCATTCAGATCAAAGAGTTCAATCTTTGTTTCATCAGACCAGAGAATCTTGTTTCTCATGGTCAGAGTCCTTTAGGTGCCTTTTTGCAAACTCCAAGCGGGCTGTCATGTGCCTTTTACTGAGGAGTGGCTTCCATCTGGCCACTCTACCATAAAGGCCTGATTGGTGGAGTGCTGCAGAGATTGTTATCCTTCTGGAAGGTTCTCCCATCTCCACAGATGAACTCTAGAGCTCTGCCAGAGTGTCCATTGGGTTCTTGGTCACTTCCCTGGCCAAACTGAGCATTTGGGGAGAAGAGTCTTGATATTCTTCCTCAGATCTGTGCCTCGACACAATCCTGTCTCGGAGCTCTACAGACAATTCCTTCAACCTCATGGCTTGGTTTTTGCTCTGACATGCACTGTCAATTGTGGGACCTTATATAGATAGGTGTGTGCCTTTCCAAATCATGTCCAATCAATTGAATTTACCACAGGTGGACTCCTATCAAGTTATAGAAACATCTCAAGGATGATCAATGGAAACAGGATGCACCTGAGCTCAATTTTGAGTCTCATGGCAAAGGATCTGAATTATTATGTAAATAAGGTATTTCTGTTTTGTATATTGAATAAATCTGCAAAATTTTCAAAAAACCTGTTTTCACTTTGTCATTATGGGGTATTGTCTGAAAATGTATGAGGAAAAAAATAATAATCAATTTTAGAATAAGGCTATAATATGACAAAATGTGTAAAAAGTAAAGGGGTCTGAATAGCACAGTACAACGTTTTAAGTCTCTAGGTCAAGTGTGGCTGTGCATATTATTGTTTAAGTCTACCAGCTCTCACAGTCTCACGTCAGAATTAAATGTTCATCCATGTTTCTCAAACGTCAAATTTCAAAGTGTCTAAGGGTAAGTTTAACCCTAACCCTAACCCGAATTTTGAAGAATAGGGTTAAATTCAGACATTTACTCCAAATTATTATTAACTCTGAATATAAGAAACAACTTTGTATTGGTGCATTTGAATTTGCAACCTTTGGAATCAGAGGCAGATGCTTACACCCATCATCCATCCCCGTCCACAACACTCTATCAAAATCAATACCTACTTGAAGGTAATAGAGCTTGCGGTTGCCCCTAGTGGCCAGTTTCTATATCATCTCCGGAGGTCCTCAGACATGGATGGACGTGGAAAACTGACTTGTAATCATGGGTGACCTGGCTGGTTTAAGTGAGCTTCGAATATGAAGGTTTAAGTGAAATTCGCTGTGAACCCCTAGTTATAATAATCCTACATGTTTGTATACATTGACAATATAATGTAGGCCTAGTAAATAGAATAGGTAAATAGAGGTTAACATGTGACCTAAAAGACTTGGTTGAAACTCCATATGGGCAAAGTAACACTTGATATCAGGAAAGTCATATTACTCCGCTACAGTACAATAGGTCACATAACTTTCAACTGGCTACAGTATAGGTGAATGACTCTCCTGACTTGCCTTGGATACTCTTTGCCACACTAGTGAAATAAAATACCCTATTAAGAAGTACTAAACAGACGTTGGGGGGGGGGGGGGGTTGTTGGACATGTTGGACATATAAGACAAGGGAGAATATGATTCGTGCCCCTTTAAGGATGTTGCGCCACTAAACTATGGCGACCAGGTGACATGAATGCTTCTGTGTATAGAACATCACTCTTCGATTTGCGCTGGTCGATAGCGTTTGTTGATTTGGCTCCACATGTGGATACTCCACTTCAATTGGACTGCACTCACTAATATTCAAACGTTTAGAAAAAAAAGAATCACTTTGAAGTTTCACAATTAAGATCCTGCTGATGAAGAGGAAACCCTAGTTTGAAATGCATGTTAGATGACTGGAACCACATTTTCAAATATGTCACACGTTGTTGTTGTTGTTGTTGTTTTACATTACATTTACACGATTACATTACTTTTCGATGTTTTTATCCTAAATATTAATATTTCACTACCCACATAAATGTTTTTTTTCATTAAATTGGCCTACAATTACTATGTTGTTATAGGCTAATGCAAGCAATTTTAATATCATTCATGATTCATCCTGTAGAGCACCTATAGTGAGAGTTTGGTAACCTAGCACCTCTAAAACAGCCACATCTCACCTGCTGTATCACCTTTATTAGTTGTTGGGCTCTTTTGAACCCTCGACACAAACTGAAATATAGGATGTATAACTTAGCCTAATGGTTTACTAATACTGAGATATAGCTTATGTTTGAAGATATCAACCAATGTTGTCATGATTTTAAGAATGGGTTGTGATGAGTTTTCATCCCATTGCAGAAAAGGTTAGTGTTATGGTTATGTGAGACCAATTAGGATGTATTTCGTTATTGACCACACACGCACATCCTTTTACAAGTCTAAGTATTCAATGTGGAGACTCGGAACACCGAATTATGTTGTGAGGAGGATTTATGTTCATTAACAACAAAGGGCGCAGTTCGTGGCACGGGGGAAGTCCCTCTGTCTGCGCGCGTCGGCCACTGAGATGTGAGACGGGTTTTGTGATAAATGGAGAGATATCAAAACACGCACTTAAAGAGCACAGCTTCACTGAGCGCTTTCACACTGCCGGGGCTCTCCGGGTAGAAAACCCCAGGGACAGCTCTCTTCTCTCGGTCTTTTGTGTTTCTGAGCTGGACCCGTACATGCGTTCTAGATAATGTTCAGCTATTATAGCCAACATCTATTTCTATGAAAATCCTAGTTATAAATAAGGGAACATTTCACACCACATGTAATGTTATTGATTATCAATGTATTTTAAGAAACATACAGTTTAACACTTAGTACTCCCAGAGGTGTTTCAATAATATGAATTATGAACAAAATGTCTAGGCCAACTTCAGATTGAGCAAACAGACATGTAAAGTCACTGAGATTTGTTGAATTTGATTGGAAGTAGAAGCCCCTATAAATTGACGGGGGAATGTTAGCCGATTTTCTGGCAATCACCTTTTATGCATGTCTTTCCTTCACTAATAATAGATGCATTGTAATCGTAAACATTTACTCACTCATAGTTTATGACGAAATTACCATTACAAAAGTCAAATAATATGGAATTTTTATTTGTTCTCCAAAACGTCGGAAACCAGTATTTGCCTATCATTAAGGAAATTCTAGAATTTGTATAATCATTGGCATGTTATTTATTTGCAAATATTTCAAAGTAAATTACAATCTCAGAAAATGTGTGGACTGCAGCCTATTTTGAATTATTGTCACACGATTCACACCTGCAAAACAAAATTAATGATATGATACAGCCTATGCATCATATAGCCTAAATATAATTATCCCTAGAGAAAGTATGGGTAATTGTACTCGAATCATGGACCACCATTGTAGAAAGCTCATACAGCATCAATAGTCTGTTGCCAATGCTTTCCAAGGAATTGTAAATCCCAATAGTTGGAGCATATGTATTATATTATCATTGTTGTTGATGTTATTGTGATTTTAATTCTTACTTGTCAGCTCAAACAAATAGCAACACCAGGAGGAGCAAACCCAACCACTCCGTATTCACATTTCATAATCACGTTAATGAAATTATCGTTGAATTAATTAAACATGGGCCTACAGATCTCGCACGCTTTTCGCCGTAAGGCACCTTAGGCATTTTAATGACCTGTAATTTAATTAACCGCCTCCGTCGAAGCATTGATTTCTGGAGAAGCTGCTGAAAGTTGAATTCAGACAAGTCGAGCAGCCCATAATTGCCCAAGACACAGAGATGGGGGCTGGGCTGAGGTGGCGGTGTATAAATAGTGTGCTCTCAAAAACACAATCATAACAGCAGGAGTGATATCACGACGGAGCGCTCTACGAGCAGACTGCTAAGGTTATATAGGTAATTTTTAAAGTGGATTTCGGTGCTCAGGACCACTGAGCGGCCATGGAAGAACTTACAGCGTTCGTCTCGAAATCTTTCGACCAGAAAACCAAGGAGAGCAGTAAGGAGAGTATCACGTACAGGGAAGTTTTGGAGAGTGGCTTGGCGCGGGCGAGGGAGCTAGGGAACTCGGAGACAAGTCTACAGGACATAACGGAAGGCAGCAACCACTTCCCAGTACATCTATTCAAGGAGCACATAGAGCTAGAGAAAGAAAAACTCAAGGAGTTTAACGTTTCAAGGGCCACAGAAGGTACGTTTTTATCCACCCGCTCGAGTTGTAGCGTGAATGGCTGAGATGCATCGCATTCTTACACGGACCAAGCCCTTGGTTTTAACAATAACATACATCGATTGTAAACGTATTGTGGCCAAAACATTGACACGCTCAAAACTGTAACGAAAACATTTCGATTACTGCAGTTATTGTTGAAGGTATCTCGTAAACACAGGTCGTAGTAATTTGTAGATTCTTTGAAACACTTTTCTCTATAATAGCCTATTTTGAATGTAATCTATATAATATCAATATTATCTCACTGCTGTCGATCATTGTAGCATATTAAATAGCAAATCATATCGATGAATAATCACGTATTGATGGCGATGAGATTCATGATAGGCCTCAGCAATGTTTCCACTGCACAATGAATAGGAGTGATACTTTCCCTTCTGCCAGTAATCCAGTAGCCTAATAATTTACATTTTAACCTCTCGTTCATTGGACCAGACATTTTTATGTTGACTGTTCACCTATATGAAGTGCTTCTTGCTTTCATTTACATGACATAACACATATAGACCTACAAATAACTTCATACACAAAATTGTCCCGTGAACCTCGAAGTTGGATGCATGCTCTTGCACTGTAATAGGCCTATCAGTGTTTGGATGTAAGTTCTCCACTACCTTTTTGTATAGCACACAATTGGTCCGTCTATATTTCCGTCTATAATGATGAAAAAAAAATGTTACAGGCAAAATATGATGATGATATTAATGATATACCAAGACATTAGACCCGGTAATAATCAATAACTATCTGAACATAACTGTCTTTTAAGTAAAAACGATTAACTTGTGAAATCTTGTGAAATATTCAGATTTATAGACTTTTATACACACTAAGTTAAGTTATTTATCAGGTTTATAAGTTTAACTGCCATGGAAATGGTTTGTTGTATGATAGATAGGCCTATGATATCATATAAAACATTTCACGACAATTAGGCTAATAGGTTACAAACTCGAGGAATGACTTTTTTTCAATCTAGAAGAAAAAAATATATATAATCATTAAAAAAATACAATTCACAACTTACTGTAAAACAATGACCACTATAATTTTCCAAAATAATAATCACATTAAAAATAATAGCATATAATGGTTGGTGTTGGGTATAGCCATGCTCAGTTTTAGATAGTGAATATTGTTGCGTTTTCGGCAGGGCATTCCCGCCAATAAAGGTGCCATGTGCAGTCTGTTAAATGCCACTGAGGAAATTATAATTAGACCTGAACGTTACATGTTTTTATGATCGAGGATATCATGTGTGTGAATCATGTTCAATATAATATAGCCTGCATTTTGGTAATTTATTTCTAAATACATTTGTAAATTGTATTTTGACCAATAGAGATCGAGCTTCTGAAAAATGTTCTCTTCTCTTTCTCTGGCTGGCTACCATAACACTATATATCCCACCAAGTAAATATACGCTACACACGGAGCCTGTGTGTGTGTGTGTGTGTGTGTGTGTGTGTGTGTGTGTGTGTGTGTGTGTGTGAGAGTAGTTGCAGGTGCAGGTGTAAGCGTTTGTTATGTTTAATCTAGAGGTGTACTGTATTTTAAAACGTGTGTTCACGCAGGGATATATGAGTGTAAAGAGAAGAAGGAGGACGTAAAGTCTGAGGACGAGGACGCACAGAGCAAACTGAAGCAGCGGCGGAGCAGGACAAACTTTACTCTGGAACAGCTCAACGAGCTGGAGCGCCTGTTCGACGAGACTCACTACCCCGACGCCTTCATGCGGGAAGAGCTGAGCCAGAGGCTGGGACTGTCAGAGGCAAGAGTGCAGGTAACACCCGGTCTCCATCAACTGAAAGTGAAAACCATAAATATAAACCTGCAGGGATAAAGGCATACGCTTTTGGACAAAACCCTAGAAAGGTCTGTCCCTACTTTTCATCAACGTTTTGTACAAAAAAACGTGGGCAAAAAAGGTTGCGCTTTTTGAGCGGAAATCATAAAGGATTGTTGTAGGCCTCGTTTCACAGAGCCTTCGTAGCGTTAAGATCATTTTCAGAACATTCTGACCTTCTTAGAGGCTTTTTTGCCCTTCCATGTCATTTGGTTCACAGAAGATCTTCGCTTAACACAGAATCAATATGTTTAGGCTATCCGTCTGACTGTGAATGCCGCTAACTTCTGAGCAAAGTTAACTACAAATAGCCTACAAAATGGCCAAATTATTTGCAATTGTTACAATTTGATAATAAAATGCTTCAAATGAAAATCGAGATGACTGCATTAAAAGTTAGGCTACATGGGCCTATATAGGCTAGGACTATTCACATTTGGTGTTATTTATTTATTCAGGAGAAGAAAAAAAACATCGAGAGTCAACACAACAACCAAATATAATATGAACCAAAACAGCAATCAATACAATGTAAATTCAAAAATACAGCACAACACAAAAAGTAAGAAAAACAGTTACATTCATTCCTAAACTACTAGGTCCTCAATCAACACATTAAATTGCCCGAGCGGCACCAGAACATCCAATTGTAATGGGTTTTCTAAATTGTTCCAGCGGTGAGTTGCATTAAATCTAAAAGCAGGTGTATCTTATTTGATCGAGACCCGAGGAACCTCAAGAGTTAACCAACCATGTGAACGGGTTTGGTAACATGTTTTTTATACTTCAACAACGAAGTTAGGTAAGTCAGAAACTTGTGTAGTAGAGCTTTGTAAACAAAAAAAGATTAGTTGAGTGGTCTACGCGACTTTAATGAGGACCAGCCAACCTTTTGATACAGGATACAGTGATGATTATTTTAAAACTGGCACTTGTGATAAAACGAAGGATGCTATGCTAGACGGCATCCAAAGGTTTAAGAGTAGCCTAGTGGCGGCTTCATTCTGGTAAATGGTGTTACCATAGTCAAGAAGAACTGGAAGGAAAGTGGAGTGTACAATTTACTTCCTGTTGTTTAAGGAACACGAAATCTATTTAATGTTCAGTCAATTTTGTGTTAACATTTGGCGACTGGGCTACAGGTTGTAATTCTTTCCTCAATGTGTTTCACGATGTGTAACAACATGTGCGCAATGATGTACCCAATCTTGTGATTTAGTACATTATTATTGGGTAAGCATAATAAGCCGCCTCAATAGCCTGTTACCATCCATAGGTGGTAATACAGTAACTCTCTATGAGCTGACCCGTCATCAATAATTATAAAGTTAAGGTAAACTGATGCGAGAACAGCGATACTTTTCTTTCGATCCTATCAGTATCTACACATGGTCTAACGACGCATTTAGCTAACGTTCTGCGTGCTTCTTTGGGACACTTAAACGTTGGCTCGCAAATAACGATGCATCTGGTACGATCATCATAATGCTTAAATTACATGGTAACTGGGAAACGAGGCTCTGGACATGTTAGAAAAAAATGCGTGAGAGTTTGTCAGATTGAGACGTCCAGAGACAGTGGCATGTGGATAATTATAAGAGGCGATTCAAGAAAATGAGGCCTACTGTAATTCGTGTTTCAAAATAAGAGTGGATTTACATGAGTAAAATATGTCTAATGAGAGCTATCTCTCTTCAACATCAGATTTGCAACTTTTCTGTTTACACTAGCCTTAGTTGTGGTGTGGCCAAAGGCAAATTCGTGCGTCATGTGTGATAGTATACCGTAAATCCAATTCAAACTATACAGGAGCTTCTCATCTAAACCATATTGCACATAATGTTGCACACTTAATTAATGCAATGATTCACACATGTGTAGACATTGTACAGACTTTAATTTAGAATTTTGCTAACAGAGAAAAACGTGTGGTTTACTGGCCAAATTCAAAATTAAAGACTGTAAAATATCCACACATTTGTAAATCATTGCATTAATTATTAAGGTAATTGCGGTAATTATTGCATGGACATGTGGTGTAGAAGAGCTAAATGTCTTTACACTGTACTACTCAGAGGGGGGGGGGGGGGGGGGGGGGGGTGTGTGTATGTGGTGTGGCTGCTGGGTGTAGATGTCCCACACTAACTCCGGAGGTTGTGTGGGAGACATCTCTTAAAGATATATTTGAATCTAGAGCCTTCTCTTTACACTACACAAGTGTCTCTGTTGGACCTAGTTTGTGTTGTCAAAGAAGTGTAGTGTAAAGCGGCGGGCCCTATATGGGTAAGATGGATGTAATGTAGGGCCTAGATCAGGAATTATGTATGGTCACAAATGAAACACGTTGCAGAAGGCTATACGGCCAACACTTATGGGTTTGCAATGCAAAAGCCTGCTACAATCCATATTGATAAGCATACAATTTAAAAACTATCTGGCTATAAAAATTGAATGTTTAGATACACTTTGACTTACTTATACAATGTATGTTGTCATATTGGTAAAGGTGAAATCTTTTGAAAGTTGTTACTTCACATTGATTTCATAATTAAATAAATCAAATTGTTGACCTGTCAGGTTTGGGGTATATTCATTCTGAAACAGCGTCTTACTATTACATTTTTTCAAATTATTTTATTTCCTTAAATTTCGTGAGATAAACACGTTAGGACAATCGTTTCCGGTGCACGTTAAAGACAATGTATATTCAGATTTATAAATAAGATAGCGCTGAGGTTTCTGTTTTTATATCAATTATTCACCCACTTGCAATTGTCACTGGTTATGATTAATTTAATATACTATAGGCCTAATATTATTTTTGGTTAGCCCTGCCTGTTCTCTTGGGGCCCAGTTATACCGAGATGTAACCTACACACACCAGATGCAACGAGACAAACATATCGTGCGATATAAGATTCAGTAAACTGTGTGGATGTAACTGACTCGATATTGTGGAAAGCCACATGAGTTTATTACACAGATTGACCTCACGACCTCGGTGAAATTAGTTTGGCAATGTTTCTAAATTACATTTCTGGCAAATACTTCTCATGGGTGGTATCAGGTACAATAACAGGCCAATAATAGCGCAATAATTATACTACTACTAATAATAATAATACTGTACTGGTTACTGTTAAACTTGTATTTATTTATTTTGCCTTGAATAAATTATCAAGCAAATGCATGTCATGATAACAATGGCCTATTTAAAAAATATATATTAGACAGACCTACCAAAATACTGTTGCTTTAAAGCAAATACAATTACACCTACAGCCATTGCCACATCATAGTTGCTCAAAGTGGCATTGGGTGAATTTAAACCTGTCTCCTGGCAGATTATTGTAGAAGAAAAGTTGTTTATGTAGTTAAATAAAGGTTGAATAAAAAATGAATAACAATAATAATGTGCTTCGGAAAGATCTCACCACATTATTAAAATGTATGAAGAGATTGTACGAGTGCTTAGGGGACACCGGTGTAGGCTATATGTCAGTCACCTCCCATCCTCCCGTGTTGTCTTTGTAATATCTGGCATTGGCTTGATATACTGTTCCCTTAAAAATGGATTAGAAATAGGCTAATTCAATTCTGCTGCAACTCAGTCGATGGGACACCTCATGCTCTGAGATCTAATCGGAGGAATAAGTAATATTATAAATCTACACCCAGTAACGGCTTGCAAGCGCAACATAAAACAAAAATGTAATTGTAAATGGCCTAAATACAATTCTGGTTAACAGGATATGACAACATTTAGCCGTACCTGCTAAAACGCAGTGGGATAAATATTTACAACAATAACACACACTATCAACAAACACATAGGGCTATTTAATGGACTGAAATCGGCCGTTAGGGCCAAAACCACACACATTTAAAAACTACGTCGCAGCCTCTGCTGTTCATGGCTAAGGGACCTGTTTTTGATTTGAAAACCCAAATGAATCTGAAGAAAATTGTACGGCAGGAATGTGGTAGATAGAAGGGTATAGAACCTGCACGTAGGTGTCGAAACAGAAGCCCTACGCCGCGCACAGCTGTCGGGAATCTAATGGAAAGTTATGAGAGCTTGGTGAGGAGCGCGGAGTAATTTGATTAGCCCTACGACTAATATATTTAGGTGTCTGGTGCAGAGCTAAATTAAATGTCATTATTCACTGTCTCTAATAAAAATCCAAAGGAAATTAAATTAGGGTGTTTGTGAAGCGCATCATTGAGTGGTCCTTAATGGTGAAATTACTGTCGCAACCAGTGTAGTTCACTTTGATTATCATTCTGGTACGTAGGCTAATTGGAATTGATCCTGAGCTGTATACTTTTTGATTTATTTGTAGTTGTTGTGTTAATACAGACCTTTGAGGAACAAAAACAGTAGTGATTAAAAAGTAGACTAATTAAATACACCTCGTGATATAGCCACGCCTAAAACAATCAAATAATATAATTAGCAGTATAAGAATAATGATATAGCCATAGCCTATAATAATAATATTAGGAAACAGGCTAATAATAGGCCATAATAGCCTATTCCTAAACACAACATTAGACAAACATTTGTTTGCAATATGCAATGTAGTGACAGATTGAGGTTTATTTATTTTAGTTTTAGTTAACCTTTATGTAACTAGGCAAGTTAGTTAAGAACACGTTCTTATTTAATCATCTGTGGGCAGGCAAAGTCAATCATGCATACTTTATCGACAAACGTATTATTAAGGTCCAATCCAAACGCCTTTAATGATGTTCACTTGTGTAAAATGGCTGCGGAACCATGAATAATTAGACAGCGCCCTTTGTGGTCATCTAATCGCGAATCCCGCTACTGTAAATTATAATCATAACTGGGGTCGAAGGGGAGAGGAGATGATGGATTAATGGAGGGGAATTAGGTTGATAATAGTTAACAATAGGCTATGCTGCTTCTGCAACCTGGTGAGCAATGGGGCGTAGTTGGATTACACTTTGTAACAGTGACCTTTTTTTGCACCATATGTTTAGTACTAGGCCTACATATATTTTAGTGTCGACATTATTGTTAGGCCATACACTGTCTGTCGATATTGTGTACGCAGCAAATTATCCAATGTTAAATCAACACTGACAGTGTCTACTGTATATGGGTTCACACGTTTCAGTGTTAAATTATCACACTGATTAGTGTAAAGCCTTATTTTCATATATCCCAAAGTGCCTTGCCTTTGGAGTGAAAACCACCTTTTACAGAATTTTTTAATGACAGAGTCCTGTGGCCTAAGCAAATATGTTATCATTAAAATAAAATTTGCTGTGCATTCTCTAATTCAGGTAGATTATTTAAGATTGTTTTAAATATCTGTGTTTTTGCATATACATTGATTGATTAATCTTATGCTACACAAAGATACATAACACATGTATCTAAACTAATCCAATCAGTCAGATTGAATGCACCTGTTACTGAAATGGTTGTTCCAGTTTAAATGGTTTAGGTAGTCTTCTTATCATCTTTCCTAACCCTGAGAGTCATTCTGAAAGCAGGGTGCATGTTAAACAAAATCCAACTTTTGGATAGCCTAACTCTGCCTGGATTCCAATAGGTTTTACACATCACTTTGCAAGCCGTGTGACGTGACTTGCAGGGCCTGATGTGATGTCTGTAAACCAGGAGCTTCCTAACACCATTGTGTTAGGGTAAAATTAAGCCATGAAAGGAAGGCCTTATGATATACAGTACCAGTCAAAAGTTTGGATACACCTACTTATTCAAGGATGTTCTTTATTTTTACTATTTTCAACAGTGTGCAAAGCTGTCATCAAGGCAAAGAGTGGCTACTTTGAAGATTCTAAAATATGTAATGTATTTTGATTTGTTTAACACTTATTTTGGTTACTACATGATTACATATGTGTTATTTCATAGTTTTGATGTCTTCAATATTATTCTACAATGTATAAAATAGTAAAAAATAAAGAACATTGGAATGAGTAGGTGTGTACAAAAACTTGACTGGTACTGTATGCATTTTCATAGAGTTATAATTTAATAATGGCATTTGCCTAGGTACTCACTTGGTGAAAGCCACAGGCCTTTAAATGGAAATTAAAACAAAAAAAAATGGATAGACATGTCTCTGTCACTAACAAATACAGTCATGGAACTTAAGTATAAAATTCACTTGAAAAGAAAAGGCACCATGGGAAATATGCAAATTAGGCTTTACACCGCACAGTGTTAAAACAACACCTCAAAACGATTTACTGTAACACTACAGTTGTTAATTTCTTACACTGAGAAAGAGTAACAGTGTTGGCACTAAGCAAAGTGAGTCCAGTTTACTCTAAATCAAGTGTTGCTTTACACTGCATATCTCTCTACAGTAGAACTATGCAAACACCACAATCATGTTCATTTGAACACTTTAAGAGTAGAAGGGGGAATACTGCAAGTTAAATCTTGAACACTTTCTAAAGTGTTCTTTTAACACCAGTTCTGTGGGACTCAAATGTTCACTGAAATGAAGCTACAGTTAAATGTATACCATTGATTTTGCTGTGTATTCACTGCTTACATTTTGGTTTCCAGGTTTGGTTTCAAAACAGAAGAGCAAAATGTCGAAAACAAGAAAACCAGATGCATAAAGGTAAATTCTATTTTACTATCCATCTATTTGTTTAATGATTTGTGTTGTGATGATTACTAAGCTTGTACTTTTACACTTGCAAATGTTTATTCCACATAATTCAGTGTCATGTAAAAGCTTGCTATATTTCGTGCAATACCTACAATAATTATGCGCGCATGTACTTTATTATGTTAAATTATTATATTATCAAATGCAAAATTAAAAATGTGAATCTTGTAAACTTTGACCAACCATTTCAGCCTGCCTTATAATCAAACATAACTGTCTCACTGTCTGACAGACACTTCTTCCTACTTTCCAGGTGTCATTCTGGGCACTGCCAGTCATCTGGATGCCTGCAGAGTAGCGCCCTACGTCAACATGGGAGCTCTACGGATGCCTTTTCAACAGGTGCTTTGTTTTCTATTTTTCATGACGAATCCCACATTCATTATTTACCTCGAAAATGCATGCATGAGTGATTGTACACGAGCAAACGTCAATATTTAACATCCATTAACTGAAAAAAAACAATGGTTTCTAAATGTGTTAGCATGGTTGAAAGGTTTGATGTAGTCATACAAATTCACGCTACTTTCCCCCCTCTTTAATCCAATAGAACGTGTAGTTGATATTGAGCCCCAAAATATAAACAACCAGACTTCTCAATCATCTCTCAATTGAGAGAGATAGGTTGCAGTTTACAAAGGTGGCAATTGAGAATTCTATGGAGCTGGGGGGGCACAATTCAAGTCGACCCCAGAACGCCTTTCACCTTTGGGGTGTGTTGAGAGTGGTGTATTTGTGCATGTGTGTTGGAGAGTCATTTGATCTGGCGGTGTCTGTTTTTGCGGCCTGGCCACTGCGTCACCCCTGTGAAAAGCTTGGCTCTAATTAAGCGAACGCCGCGGCAACGGGAGCACATAAAAGAGATGATGAAAGCAGAGACAGGAGAGATCTCTGATGGATATTGATGGCGAGCTGCGTTTGCAGGGAGGGAGGCATGAGGCCTGTGTACTGAGAGAGAAGCACTACCTCTACCAGGCCTGAGACAGACAGCAATCCAGGGTTACCACCCATGACTGTATTTGTTAAGGTATGTTAGTTTCCTTTTAAAGGCCTGTAGCTTTTACCAAATTAGTATCTAGGTGAATGTTATCGTTAAACGAAACTTTATGACAAAATGTTACACATTGTAAGGCCTTACTTTGATGGCCTAGTTTTACCCTATCACCATTGGTGTTAGGAAACACCTGGTTTACAGGCCACATCGGGCCTGCAAGTCACATTATGCTGGCTTGCAAAGTTGGAAATCTACTGGAATCCAGCCAGAGTTAGTGATGTTACGTTTGGAACCAGAGCTCCGAGGCATGCTTCCAAATCGCTAAGCAGCTAACTTCGAAGCAGTGTGCCAATTCGTGTATCACTTTATGAATGACGTCCGAAGCTTCATTTGACCACATGCTTTTTCAAACCATGTGTAGCAGAATGTGAGATCCCTCTGATTTCGTTGTGGTTCCGATGCTTTCTTCGTTTCCAAGCTGCTTTCATACACAACTTCTACTGGACACCATACTTACCAATATAGTTAGGATTTTATAACTGTAGTTTCACCTGACAGATGGCTAAGCAGGTGGAGTAGGGAACTATGGAACATTCAGGGAGGGACATGAGGGTATGAGGTCAAATCCTGTTGAATGCACACTATTTAAAAAATGTTTTACGTGAAACCGCACTTTCTTTCTGCACTGTTGTTCAAATAATATGTTCTATATAGTATATTATAACCTGGGTCGTTAGAGCCCTGAATGCTGATTAGCAGAAGCTTATATTTAAGCAATAAGGCACGAGGGGGTTTGTGGTATATGGCCAATATACCACCGCTAAGGGCTGTATCCAGGCACTCCGCATTGTGTCGTGCTTAAGAACAGCCCTTAGCCGTGGTACATTGGCCATATACCACACCCCCTCATGCCTTATTTCTTAAGTATAAGCTTCTGTATTATGCATTCTAAATAATGCCATGGATTCAGTAAAAAAAATAGTAAACTTGAAAGCAGAAAAGTGAAGCATGACATAAGCAAGTCTGAAATGTAAAAGTGGAAATTGAAAACTTTAAAAGCGTTTTTTCAACCGCAAATATAAAAGGGCTTCCCGAGTGGCACAGCGGTCTAAGGTGTTTCCTCTGAGACATTGGTATGGCTGGCTTCCGGGTTAAGCGAGCAGTGTGTCAAAAAGCAGTGTAGCTTGTCAGGGTCGTGGACGCAGGATGCATGGCTCTTGATTTGCCTCTCCTGAGTCCGTACGGGAGTTGCAGCGATGGGACAAGACTGTAACTACCAATTGGGATATCAATAAAAAAACTGTAATACACTACAAGTTTGCATTTCTTGCAGTGCAGGAAAATTCCTTCAACAACAGGATGGTCAAATTAAGATATGGCATCTGAAGCGTCCGTAGCGCCTCATGCCCTGTTCCATTTCACTGATCCGTTGAGCAAACTTTACAGCACGCTAAGAGATCCCTTCTGAATTTGACAGACAGTCTGTACTGATACATTTGGAACAAGGCCTTTGTTTGCATGTTAGCCGTGCCTTATGACAAGTTAATATCCATGCATCTGGAATCGGGCCTCTTTTTTGAGTGTTTGGTAACAGTGCCACTTGGTAACCAAGGAAAATAAACCTACTGGGTATTTATGCACTGCCTCGTGTCTGTGGGTCCTGTTACTGCAATGCAGTGAGAGTACAAATACTGGTCAGCAGTATGCAATGAAATAACGTGCAAGAAAGCATATTTTGGGGTTTACATTAATTCTCTCTTGCAGTTAAACAACTTTAATTTCAATGATTTTCCAAAATAAAGAATTGGTAAAGACAGCTCACTCTCTCTTAAAATGTTTACCATACGTTGCTTAAATTAAGTTTAATTTGGGTTGGATAAGAAAGCAAAAGGCAATCCACTTCTCTGTTTTCTGTGGAGTTTGAAACACATGAGAAATGGCAAGAGGCAACGTAGCTTTCCCTCTGAAGTGCAGGGATGTGTAATTTTCACCTACTTCTCAAAATAATTGCCAAGAATGTGAAAACTGATATTCTATGCTCCTTATGACTCACTTTCCCTTTGCTCAGGAATATTTATGGATAAATATTTATAATTCTAAATACGTGAATGTTGTTGGGGTGCAATTTTTTTAATTTATGCAGTTGAATCCATAATCATGATAACAGGACATTGCATATTTCCAAGGTTATGAGGGAGTTCTCAGTGAATTAGACAAATCTGTGCAGGGTCTTAGAGAAACTTTGATTCCAGGCTGTGAAATTGGACATTGTGTCTGTGAAGTTATGTATGATTCGTTAACTTTAAGATTAGCTGACATGAAAAAAGGACTCTGAGTGCACTTCCTAACTATTCTCTTAGAAAACACAAAGTAAGCAACAGCTTCGAGGGGGTAGAACTTGAAGGATAATTTAATAGTGTCAAACTGTGTAACCTAAACCTTCAGCTCTCCTCACATACACACAGCCTGAATGGCTGGGAAGGACTCACTAACCTAGGGTTTGTTTTTGGTTGTCCTGCAGGTTCAGGCCCAGCTCCAGTTGGAGAGCGTGGCTCACTCCCACCATCACCTGCACCCTCACCTGGCAGCGCACGCACCCTACCTGATGTTCCCGCCCCCACCCTTCGGACTTCCAATCGCCTCGCTAGCGGACTCAGCCTCTGCAGCGGCGGCCGTGGCCGCTGCTGCCAAGAGCAACAGCAAGAACTCTAGCATCGCCGATCTCCGACTCAAGGCAAGAAAACATGCTGAAGCTCTGGGTCTCTGACCTCACCGGGCTTCCCCTCCACTTGCTCCACGCCCTCATAATAACCCGCTTCTCACACAAGACTGAGCCCAGGGTCTGACACTTACAGCTTAAACAATTTTTTTTAAATAAAAACACTGAGAGGGAGAATGTAAGAGAGAGACAGAGAGAGAGAGAAAAATAAAGACACAGGTAAAGAGAGGAGTAGAGGATAAGTGGAGGAAGAGGAGGAGGAGGCGGTGGAAGATGGAGGATGGAGCGAGAAAATTGTCACAAAACCAGCTATCAAAACAACCACTTGTAGAGAGAACGGTAAATAAATACCAATGAAATCTCCTTTTACTTTTCGCCCAACAGGCAGGACTTCTGCGGGGCCAGTGGCTCAGTCCACTCCAGGCACACATCACAAGTCCAGGACCATACAAACACATGTGGATGTCTGTCTGAGCTGAAGGACAGGGCCAGGCCAGGGCCAGGCTAAACCAGGCCAGACCAGACCAGGAGACTTTAGAACAAAGCAAACTGTCAAAGCAAGCAAGCAGGGTGCAAATACTAGAGCCTCACTGAATCCGATGCCGTCACGTTGACTTTACAGACTGTTGCATGTGTGAGAAAAGACACTGACAACACAAGGCATCGGACCCGCTCTAAACTTTACACACAAAAAAGACAAACAAAAAACAAAACAAAAAAAAGAGATAAGAAATGGCCACTGTATTGTTTCTTGCCGCTGCCCAGTGCATGAGTTTGATTGCAGGACTGCAGGTCTATCATGGAGCCTGGCCTTTATGTTGTATCTGACCTAACGCCCCAATTCTGTTGCATCACTGCCATTCAAACCGCCCTCTATACCCTCATCCACAAGGTCAATGGTCATTTGGGTTTGATTTCCTTTAAACTTTTGACTGACAGGAAGAAGCAATTCGAATTCCTTATTTTTTCTGCTTTCGGAGGACTAAGATATGTGTTGCCAGGAATGTGTCTGAGTCCAAATGTCTTTTAGCTTTTCTCCTCACATTGTTCTCTCTCTATAGCTTTCTTTCTTTCTGTTTATAGTGCTATTTCCTAGGAATAGAAGTGAAGATATTCTTTGCACTTCAGGTTTTGTATGTGTGCGTTTACAAATGGCACTACTAGAAGATACTACTTTACTAAATGAGGCGGGAATAGGAACCCATTTGGTTTTTATCATGTCATCAAAAAGAGACGTTCACGAAACCTTTCGAAGGATAAAGGGTTTAACTGCAATTTTTTTGTAATTTTTAAAACATGAAGGAAGCATCAGTTAAACTGAAATGCACTTTTGTGCAGTTTAAGTGCAATACTGTAAATATGAAAAAGTAAAAAAATAATAAACAAATTGTTCATTGTTCATTTTAAACAAATGATTTTCAGTCATTTATTTCATGCACTGATAAAATCGGTGTGTCTAATTTCTTTGCCAAACAGATCTGTTTTTCCTAAAGCATTGTATTATGTTGCGAACTCATCCTCAATCATGCGCCATAACTCCAGAGATTCAATGGTTTTCAAGTGTAGTTTTGTACACATCAGAACACAATAATAGCCTGTTTAGGTAGACATGAGAACATGTGTTTCATGCTGCAGAAATTAACAATTGAAAAGCTAGGATCTGAAATAATTGATCATAATTGATATGGGACAAAGAATTTATGTTACATTCCACCAAAGACTCTAACAAATTTTACAATATGTGTTATGGGAACAACAAAGCCATGGCAGTGTTGCTTTAGGCCTGTACATATTAAACGTTGCATGTTTAAGTTGCAATTTCATGGTAAGATAAGTAAGATAACAAGATACAACCTAGATAAATAATGCTTACCACCTAGGATGAAATGTTGAACACTTGTAAATTCAAAGGGTATTTTTTTGTGTCATTGAGAAACAGATCTCATAGTCAATAATGCCTCGGAGTCTGTAGATCCTTGTAAAGTCTACCTCAAACAATGTTTTATCAACATTTACTCAGTTCAAAAACCCCCAGTAACTGTTGTTTAGAAATGTCTCCATTTTAAATTAAACACGTGGGTGCTTTTATTTATTATTTTAGAAAGTTTATACAATTATTAAATAGTTGAAATTCAAGTGTACATTTTTACATGGCTTTGCATTTATTTGTATATGTTTTTTTTTTTATGTTACATTTGCAAAGGGAGATGCGTGGCTGTTGTGCATTGTTTGCCTAAAAATGTAGCATGTCCGAGTTTACAAACCTTTCAGGGATTTGATTTGATTAAGCTCCATGGAATTTGTTATGTCCACCACAGGTATTATCTTTTCATTTGCAAGCATGCTAAAACATGATCACTATAACGTTTTTTCTTGTTTTTCTTTTGATTCACAAAATATGAAATGTACATCTGGTAAACTATCAATACATTTATACATATTTGTATTGCAGTTTTAAGATACTTAAACAACTCCATTCCAGATGAATCAAAACAATATATATCTATATTGCTCTGTGAGGGATTTTGGGCCATAGAAGGGTTACATTTCGCATTTTACTTTTTAGTAATTTATTAGATTCTTATATATTGAGTGACTTATAATCATACAACAAGAGGCTTTAAATCAAAACATGATTATCGTCATCAAAACATTCCGGAAGTGAATACCATAGTACACATTAATAGAGAATTGTATGCCAGATCCCCTTACTTGAAGCAATAGCCAGGTACTTTATGAGCTGATGTAGATTAATGCTGTGTGCCCATCGTGACAGGTTACAGCCGATGCTCAGGGGTTGTCTCAGGTTGAACCTACCAATCAATATCATTCCAGCTCTGACATTTACGCAGTTTTCATGTCGGCCATCAAAGCTCATCAGATCCCAATCCAGCGGAGAAAATTGAGCCGCTATAAAATCCAGATGTACGCCAGCATCATGGCCCCAAATCTGGAACGGAACATGTATAAAGCCCTCTGTTCAAATGACAGAGATAGTAATGAGATGGAACCTGAAAATGTAAGATTCTGTAACATGAGCAAGAGCAAGGCTGTTGTGCTTGTACACCCTATAAGGTTTCTGCACATTTAATTTGTACATACATCATGTTTGAGCAATATAAACGCATACTGATCGGCCTGTATTTACCCACTGACCTCTCTGGCTGGGGCCTATAAGGTTTCTGAACATATAATTTGTACATACATCAAGTTTGAGTGCTATAATCGCAAACTGATCGGCCTGTATTTACTCACTGACCTCTGAGGCTGGGCCAGGTCTGAAAATAACAGCATCCTTTTATGTGTACTAATAATTAGCTAGGCACACACAGCCATCCATCAACCAGCAATGAGCCATGGCTGCTTTGTCAACATGTTTAAGCTGTTTATGTTGGCCATAAGTCACAAATAAAATAATAATGTAATACTAGGGGAAGGGGCTGTGTGTGTGTGTGTGTGTGTGTGTGTGTGTGTGTGTGTGTATCTACAGTGAAAACCATGTTGAAGTTGTGTTTCGTTTAAACAATTTTATTAGAGGGTATTACAAGGGGATGGTCCACTGATGTCCTTCTCTTGTATTCTACTGTTAACATTAAGCTTTTGAGATGTACATATGAAAATATAAACAAATTAATCTAACTAATTGAAAACCATGATTAACTTCTTAAAATATTGTGACCTACTTCAAGTACAAAGTATTTGTGAATCATTTATTGATTGTGTGCTCTGAAACCAGTGGGATGGCCCAGCAATAATATTGTCAACCATTCACGGGGGTGCCGACATGAAATGTTTTAACACTTATTTGGGTACCCTGATTTGTAATTGAAGTTATCCAAACTCTGTCTGAAACAGATTATAGCACATATTCCCAAGCTATCTCACTGTGCCAGGGCGGAAGTTCTGCAAGAGATGGAACTCTGAAAATGGGAGGCCTGAAGCTTTTAGCCATAGCTACGCTCTATGCTAGCTACCCTGTGAGAGAGTTTTGTAGTGCAATAGTTTTGATCACCTCTTGTGAATGTCACACTCAACTATGATCAGATGGACTGGACTGTTCATGCTCTCTGTGGCTTGACAGTGCAGTTGCAGTGACATGAATTGAGACAGCTTAGTCTAGATAGGCTCAACATGCAAGACAGCAAAACATAGTCCCTGATATGCTACCAGTGGTGTAGTGGAATGTAAACTCATGGAAACGCTTTTTACCCACCTTTTCCTGAAAAATGCATTGAAATTATAGGGACCATTACTTAACATTTTTTTGTTAATCTTGTTTCATTGCTGTTCATTTGGCTCTAAGAACTCAGAGAACCAACCACCCAGTGAAACCTTAGCTGAAAACAATTGAGGTAAAGTGCTGAAGTCACTATGTTCTCCCATGGATCAAAGATCGTCTTTCTGCCCAGTTTGTTTTGGTTCGACTTTAGTTTGCTTTGTTGGCTAATACTTATAAATGTATCTGGTGCCAATGGCAGTGAAAACTATATTAGAGCTAACATCTTACGACTAGGTCAACATTTTTATCTACGCAGTGAGGAGAAAACTGTCAAGAATTTCAGGGGGTTTTGTATCTTTAAATTATATATTTCAAAGCAAATATTTGGCTTATTCATCTTATTCATCTCACAAAGCATGTAATGATATTGTTATTTATTACACAAATAATGGGATAACATGGAAATGACAATTTAGTTATGGGTCCTTATATCACAATATCATTATATCTTCTGGCAGCTCTAATCTCTAAACAAAGAAATGTAACGCTATTATAAATGGACTTAAAAATATATGTTCTGGCAAACATGAAAAGATATTCTTAGAAAATAAGTAGAATTGATTGGTAAAAAGTTACACTATATGTCACCTTGAATAGCTCTTTCCTGCAAAGTGCTCAATGTACTTATAACCAAAAATAACAAATGTGATTAAAAATTAGCCAATGGTAGCTTGGAATGCATGCAAAGCTGACTAAGGCATTTGACACATTCCATGTCTTCAGATAATTCTACTTCAAGTGTATGCATTCTATTTGAAATGTAATCATTCCTGATCTAGTATGAGCATTCTAGTTCTACCATGGGCAGTCTAGGTCTATAGCTCTACTAGTCTAGAGAGTGCGTATTAGATCTCACTGGGGATGTTGTCGTAGCTTAGTCCTGTGAGCTTATTTTACCAGCTAGGATCAGTTCTCTCTGCTTCTTACATCTATCTCCATATGTTGGAAGTCAGCAGTAAGCAGTGGTGTAAACTATTTAAGTAAAAATACTTGAATGTACTACTTAAGTAGTTTTATTTGTGTATCTGTACTTTACTTTACTATACATTTTTTGACAACTTTTACTTCACTACATTCCTTAAGAAAATATTGAACTTTTTACTCCATACATTTTCCTTGACAACCAAAAGTACTTATAATTTGATTGCTTAGCAGGACAGAAACATGATCAAATTCACCCACTCATCAACCGAACACACCTGGTCATCCCTACTGCCTCGGACTCACTAAACACACATGTGCCCCTGGCTTTCCATAAATAAATAAATAAAAAATGGTGCCATCTGGTTTGCTTAATATAAGGAATTTGAAATTATTTATACTTAAGTATATTTTAAACCAAATACTTTCACTCAAGTAGAATTGTACTGGGTGACTTTTACTTTTGAGTCATTTTCTATTAAGGTACCTTTACTCAAGTATAACAGTTGGGTACTTTTTCCACCACTGGCAGTAATTAAATGTTTAGCTGGGATATCCTAGCAGTGGCCAATGTATGGAATCCATATTATGAACATTGTCATTCCTGGATTCTGTTTCAATGTAATAATATCCACTCTGCTGCTGATCACATTTCAAACAAAACATCTCCATGACTGATTTATGTTGGGTAGTTCTTATTTGTTCTTAAAGAATATCATGCGAACAGTGATACACGGCAGTCCAACAGAGCTCTATTCTTCTGTTTTTAATGTATTCATCAACGGGTGAAAATCAAACAAGCCGTGATATAATTAAAAGAGGCAGTGGGGAGAACAAGTATTTGATACACTGCCGATTTTGCAGGTTTTCCTACTTACAAAGCATGTAAAGGTCTGTACGTTTTATCATAGGTACACTTAAACTGTGAGAGACGGAATCTAAAACAAAAATCCAGAAAATCACATTGTATGATTTTTAAGTAATTAATTTGCATTTTATTGCATGACATAAGTATTTGATCACCTACCAACCAGTAAGAATTCCGGCTCTCACAGACCTGTTAGTTTTTCTTTAAGAAGTCCCCCTGTTCTCCACTCATTACCTGTATTAACTGCACCTGTTTGAACTCATTACCTGTATAAAAGACACATGTCCACACACTCAATCAAACAGACCCCAACCTCTCCACAATGGCCAAGACCAGAGACCTGTGTAAGGACATCAGGGATAAAATTGTAGACCTGCACAAAGCTGGGATGGGCTACAGGACAATAGGCAAGCAGCTTGGTGAGAAGGCAACAACTGTTAGAAAATGGAAGAAGTTCAAGCTGACGGTCAATCACCCTCAGTCTGGGGCTCCATTCAAGATCTCACCTCGTGGGGCATCAATGATCATGAGGAAGGTGAGGGATCAGCCCAGAACTACACGGCAGGACCTGGTCAATGACCTGAAGAGAGCTGGGACCACAGTCTCAAAGAAAACCATTAGTAACACACTATGCCGTCATGGATTAAAATCCTGCAGCACACGCAAGGTCCCCCTGCTCAAGCAAGCGCATGTCCAGGCCCGTCTGAAGTTTGCCAATGACCATCTGGATGATCCAGAGGAGGAATGGGAGAAGGTCATGTGGTCTGATGAGACAAAAATAGAGCTTTTTGGTCTAAACTCCACTCGCCGTGTTTGGAGGAAGAAGAAGGATGAGTACAACCCCAAGAACACCATCCCAACCGTGAAGCATGGAGGTGTAAACATCATTCTTTGCGGATGCTTTTCTGCAAAGGGGACAGGAGGATGGATCGGGCCATGTATCGTGAGATCTTGGCTAACAACCTCCTTCCCTCAGTAAGAGCATTGAAGATGGGTCATGGCTGGGTCTTCCAGCATGACAACGACCCGAAACACACAGCCAGGGCAACTAAGGAGTGGCTCCGTAAGAAGCATCTCATGGTCCTGGAGTGGCCTAGCCAGTCTCCAGACCTGAACCCAATAGAAAATCTTTGGAGGGAGCTGAAAGTCCGTATTGCCCAGCGACAGCCCCAAAACCTGAAGGATCTGGAGAAGGTCTGTATGGAGGAGTGGGCCAAAATCCCTGCTGCAGTGTGTGCAAACCTGGTCAAGAACTAAAGGAAACTTATGATCTCTGTAATTGCAAACAAAGGTTTCTGCACCAAGTATTAGGTTCTGCTTTTCTGGTGTATCAAATACCTATGTTATGCAATAAAATGCAAATTAATTACTTAAAAATCATACAATGTGATTCTCTGGATTTTTGTTTTAGATTCTGTCTCTCACAGTTGAAGTGATAAAAATTACAGACCTCTCTCTACATGCTTTGTAAGTAGGAAAACCTGCAAAGTCGGCAGTGTTTCAAATACTTGTTCTCCCCACTGTACATATGAGATGAGTAATGTAGGGTATGTAAACGTTATATTAAGTGGCATTGTTTAAAGAGGCTAGTGATACATTTTTTACATCCATTTTTCCATAATTAAAGTGGCTGGAGTTGAGTCAGTATGTTGGCAGCAGCCACTCAATGTTAGTAGTGGCTGTTTAATAACAGTCTGATGGCCTTGAGATAGAAGCTGTTTTTCAGTCTCTCGGTCCCAGCTTTGATGCATCTGTACTGACCTCGCCTTCTGGATGATAGCGGGGTGAACAGGAAGTGGCTCGGGTGGTTGTTGTCCTTGATGATCTTTATGGCCTTCCTGTGACATCGGGTGGTGTAGGTGTCCTGGAGGGCAGGTAGTTTGCCCCCGGTGATGTGATGTGTTGAGCAGACCTCACTACCCTCTGGAGCCTTACGTTTGTGGGTGGAGCAGTTGCCGTACCAGGCGGTGATATAGCATGACAGGATGCTCTCGATTGTGCATCTGTAGAAGTTTGTGAGTGCTTTTGGTGACAAGCTGAATTTCTTCAGCCTCCTGAGGTTGAAGAGGCGCTGCTGTGCCTTCTTCACATCGCTGTCTATGTGGGTGTCCGTGATGTGTACGCCGAGAAACATAAAACTTACTACCCTCTCCACTACTGTTCCGTCGATGTGTATTAGGGGGGTGCTCCCTTTGCTGTTTCCTGAAGTCCACAATCATCTCCTTTATTTTGTTGACGTTGAGTGTGAGGTTATTTTCCTGACACCACTCCAAGGGCCCTCACCTCCTCCCTGTAGGCCGTCTCGTCGTTGTTGGTAATCAAGCCTACCACTGTAGTGTCGTCTGCAAACTTCATGATTGAGTTGGAGGCGTGCATGACCACGCAGTCGTGGGTGAACAGGGAGTACAGGAGAGGGCTCAGAACTCACCCTTGTGTGGCCCCAGTGTTGAGGATCAGCGGGGTGGAGATGTTGTTATCTATCCTCACCACCTGGGTCAGCCTGTTAGGAAGTCCAGCACCCAGTTGCACAGGGCAGGGTCGAGACCCAGGGTCTCGAGCTTGATGACGAGTTTGGAGGGTACTATGGTGTTAAATGCTGAGCTGTTGTCGATGAACAGCATTCTCACATAGGTATTCCTCTTGTCCAGATGGGTTAGGGCAGTGTGCAGTGTGGTTACGATTGTGTCTTCTGTGGACCTATTTGGGGCGGTAAGCAAATTGGAGCGGGTCTAGGGTGTCAGGTAGGTTGGAGGTGATATGGTCCTTGACTAGTCTCTCAAAGCACATCATGATGACGGAAGTGAGTGCTACAGGGCGGTAGTCGTTTAGCTCAGTTACCTTAGCATTCTTGGGAATAGGAACAATGGTGGCCCTCTTGAAGCATGTGGGAACAGCAGACTGGGATAAGGATTGATTGAATATGTCCGTAAACACACCAGCCAGCTGGTCTAAGCATGCTCTGAGGATGCGGCTGGGGATGCCGCCTGGGCCTGCAGCCTTGCGAGGGTTAACACATTTAAATGGGCCTTGTCAGTGGCAATGTATTGTACAGTTCATTGGTCACAGTAACAGGACTGAATACGAAAAGTTTAACAACTTCAATAATTGAATTGTATAAATAATGCCTAAATTCAAACCTTAGCGATGAATATCTCTATTATAGTGCAATTGAAACTTAAAAGGCAACCCACTGGGCACACACACACACACACACACACACACACAGATTGAGTCAACGTTTTTTCAATGTAATTTGTCGATGTATTGTGATGTGAAATCAACGTGGACAATACATTGGATTTGAAAAAAGCAATCAACCACTACTGTTTATCTAATTTCAACCACCTTTGTAAACATTGAAATTAGGGTAAAACTTCAACTTAAATACATTGACCTAACCTGACTAACAGGTTGTGACATCACTGTAATTATGTTGAAATCATCAGAACTATGAATATGTAGATATTTCGAAATTCCACATAAACCCCCCCCAAAAGAAATGCCATCCTACATTCAATTGGGTAGTTTAAATTATTAGGATTTTTTTTACTTGACTAGACATATTTTATTTAACCTTATTTCAATGTTGATAGTAAAATGGTACGTTTGAATCAAAGTTAGTTTCAATGTCATGCTATCAACCTAAATAAAGAAGTATATTGAAAAATATGTAAGCACAATCCAACGATTTAGGCCTGAACAGTGAGTCCTACTGGTATATCAGGAGCAATGCACTTCAATGAGAACAAGTCTATCATCCAGATGCTTAGGTCTATGTATGCTGCTTAGCTTTGGAAATAATCTGAGGTTTGCTGAAATGAACAATCAGGTCAATGCATTTAGACATTTGATCAGCTTCCTTTTCATGTGTAGACTACCTAAATCACATTGAATCATTGAAAGGAACTCCTCTATCTTTTCTTATGCAAGATGTATGTGTTAGTAAATTCTGAGTAAGAATGATTTATGTAGGCTACATTGACATCTGATTTGCCCAACAAGGACACCATCATTTCAACTTGTAGCTAGGTATATACTATAACTCATCCATGGTTTATTGGATCTTATGACGTTTAGAAGTAGCTACCATTAGCCCTATAAATAGGATGCCAAATTCATGATATTAATAACACTTTTACCTTGTATTATCCTCTAACCTACATAAACCCAACCTCACTCCAAATTTACTTTCACATACCTTTATTTAAGAACAAATTCTTCTTATTTAAGTTAGGAGTTATTTTCAACATTATTTAGGTAGTCTACGCAAATGAGTAGGGAAGCTGATCAATGTCTAAATGTGTTGATATGATAGCTCAGCTGAATCAAACACAAGCTTCTTTCCAAAGCTAAGCAGCATACATCGAGGTAGGATGGATGGTAGACTTGTTTTCACTGAAGTGCATTACCCCTCATATACTAATAGGAGTCAATGGACTGTGGCTTCATGTTCTATTTCTATATACTGTACCTCTTTATTTAGGTTGATGGCATGACGTTGAAACAATGATGATTCAAACATACCATTTTACTATCAACACTGAAACGAGGTCAAATAAAATGTTTCATCAAATATGAAATTCTACATAATTTCAACCACCCAATATACTGTATATTCAATACAGGATGAAAAATAATAAAAATTTCTCTGGGAAATTCAACACAATTTCAAAGTAAACAGAGTTCTGAAGATTGTTTAAATTAGATTGACTCCACGTCACAATATGTTGACAAATTACGTTGAAACAATGTTGATTCAACCAGTGCGTGCCCAGTGAGAATGTTCCAGTGTACATACAGTACCAGTCAAAAGTTGACACACATACTCATTCAAGGATTTCTTTCTTTCTTATTTATTTTCTACATTGTATAATAATAATCACAACTCAAAAAACACATATGGAATCATGTAGTAACCCAAAAAGTGTTAGATTTGTCAATATAGCCTATCTTTGCCTTGATGACAGCTTTGCACACTCTTGGCATTCTCTCAACCAGCTTCATGAGGAATGCTTTTCCAACAGTCTTGAAGGAGTTCCCACAGATGCTGAGCACTTGTTGGCTGCTTTTCTATCACTCTGTGGTCCAACTCATCCCAAACCATCTCAATTGGGTTGAGGTCAGGTGATTGTGGAGGCCAGGTCATCTGATGCAGCACTCCATCACGCTCCTTCTTGGTCAAATAGCCCTTACACAGCCTGGAGGCGTGTTTGGTCATTGTCCTGTTGATAAAAAAATGCTAGTGGGACTAAGCGCAAACCTGATGGGATGGCGTATCACTGCAGAATGTTGTGGAAATTACACAAATTAAATTTTAAGGCACACCTGTTAATTAAATTGCATTCCATGTGACTACCTCATGAAGCTGGTGGAGATAATGCCAAGAGTGTGCAATACTGTCATCAAAGCATAGGGTAGCTACTTTGAAGAATCTCAATGATAAAATATGTTTTATTTGTTTAACACCTTTTTGGTTACTACATGATTCCATGTGTTATTTCATAGTTTTGATGTCTTCACTATTATTCTAGAATGTAGAAAATAGTATATATATATTTTTTTAAACCTGGAATGAGTAGGTGTGTCCAAACTTTTGACTGGTACTGTATGCTGGCTCAATCGAAAATTGTCTTTAACATTCAGTAGCGCAATAAAGCTAACCTGCAATGTTATGGCTTGAATCTAGCCTCAACTTGTAATTTTGTTTTTTTTATTGACAGTTTTTAATTGACTAATTTCAAACAAAATCTACTTTATTCCTAAAAGTGCAAGCGCCACCCATGTGACATCCAGGAAGGCTCAATCAAATGCTCAGTATTTGAAGTGTTTGAAAGAACAGGACTGGGTTAATGTAACCTATTTTGAATATAGACATGGTTTGTTGACATTGTGGTTCAGAATAAGGGATTAAAACAAGTTAATATTTCTGATGTGGTAAGGCAGTTGCTGTGGTAAGGCAGTTGCACTAAGCTCATGAAGCATTTCTAAGTTTTGTTCTTCAAGAATCAATGGTTATTTATCATAATAAAAAATTCCAAACATTGATGTACCTATCAGGCTGCTGTCTCATATTTTATGCACGTTTGTTTTTGAAGGGCACAAAAACATAAGGAGCACCATATTAGGTAATTGACTGCTTATGAACCCTTTTTTAAACACTGTTTATATGGTACCTTCGTGCACGGTACACATTCAAGTGCCCAAAGAGTCCACAAGACAACAGAGAACTTATCTTATCCAGCTTGAACTCCTCTTCACTCTTGGCTCAATTCTTTCTTCCCCTCTTCTCCTTCACTTCTCTTCTTCCCCCCTTCAACCTTTCCTTTCTCTTCACCTCTCCATCTCGCCTCTCCCCATCAATCCCACAATGCAGCTCATCTCTGTGAACAGATAATAGCTTCAAACCACGTTGCTGTGTGCGCGTACATCAAACAAACCTCTCATGTGCCTTTGGTATCCACAGACGTTCGCCGTGGGGGGGAGGTAGCAGGATTCTCCCCTCCTCCACGGGGTGGATGGGAGGGAGGGATTCAGAAGAATGAGCCTCAAAGATCCTGGGCAATCAGACAGAGGGGGAATGTTAATGAAAAAGCAAACAGCCCACCGCAGTGACTTGCGCTAGGATCCATGTTAGAGCAATCATTACTGCACTGTTGCTCAGTTCTGCTCTATTCCACTCTCCCCGCAAACAAGGAGCAGTTGGGGGAAAATAACTATCCAGACTAAGGGTCAAAGGCATTTAGATGCAAATTGAACAACTTCCTGTTTTGGGAAGTCTTGTTAAAGGATGGCGAAATGCTAATGTGTTAGAGAAAGTATTTTCACATCTTTGACCAAAAAATGTAATTACAGAGGATATGAAAACATTCCATCAATGAGACTGGATGTCTTAGAGTACTATGAATGTACATCAATTTCTTAAACTCAAAGTTTATTTTAAAAAGGGTCAGTATTAAAATAAATAGTGACATGTAAGAGCAAATATTGTTTACATATCCATAGCCCCCATAGTGCTAACATTCATTATCTTGATAATGTGTCGAATGCTTGATAATGTATGTGATGTTAAAATAGATGTATATTTTCTGGATGACCTGAAAAATATTGTTTTTAATCAAGCTGTCCAGTCAAGAGGAAGCTGCTCACTGTAACCAGTGCCAGTAATCTGGTTCAGGTCATTAATTAACCTACCAGGGTGTTTAAAATCATTAGAGGAACTATGTAATCCACGTGTATTGGTCACATTTTTACCAAATGCTGCAGAAATCTTGCTCCATAGCTGTATCCAGACCCATTGGATGTACTGACCATAAAATAGTGGACATAACTAGAAAAGGCAAAGTTCCAAAGGCTGTGCCTCAAAAGGTGTATAAGAGATCATACAAAACGTTTTGTACTGATTCCAATGTTGAAGATAAAAATACAAATAGTCACAGTGTAACGCTCATCTGAAGAAGTGGACCAAGATGCAGCGTGGGTGGGGTAGGTTAATCATAATCTTTAATGATAACCAGAAAAACAAGAAAGGGAGAACCAACAGCCTTGTGGGGCTGAACAGCAACAATACATGGACAAGATCCCACAACATAGGTTGGAAAAAAGGCTACCTAAGTATGATTCCCAATCAGAGACAACGATAGACAGCTGCGTCTGATTGGTAACCACACTTGGCCAAACGCAAAGAAATACAACACATAGAATGCCCACCCAAATCACACCCTGACCAAACCAAATAGAGACATACAAAGGCTCTCTAAGATCAGGGCATGACAAACAGTCATACAGTTAAAGTCGGAAGTTTACATACACCTTAGCCAAATACATTTAAACTCAGTTTCACAGTTCCTGACATTTAATCCTAGTAAAAAGTCCCTTTCTTAGGTCAGTTAGGATCACAACTTTATTATAAGAATGTGAAATGTCAGAATAATAGTAGAGAGAATTATTTATTTCAGCGTTTATTTCTTTCATCACATTCCCAGTGGGTCAGAAGTTTACATACACTAGATTAGTATTAGGTAGCATTGCCTTTCAATTGTTTAACTCAAATGTTTTGGGTAGGCCTTCCACAACCTTCCCATAATAAGTTGGGTGAATTTTGGCCCATTCTTCCTGACAGAGCTGGTGTAACTGAGTCAGGTTTGTAGGCCTACTTGCTCGCACACGCTTTTTCAGTTCTGCCTACAAAATTTCTATGGGATTGAGGGGCTTTGTGATGGCACGCCAATACCTTGACATTGTTATCCTTAAGCCATATTGCCACAACTTTGGAAGTATGCTTGTGGTCATTGTCCATTTGGAAGACCCATTTGTGACCAAGCTTTAACTTCCTGACTGATTTCTTGAGATGTTGCTTCAATAGCCACAAAGCTATTGAGGCTTGCAAGCCTCCCCCTTTTCCTTCAAACATAACGATGGTCATTATGGCCAAACAGTTCTATTTTTGTTTCATCAGACCAGAGGACATTTCCCCAAAAAGTAAGATCTTTGTCCCGATGTGCAGTTGCAAACCGTAGTCTGTTTTTTTTTTATGGCGGTTTTGGAGCATTGGCTTCTTCCTTGCTGAGCTCCCTTTCAGGTTATGTCGATATAGGACTCATTTTACTGTGGATATAGATACTTTTGTACCTGTTTCCTCCAGCATCTTCACAAGGTCCTTTGCTGTTGTTCTGGGATTGATTTGCACTTTTCGCACCAAAGTACGTTCATCTCTAGGAGACAGAATACGTCTCCTTCCTGAGCGAAATGACGGCTGCGTGGTCCCGTGGTGTTTATACTTGCGTACTATTGTTTGTACAGATGAACGTGGTACCTTCAGCCGTTTGGAAATTGCTCCCAAGGATGAACTAGACTCGTGGAGGTCTACCATTATTTTTCTGAGGTCTTGGCTGATTTCTTTTGATTTTCCCATGATATCAAGCAAAGAGGCAGTGAGCTTGAAGGTAGGCCTTGAAATACATCCACAGGTACACCTCCCATTGACTCAAATTATGTCAATTAGCCTGTTAGAAGCTTCTAAAGCCATTACATAATTGTCTGGAATTTTCCAAACTGTTTAAAGGCACAGTCAACTTAGTGCATGTAAACTTCTGACCCACTGGAATTGTGATACAGTGAATTGTAAGTCAAATAATCTGTTTCAAACACACACACAAAAAGTGTTTGACCAGATGCAATGCTATTTCTCTGTTCACAAAGTAACAGACTTTCAGGATGCTTATAGGAAAGGGCACTAAACATGTGCCGCACTGACACAAATGTCACTATTTTCAGGAAGCTAGGCTTATGTCGTGCATCAATAATTCACAGGAGCACCATTTGAACGTAAACTTTTTTTTTAATGTGTTTTTTGGCAGAAATGCCTTCTGGAACAAGTGAACTTTCATGTGCCTTAATAACAAACTTGTATGCCATCTGTAAATACAATTGTTAAATTACATGCCTAGTTGGTTTAACCATGGAAAAAGCCAACAACCTTCCCACTAGCCATGATTGGCTGAGACAATGAGTGGGCTGGACATGACGAGAGATGAGTTCGGATTGGTCTGCCTTGTAGCACGCTTCTGTTTATAATATGAGCTGGTCAGTATGTGTAGGTAATCCTTTCTAACACAGCTTTCTTGAACTACATCACTATATCATCTCCACTTTCTGGATGACTGAGTTTCGAAATCAGTGGAATTACAGTATGATAGCTAAGGAGATGGAGAACATTCTGCCATTAGATTGCAAATATACACGGATTTGAAAAGAAAACATAAAAGGCTCCAGAATACATCTTTGAGGGCAACCATGGCATCGTGACAGAGAGGCAGAAGCATCCATCCACGTTGTGGCGTACAGCAGGTCAGCTACAGTACCAGGCGGAGACTCGTTAAGGCCTGGTGACAGACGGAGTATACATCACGAGGCGATGGCTCCATCTGCTGGGCGTGCGGTGTCTCGACAGGCTCTCCAGCCCGGACTAATTGGGGCTGATTTGGGAGTTGGTGAGTAATCAAGGGCTCATTGCTCACCAGCTGTACAAGCCCAATAAAGCTGCCAGAAGGGCAACACACAAGGGAGGACTGGGGGAAGTAAGGTGACTTCCGTGTAGTTGGAGATGGTGCCCAAGCTAAGACGAGGGAGTTGAGTTTGTGTGCCCGACAGGATACAGCAAGACCCGGAGTACAGAAGATGGTATCCCGGAGAGGGTCTCATGGGGGTGACGCATCCCTTTCTTTTGATTTATTTTTAATAAGCTTGAAACCAAGCTAATCATTCTCTGTCCGTGTATGATCTGTGTAAACGACTTGACAAACCCCCTGGTCTGCCACAAGTGGTGGAGAATGCAGGCAATCTGATAACGTTGTCAGATCAGGGTTGACATTTCCGTAGTATCAGCATGGACGAGTTGATATCTCAGTTCGTCAGGAACGAATGCTGGCAGAACAGCGATTACAAAACGTCCGCCTCGTTGAGGAAATCAGGAAGCTGCAAGGAGGAGCGTCTCCTGAATCACATCCCAACCAGTTTTTACTCAAACTTACAGAAGACGATGACGTCGAAACCTACCTCTGTACGTTTGAATGGACAGCTCTACGGGAAGGATGGCCAAGGCCGAAGTGGGCCAGTCTGCTGGCCCCGTTCCTCTCTGGGAATGCCCAAAAGGCATATTGGGACCTGAACGACGAACAGGCGGCTAATTACGAATGACTCAAAGGGGAGATACTCAGCCACTACGGGTACAGCCTGGCCCATCGGGCTCAACGTTTCCACGACTGGAGGTTCGTAGCCGACGAGCCCAGATGAGCGACCTACTGCGCGTCACCAAGGCATGGCTCCTAACCGACTTATCCACCCTCTCCATCCTTAACAAAGTTGTCCTGGGTCGCTTCTTACGGGTGCTACCCCAAGACATGAAGATGGCAGCGAGTCTATGCACATCCCAGACCTAGGAGGTCCTCCTGGAAGCAGTGGAGATGCATCAGAACACTCAGGCCCTGCTGAGTTTGAGCCAGGCAGAGTCGGCGACCCGTTCGAGGGGAAGTAAGAAAAGCACCAACGCTGTGTACCCCGAACCGACAGTTGGCAGGGCCAAAGGACCGCAAACCCGTGGAGAGACAGCTAGGGTAGGGCCGGCCCGTCACCGACGACCCCAGGTAGAAGGAGACCAAAGGAGGTGTTTTGAGTGTGGCTCCCGGGGGCATATTGCCTGGAATTGCCTGGCTTGAGAGGAGTCGGGGCCATCAGCAAGCCCCGGAGGTGAGATGGGTAATTCCGTGAACTATGTCACCTCATGTTGGGCGCACCATGAATCAACTGCGCCCATGGTCCCGGTGAAGGTAGACGGACACGACAAAGAAGCGCTACTGGACTCCGGAAGTATAGTTAAACTCGTAATTACGAGCCTGCTGAACCAGGAGACCGAAAGGGGTAGGGAGACAATTTGACAACATCCAGTGAAATGGCAGAGCGCCAAATTCAAATAAAACATTTTGAAATACTTAACTTTCATAAAATCACACGTGCAATACACCAAAATACAGCTTAACTTCTTGTTAATCCATCCACCATGTCAGATTTCAAAAAAGCTTTACGGCGAAGGCAAACCATGTGATTATCTGAGGACAGCACCGCACAATACAAACACATGACAATCATATTTCAATCTGCCAGGCGCAACACAAAACTCAAAAATAACGATATAATTCATGCCTTACCTTTGAAGATCTTCTGTTAGCACTCCAAAATGTCCCATAAACATCACAAATGGTCCTTTTGTTCGATAAATTCCGTTGTTATATCCACAAAATGTTCATTTATTTGGCGCATTTGATTCAGAAAAACACTGGTTCCAACTCGCCCAACATGACTACAAATTATCTAATAAATTACCTGTAATCTTGGTCCAAACATTTCAAACAACTTTCCTAATCCAACTTTAGGTATTTTAAAACGTAAATAATCAATACAATTTATTAAAGAAGGAATATACTGTGTTCAATAGCGGATCAAATGAAAGTGGAGTGAGCTTCAGGTCGCGCTCTCCAAACAAACAGTCCACTTGGCTCTACACTCAGAAAGGAAAGGGTTACTCAAAAGATAAACATCAACCAATTTCTAAAGACTGTTGACATTTAGAATTCCTCACAATCAAATGTAGACCGCATTATCTACCAAGAGAATTCTCTTTGATTATAATCACAGCCGTATATATCCCCCCCCCCCCCCCAAGCAGACACGTCGATGGCTCTGAATGAACTTTATTTGACTCTTTGCAAACTGGAAACCATTCACGGACCAGGATGTCCTGCTCCCAGGCAGACTAAATAACTTTTTTGCCCGCTTTGAGGACAATACAGTGCCACTGACACGGCCTGCAACGAAAACATGTGGTCTCTCCTTCACTGCAGCCGAGGTGAGTAAGACATTTAAACGTGTTAACCCTCGCAAGGCTGCAGGCCCAGACGGCATCCCCAGCCGCGCCCTCAGAGCATGCGCAGACCAGCTGGCCGGTGTGTTTACGGACATATTCAATCAATCCCTATACCAGTCTGCTGTTCCCACATGCTTCAAGAGGGCCACCATTGTTCCTGTTCCCAAGAAAGCTAAGGTAACTGAGCTAAACGACTACCGCCCTGTAGCACTCACTTCCGTCATCATGAAGTGCTTTGAGAGACTAGTCAAGGACCATATCACCTCCACCCTACCTGACACCCTAGACCCACTCCAATTTGCTTACCGCCCAAATAGGTCCACAAAAGATGCAATCTCAACCACACTGCACACCGCCCTAACCCATCTGGACAAGAGGAATACCTATGTGAGAATGCTGTTCATTGACTACAGCTCGGCATTCAACACCATAGTACCCTCCAAGCTCGTCATCAAGCTCGAGACCCTGAGTCTCGACCCCGCCCTGTGCAACTGGGTACTGGACTTCCTGACGGGCCGCCCCCAGGTGGTGAGGGTAAGCAACAACATCTCCTACCCGCTGATCCTCAACACTGGGGCCCCACAAGGGTGCGTTCTGAGCCCTCTCCTGTACTCCCTGTTCACCCACGACTGCGTGGCCACGCACGCCTCCAACTCAATCATCAAGTTTGCGGACGACACAACAGTGGTAGGCTTGATTACCAACAACGACGAGACGGCCTACAGGGAGGAGGTGAGGGCCCTCGGAGTGTGGTGTCAGGAAAATAACCTCACACTCAACGTCAACAAAACTAAGGAGATGATTGTGGACTTCAGGAAACAGCAGAGGGAACACCCCCCATCCACATCGACGGAACAGTAGTGGAGAGGGTAGCAAGTTTTAAGTTCCTCGGCATACACATCACAGACAAACTGAATTGGTCCACTCACACAGACAGCATTGTGAAGAAGGCGCAGCAGCGCCTCTTCAACCTCAGGAGGCTGAAGAAATTCGGCTTGTCACCAAAAGCACTCACAAACTTCTACAGATGCACAACCGAGAGCATCCTGGCGGGCTGTATCACCGCCTGGTATGGCAACTCCTCCGCCCTCAACCGTAAGGCTCTCCAGAGGGTAGTGAGGTCTGCACAACGCATCACCGGGGGCAAACTACCTGCCCAACAGGACACCTACACCACCCGATGTCACAGGAAGGCCATAAAGATCATCAAGGACATCAACCACCCGAGCCACTGCCTGTTCACCCCGCTATCATCCAGAAGGCGAGGTCAGTACAGGTGCATCAAAGCTGGGACCGAGAGACTGAAAAACAGCTTCTATCTCAAGGCCATCAGACTGTTAAACAGCCACCACTAACATTGAGTGGCTGCTGCCAACACACTGACACTGACTCAACTCCAGCCACTTTAATAATGGGAATTGATGGGAAATGATGTAAATATATCACTAGCCACTTTAAACAATGCTACCTTATATAATGTTACTTACCCTACATTATTAATCTCATATGCATACGTATATACTGTACTCTATATCATCAAATCAAATCAAATTTTATTTGTCACATACACATGGTTAGCAGATGTTAATGCGAGTGTAGCGAAATGCTTGTGCTTCTAGTTCCGACAATGCAGTAATAACAAGTAATCTAACTAACAATTCCAAACTACTGTCTTGTACACAGTGTAAGGGGATAAAGAATATGTACATAAGGATATATGAATGAGTGATGGTACAGAGCAGCATAGGCAAGATACAGTAGATGGTATCGGGTACAGTATGTACAAATGAGATGAGTATGTAAACAAAGTGGCATAGTATAGTATAAAGTGGCTAGTGATACATGTATTACATAAGGATACCGTCGATGATATAGAGTACAGTATATACGTATGCGTATGAGATGAATAATGTAGGGTAAGTAACATTTATATAAGGTAGCATTGTTTAAAGTGGCTAGTGATATTTACATCATTTCCCATCAATTCCCATTATTAAAGTGGCTGGAGTTGAGTCAGTGTCAGTGTGTTGGCAGCAGCCACTCAGTGTTAGTGGTGGCTGTTTAACAGTCTGATGGCCTTGAGATAGAAGCTGTTTTTCAGTCTCTCGGTCCCAGCTTTGATGCACCTGTACTGACCTCGCCTTCTGGATGATAGCGGGGTGAACAGGCAGTGGCTCGGGTGGTTGATGTCCTTGATGATCTTTATGGCCTTCCTGTGACATCGGGTGGTGTAGGTGTCCTGGAGGGCAGGTAGTTTGCCCCCGGTGATGCGTTGTGCAGACCTCACTACCCTCTGGAGAGCCTTACGGTTGAGGGCGGTGCAGTTGCCATACCAGGCGGTGATACAGCCCGCCAGGATGCTCTCGATTGTGCATCTGTAGAAGTTTGTGAGTGCTTTTGGTGACAAGCCAAATTTCTTCAGCCTCCTGAGGTTGAAGAGGCGCTGCTGCGCCTTCTTCACGATGCTGTCTGTGTGAGTGGACCAATTCAGTTTGTCTGTGATGTGTATGCCGAGGAACTTAAAACTTGCTACCCTCTCCACTACTGTTCCATCGATGTGGATAGGGGGGTGTTCCCTCTGCTGTTTCCTGAAGTCCACAATCATCTCCTTAGTTTTGTTGACGTTGAGTGTGAGGTTGTTTTCCTGACACCACACTCCGAGGGCCCTCACCTCCTCCCTGTAGGCCGTCTCATCGTTGTTGGTAATCAAGCCTACCACTGTTGTGTCGTCCGCAAACTTGATGATTGAGTTGGAGGCGTGCGTGGCCACGCAGTCGTGGGTGAACAGGGAGTACAGGAGAGGGCTCAGAACGCAACCTTGTGGGGCCCCAGTGTTGAGGATCAGCGGGGAGGAGATGTTGTTGCCTACCCTCACCACCTGGGGGCGGCCCGTCAGGAAGTCCAGTACCCAGTTGCACAGGGCGGGGTCGAGACCCAGGGTCTCGAGCTTGATGACGAGCTTGGAGGGTACTATGGTGTTGAATGCCGAGCTGTAGTCGATGAACAGCATTCTCACATAGGTATTCCTCTTGTCCAGATGGGTTAGGGCAGTGTGCAGTGTGGTTGAGATTGCATCGTCTGTGGACCTATTTGGGCGGTAAGCAAATTGGAGTGGGTCTAGGGTGTCAGGTAGGGTGGAGGTGATATGGTCCTTGACTAGTCTCTCAAAGCACTTCATGATGACGGATGTGAGTGCTACGGGGCGGTAGTCATTTAGCTCAGTTACCTTAGCTTTCTTGGGAACAGGAACAATGGTGGCCCTCTTGAAGCATGTGGGAACAGCAGACTGGTATAGGGATTGATTGAATATGTCCGTAAACACACCGGCCAGCTGGTCTGCGCATGCTCTGAGGGCGCGGCTGGGGATGCCATCTGGGCCTGCAGCCTTGCGAGGGTTAACACGTTTAAATGTCTTACTCACCTCGGCTGCAGTGAAGGAGAGACCGCATGTTTTCGTTGCAGGCCGTGTCAGTGGCACTGTATTGTCCTCAAAGCGGGCAAAAAAGTTATTTAGTCTGCCTGGGAGCAAGACATCCTGGTCCGTGACTGGGCTGGGTTTCTTCCTGTAGTCCGTGATTGACTGTAGACCCTGCCACATGCCTCTTGTGTCTGAGCCGTTGAATTGAGATTCTACTTTGTCTCTGTACTGGCGCTTAGCTTGTTTGATAGCCTTGCGGAGGGAATAGCTGCACTGTTTGTATTCGGTCATGTTACCAGACACCTTGCCCTGATTAAAAGCAGTGGTTCGCGCTTTCAGTTTCACACGAATGCTGCCATCAATCCACGGTTTCTGGTTAGGGAATGTTTTAATCGTTGCTATGGGAACGACATCTTCAACGCACGTTCTAATGAACTCGCACACCGAATCAGCGTATTCGTCAATGTTGTTATCTGACGCAATACGAAACATCTCCCAGTCCACGTGATGGAAGCAGTCTTGGAGTGTGGAGTCAGCTTGGTCGGACCAGCGTTGGACAGACCTCAGCGTGGGAGCCTCTTGTTTTAGTTTCTGTCTGTAGGCAGGGATCAACAAAATGGAGTCGTGGTCAGCTTTTCCGAAAGGGGGGCGGGGCAGGGCCTTATATGCGTCGCGGAAGTTAGAGTAACAATGGTCCAAGGTCTTTCCTCCCCTGGTTGCGCAATCGATATGCTGATAAAATTTGGGGAGTCTTGTTTTCAGATTAGCCTTGTTAAAATCCCCAGCTACAATGAATGCAGCCTCCGGATAAATTGTTTCCAGTTTGCAGAGTTAAATAAAGTTCGTTCAGAGCCATCGATGTGTCTGCTTGGGGGGGGATATATACGGCTGTGATTATAATCGAAGAGAATTCTCTTGGTAGATAATGCGGTCTACATTTGATTGTGAGGAATTCTAAATCAGGTGAACAGAAGGATTTGAGTTCCTGTATGTTTCTTTCATCGCACCATGTCACGTTAGTCATAAGGCATACGCCCCCGCCCCTCTTTTTACCAGAAAGATGTTTTTTCCTGTCTGCGCGATGCGTGGAGAAACCTGTTGGCTGCACCGCTTCGGATTGCGTCTCTCCAGTAAGCCACGTTTCCGTGAAGCAAAGAACGTTACAGTCTCTGATGTCCCTCTGGAATGCTACCCTTGCTCGGATTTCATCAACCTTGTTGTCAAGAGACTGGACATTGGCAAGAAGAATGCTAGGGAGTGGTGCGCGCTGTGCCCGTCTCCGGAGTCTGACCAGTAGACCGCCTCGTTTCCCTCTCTTTCGGAGTCGTTTTTTTGGGTCGCTGCATAGGATCCACTCCGTTGTCCTGTTTGTAAGGCAGAACACAGGATCCGCGTCGCGAAAAACATATTCTTGGTCGTACTGATGGTGAGTTGATGCTGATCTTATATTCAGTAGTTCTTCTCGACTGTATGTAATGAAACCTAAGATGACCTGGGGTACTAATGTAAGAAATAACACGACTGTATCCTTATGTAATACATGTATCACTAGCCACTTTAACTATGCCACTTTGTTTACATACTCATCTCATATGTATATACTGTACTCGATACAATCTACTGTATCTGCCTATGCTGCTCTGTACCATCACTCATTCATATATCCTTATGTACATATTCTTTATCCCCTCACACTGTGTACAAGACAGTAGTTTTGGAATTGTTAGTTAGATTACTTGTTGGTTATTACTGCATTGTCGGAACTAGAAGCACAAGCATTTCGCTACACTCGCATTAACATCTGCTAACCATGTGTATGTGACAAATAAAATTTGATTTGATTTGACATCTAGTGGAAGCCATAGGAACTGCATCCAGATGCCTCATAAATCTAGATTCCCATAGACAGCCAAATGAACAGTGAACTCAATAACATTTTTTCCTGAATGGTTGGTCCTTGGGGTTTCGCCTGCCAAATAAGTTCTGTTATACAGACATTATTATAACAGTTTTAGAAACTTTTGAGTTTTCTATCCAAATCTACCAATTATATGCATATCCTAGTTTCTGGGCCTGAGTAGCAGGCAATCGACTTTGGGCACGCTTTTCATCTGGACGTCAAAGATCAAGATCCTGATATGGACCTCAGTCAAGAGCATATGCAACAAATTAGGAAAGCCTTAGATATGACATTAGACAATGCAATGATAGGGTCATTTTGCAAAGACCATTGACGTAGATAGAATACAGTCCAATTAAATGATTAAGGGGGCATAAATATATTTTGTTTTATTTATGCTTTCATTCATTTTGTTTCATTTTCTTCTTTTCTACGTAGAAAGTGATAGAGCCATAAACAACTTCCCCACACAACCATCAGTTAGTGCCACAACGCCGCTCATTTGGGAGGGAATGTAATGATATATTTCATGAGTGTGTGTGCATTGTTAACATCTGCCTAAGTTACTGCCCAGATCTTCCAGTCTGGACGACCAGACGACAGGTCCGGAACGGCGATCCCAATCTGGACATCCACTGCCGAGCCATGGAGCGGACTTCTTCATTTGCAGACACCCTCCCAGGTCGACCACCAGAGGGGGGACTGTAACGGCGCTCCAAATCTGGACATCCGCTGCAGAGCCATGGAGCGGACTTCTTCATTTGCAGACACCCTAATCTGGGTCGAACACACCAGAGGGGGGACTGCAACACCGTTCACCAACTGGACATCTGCTGCCCAGCCATGGAGCGGACTTCATTTGCAGAAACCCTACCCGGGTCTACCACCAGATGGGGACCACAACGATGGTCCACAACCAGGACAACCCACGGTCATTTTTATGTTGGTTTTCAGCATGCAGGTTAATCGCAAGATTGAACCCAACATGGGGGAACTGTCATGACGTTGGCCTGGGGGTAGGTTTATGACAGTCATAAATACCACTTCCCCCCTTTTAGAACATGACCTTGAAACAGAACCTGACATTATGGCACTGGACGTGTTACCCCTTAGGACTTCCTGTGCATTTGATGTAACCAGGAAAGTCTTTGGATCTTAGATATATACAGTATCTAGGGCCTGTTTTCTCCTGGTCAGGACATATTATAAGGAAAAGCTCAGGGAACTATAAAACAAATCTTGAACAGGATCCTGAAAAGTGACGGTTGTTGGACATGTGTCACTTGTGTGCCAATTATCATTTGTATTAACCTATTACAGCTACCCCCCTACTTTTTTCAATTTCTGCCTGAGACATACCCAAATCTAACTGCCTGTAGCTCAGGCCCAGGACCAAGGATATGCATATTCTTGGTTTCATTTGAAAGAAAACACTCTGAAGTTTGTGTAAATGTGAATTGAATGTAGGAGAATATAACACAATAGATCTGGTTTTGTCACAAGTCCGACCGAGGGTGGCTTCCCTTCCCGGTCGGGTGGCGCTCGGCGGTCGTCGTCACCGGCCTATTAGCTGCCACTGATTGTCTTTCCTCCCCCTCCTTGTATGTTTATTGTTAGCACCTGTTTGTGAATGATTAGTTGGGCTTTATTAGACAGCCGGCCCGCCTGTTTTTTGTGCGGGATTAATTATTTTAACCTTTGGTTCTGTAGTAGAGGAACGTGTTTGTTCCTGGTCGTATATTTCAGTTGTACATTTTTCAGCCCCCGTGTTTGGGGCCGTTATTGTTGTTAGCACCCTGTGGTGCGTTTGTGCATTAAAGAGCACAGCATTGCACGCTCTGTTTCCTGCGTCTAACTCCACACCCACAACACTCTGAGCATTACAGGTTTAGATAATACAATGAAAAAAACCATAAGTTTTTTCATTTTTATTGTTGCATCATCATCTTTAAAATGAACAAGACAAACATTCAGATAGGATGATGGGGACACTTTCAGTGGACAACATAAGAGGGCAACAGTACTTGTGCAAAGTTTCAGAATGGTAACTTCCAAAATTAGTGTGCTACATGACATTTATCATGAAGTCACCCAGGTGTCCCACACAAGTAGCCCAAATGTACCCAAGTGGCCAAATTGGTGAAGTTATACATTTTGAATGGTATAACTATATACAAAATACCAAAATGGTATTCTAACACCCCCCCCCCCCCCCCAAAAAATGTTTTGAAAAAACATGATTTAAAAAATATATATTTACAAAATAACACTTTCAATATTTGGAAGACCCTCAGTCCTCTACACAATATTGTGCTGCTGATGCCAGGTGACATAGCAGTCTCTTTCTGCTGTAAAGCATTTACTGACAGATTTGGGCCTTCTCATGGTGTGGTAAACTGTTCTGAATTATTTCAATTCTTTCTAAACAGACAGCTGTAATTCTAAAATTTGGGCAAATGTATTTATATTTCAGTGGTGCTGGAGCTCCTCCAGAACTCCAGTTATGATTCTATAATGAAGTGCAACGCTGGAGAGATGAGAGTTGCAGTCTTATGTCTATTAGAGCAGAGAGAAGGAGAGAGATTATTGGAAGTGCATCTCATTCCAGTTCGGTGAGAGATACAGGCGCACTTCTCACACAGCCACTGACGCGCGTTGGTCTCTTTACTTTTTCACATTACGTTTTTTGAGGAGGGGGGCAGGAGATTTAAAAAAGTAACTTTTGCTTTTATTGTAATTTTCACATTGCAAAAAGTGATCATTATTTTTCAGGCCACAAGAGGTGTGAAAGGTAGCCTAGTGGTTAGAGCGTTGGACCAGTAACCAAAAGGTTAATAGATTGAATCCCTTAGCTGACAAGGTAATAGTCTGTCATTCTGCCCCATGAACAAGGCAGTTAACCTACTGTTCCTAGGCTGTTGTTGTAAATAAGAATTTATTCTTAACTGAAGGTGTAAAAACAAAAGAAGTACCGAATCTGGCCAAATAGATTTCAGAATGAAATTGTCTAAAAACCTGTTGGAACAGGATCTGGTTCAAATGATCTGAACATTGTGTCAAACTCCAGTCCTTGAGTGTCTGTGGGTTTTTGCTACTTCTCTGTACTTGTTGGATCAATTAAGGTAATTGATTCGTTAGGAACTGCCATAACCTGGTTGTCTAGATTACAGTTTGGCACAAATTGAAAGGAGTTTGACCTCTAGATGTAAAATCAAATGTTATTGGTCACCCACACATGGTTAGCAGATGTTATCGCGAGTGTAGTGAAATGCTTCTAGCTGTAATGTTTTGATAACTGGGTGTTTGTCAGGTTCATGTAAGATTTATTAATTCTGCTTAAAAACATCCTAAAGATTGATTCCATACATCGTTTGACATGTATCTAAACGACTGTAACGGAACCTTTAGAGTTTTTGTCTGGACGAAATGCTCGCGCCTCATGAAGATGGATTACTGGGCTGAACACGCTAACAACAAGTGGCTTTTGGGACATAAATGATGGAACTTTATGGAACAAATCAGTCATTTATTGTCGAACTGGGATTCCTGGGAGTGCCTTCTGATGAAGATCATCAAAGATAAGTGAATATTTATGGTGTTGTTTCTAACTTTGTTGATTCCAAAATGGCGGATATTCTTCTGACTGTTTGGGGTTCTCAGATTATGCTTTTTCCGTAAAGATTTTTTAAAATCTGACACAGCAGTTGCATTAAGGAGAAGTATATCTTTAATTCTGTGAATAACACTTGTATCTTTTATCAATGTTTATTATGAGTATTTCTGCAAAATCACAGGATGTTTTGGAATCAAAACATTACTGCACGTAAGGCGCCAATGTAAACTGAGATTTTTGGATATAAATATGAACATTATCGAACAAAACATACATGTATTGTGTAACATGATGTCCTATGAGTGTCATCTGATGAAGATCATCAAAGGTTAGTGATTCATTTTATCTATATTTCTGTTTTTTGTGACTCCTATCTTTGGCTGGAAAAATGGCTGTGTTTTTTCAACTTGGCTATGACCTAACATAATCATATGTTGTGCTTTATCTGTAAAGCATTTTTGAAATCGGACACGATGGGTAGATTAACAAGATGTTTATCCTTCATTTGAAGTATTGGACATGTTAATGTGTGAAAGTCACATATTTCAAAGAAATATTTTTGAATTTCATGAGCTGCCTTTTCAGCGGAATGTTGTCGTGCTAGAAAGGTTAAGGGTTGATCCGAGCGTTCTGTGCTAACAGCAGTCAAGTACCCACGCTAACTGGCTAGTGTTGGCTAGCTTGCTAGCTACTTCCCGACACAAATGACACAACAGCTCGCTCTGACCATTTTACTTGCCCTAGCAGAGCTGGATAGGCTGTTTTTATGTTACCCACAACATTGGTGACTGCAACTGTGCTGCTGGTAACAATTTACACTTTTTTGCCAACCTTTACTGACACAGGCCATATACGATGGGTGTTGAGCGTTCATAAGTGCTACCGCCCTGTAGCACTCACTGTCATTAGGAAGTGCTTTTAAGGCTAGTCTAGGATCATATCACCGCCACCTTACCGGCCACCCTAGACCCACTTCAGTTTGCATACAGCCCCAACAGGCCCACAGATGACGCAATTGCCATCACACTGCCCTATCCCATCTGGACAAAAATAATACCTATGTAAGACTGCTGTTCATTGACTACAGCTCAGCATTCAACACCATAGTACCCTCCAAGCTCATCATCAAGCTGGAGGCCCTGGGTCTCAACCCCGCCCTGTGCAACTGGGTCCTGGACTTTCTGAAGGGCCGCCCCCAGGTGGTGAAGGTAGGAAACAACATCTCTGCTTCGCTGACTCTTAACACTGGGGCCCCACAAGAGTGTGTGCTCAGCCCTCTGCTGTACGCCCTGTTCACCCACGACTGCGTGGTCATGCACGCCGCCAACGCAATCATCAAGTCTGCAGACGACATAACAGTAGAGGGCTTGATCACCAACAACTATGAGGCAGCCAACAAGGAGGAGGTGAGGGCACCCATAGTGCGGTGTCAGGAAAACAACCTCTCACTCAACAAAACAAAGGAGCTGATCGTAGACTTCAGGAAACAGCAGAGGGTGCGCCCCCTTATCCACATTGAAGGGACAGCAGTGGAGAAGGTGGACAGTTGAGTTCCTGGGCGTACACATCACAGACAAACTGAAATGGTCCTCCCACACAGACAGTGCGGTGAAGGCGGCGCAGGCTGAATAAATTTGTCTTGTCACCCAAAACCTTGACAAACTTTTACAGATGCACAATTGAGAGCTGTCTCACAGCCTGGTACACCAACTGCACCACCCTCAACAGCAAGGCTCTCCAGAGGGTGGTGCGGTCTGCACAACTGGGGCAAACTACCTGTCCTACATGACACCTACAATACCCAATGTCACAGGAAGGCCAAAAAGATCATCGAGGACAACAACCACCAGAGTCACTGCCTGTTCATACTGCTATCATCCTGCAGGTGAGATCAGTACAGGTGCATCAAAGCTGGGACCGAGAGATTGAGAAACAGCTTCTAGCTCAAGGCCATCAGACTGCTAAACAGCAATCATTAACCCAGAGACTGCTGCCTACATTGCGACCCAAATCACTGGACACTTTAATAAATGGACCACTAGTCACTTTTTAAACAATGCCACTTCAATAATGTTTACATATCTTACAGTATGTACATTTGATATGAGTAATGTATTTTATACCATCTACTGCACCTTGCCTATGCCGCTCTGCCATCACTCATCCATATACTTATATGTAAATATTGTCATTCACCCCTTTAGACTTGTGTGTATTAGGTAGTTCTTGGGGAATTGTTAGATTACTTGTTATATATTACTGCACTTTTGGAACAAGAAGCACAAGCATTTCGCTACACTCGCATTAACATCTTCGGGATGGTTGGGTTAATGTAGGCTAATGCAATTAGCATGAGGTTGTAAGTAGCAAGAACATTTCCCAGGACATAGACATATCTGATATTGGCTGCAAGCTTAAATACTTGTTAATGTGACTGCGCTATCCAATATACAGTAGCTATAACAGTGAAAGAAGTTCATGCTAATGTTGAGGAGAGTGCACAATTCTGAACATGAAAAATTATTAATAAACAAATTAGGCACATTTGGGCAGTCATGATAAAACATTTAACAGAAACATAATGTTTCATTGGATCAGTCTAAAGCTTTGCACATACACTGATGCCATGTAGAGGCCAAAATCTAAATTGCACCTGGGCTGGAATAATACATTATGGCCTTTCTCTTGCATTTCAAAGATGATACAAAAGAATACAATGGTTGTTTTTGCATTGTATTTTCTTTTAACAGATCTATTGTGTTATATTCTACTACATTCATTTCACCTTTTCCATAAACTTCAAAGTGTTCCCTTTCAAATGGTACCTATTATATGCATATCCTTGCTTCAGGGCCTGAGCTACAGTCAGTTAGATTTGGGTATGTCATTTTAGGCAAAAATTGAAAAAAGGGTGCTAATCCTTAAGAGGAAATCGGTTTTACCTAATTTCAACCAGCATGTCATTGTGCAACCAGAGGGGGAAAAATATAAAAAAATATATAAAATAATAATAAAATCAAAAAAAAATTCTAGCCCACATTACCCACACGGAGATTCATATAAAGCTCTCCCTCGAACTCCAGTTGGAAAATCTGACCATAATTCTATCCTCCTGAATGCTGCTTACAAGCAAAATCGAAAGCAGGAAGTACCAGTGACTCGCTCAATAAGGAAGTGGTCAAATGACGTGGATGCTACGCTACAGGACTGTTTTGCTAGCACAGACAGGAATATGTTCCGATATTCATCCAATGGCATTGATGAGTATACCACCTCAGTCACCGACTTCATGTATACAGTGGGGCAAAAAAGTATTTAGTCAGCCACCAATTGTGCATGTTCTCCCACTTAAAAAGATGAGAGGCCTGTAATTTTCATCATTGATACACTTCAACTATGACAGACAAAATGAGAAAGAAAATCCAGAAAATCACATTGTACGATTTTTTAGGAATTTAGAGGCTGGACTGTGGCCTTGTAAGCCTGTTGTAAGGTAGGTCCACACCAGACATCACTGGCACAAACCCACCGTCGCTGGACCAGACAGGACTGGCAAAAAGTGCTCTTCACTGACGAGTTGTGGTTTTGTCTCACCAGGGGTGATGGTTGGTTTCGCGTTTATCATCGAAGGAATGAGCTTTACACCGAGGCCTGTACTCTGGAGCGGGATTGATAAAGGTCCATCATGGTCTGGGGCGGTGTGTCACAGCATCATCAGACTCAGCTTATGGTTGTCATTGCAGGCAATCTCAACGCTGGGCATTGCAGAGAAGACATCTTACTCCCTCATGTGGTACCCTTCCTGCAGGCTCATCCTGACATGACCCTCCATCATGACAATGGCACCAGCCATACATCTCAATCCCAAGCCATACATCTCAATCCCATTGAGCATGTCTGGGACCTGTTCGATTGGAGGGTGAGGGCCATTCTCCCCAGAAATGTCTGGGAACTTGCAAGTGCCTTGGTTGAAGAGTGGGGTAACATCTCAGAGCAAGAACTGGCAAATCTGGTGCAGTCCATGAGGAGGAGATGCACTGCAGTACTTAATGCAGCTGGTGACCATACCAGAGACTGACTGTTACTTTTGGACCTCCCCCTGATCAGGGACACATTATTCCATTTCTATTAGTCATGTCTATGGAACTTGTTCAGTTTATGTCTCAGTTGTTGAATCTTATGTTCATACTAATATTTACACGTTAAGTTTGCTGAAAATAAACGCAGTTGACAGTGAGAGGACGTTTCTTTTTTTGCTGAGTTTAACCACATGTTTCAAGCACACCACCATGGTCCCTGTGCCCAAGGAAGCAAATGTAACCTGCCTAAATCATTGCTGCCCTGTAGCACTGACGTCAAAAGCCATGAATTGCTTTGAAAGCATGTTCATGGCTCACAACAGCATCATCCCGGATACCCTAGACCACTCCAATTCGCATGCCGCCCCCAGGTGGGAAGGGTAGTTAACAATACGTCTGCCACGCTGATCCTCAACACCGGAGCCCCTCAGTGGTGCATGCTTAGTCTCCTCCTGTACTCCCTGTTCACCCACGACTGCGTGGCCAAACACGACTCCAACACCATCATTAAGTTTGATGACGATGCAACAGTGATAACCGACAATGATGAGACAGCCTATAGGGAGGAGACCTGGAAGTGTGGTACCAGGACAACAACCTCTCCCTCAATGTGAGCAAGACAAAGGAGCTGATCGTGGAATACAGGAAAAGGCGGGCCGAACAGCCCTCCATTAACATCGACGGTGCCTCAGTGGAGCGGGTCGAGATTCCTCGGTGTCCACATCACCAACAAACTAGCAACAAGCACACCAAGGTAGTCATGAAGAGGGCACGACAACACCTATTCCCGTCAGGAGACTGAAAAGATTTGGCATGGGTCCCCAGATCCTCAAAAAGTTATACAGCTGCACCATCGAGTGCGTCCTAAACTTGCTGCATTACCGCCTGCTATGGCAACTGCTCGGCATCTGACCGTAAGGCTCTGGATGATTGTACAGTGCCTTGCGAAAGTATTCGGCCCCCTTGAACTTTGCGACCTTTTGCCACATTTCAGGCTTGAAACATAAAGATATAAAACTGTATTTTTTTGTGAAGAATCAACAACAAGTGGGACACAATCATAAAGTGGAACGACATTTATTGGATATTTCAAACTTTTTTAACAAATCAAAAACTGAAAAATTGGGCATGCAAAATTATTCAGCCCCCTTAAGTTAATACTTTGTAGCGCCACCTTTTGCTGAGATTACAGCTGTAAGTCACTTGGGGTATGTCTCTATCAGTTTTGTACATCGAGAGACTGAATTTTTTTCTAATTCCTCCTTGCAAAACAGCTCGAGCTCAGTGGGGTTGGATGGAGAGCATTTGTGAACAGCAGTTTTCAGTTCTTTCCACAGATTCTCGATTGGATTCAGGTCTGGACTTTGACTTGGCCATTCTAACACCTGGATATGTTTATTTTTGAACCATTCCATTGTAGATTTTGCTTTATGTTTTGGATCATTGTCTTGTTGGAAGACAAATCTCCGTCCCAGTCTCAGGTCTTTTGCAGACTCCATCAGGTTTTCTTCCAGAATGGTCCTGTATTTGGCTCCATCCATCTTCCCATCAATTTTAACCATCTTCCCTGTCCCTGCTGAAGAAAAGCAGGCCCAAACCATGATGCTGCCACCACCATGTTTGACAGTGGGGATGGTGTGTTCAGGTTTGTTGCTTTTACGCCAAACATAACGTTTTGCATTGTTGCCAAAAAGTTCAATTTTGGTTTCATCTGACCAGAGCACCTTCTTCCACATGTTTGGTGTGTCTCCCAGGTGGCTTGTGGCAAACTTTAAACAACACTTTTTATGGATATCTTTAAGAAATGGCTTTCTTCTTGCCACTCTTCCATAAAGGCCAGATTTGTGCAATATACGACTGATTGTTGTCCTATGGACAGAGTCTCCCACCTCAGCTGTAGATCCCTGCAGTTCATCCAGAGTGATTATGGGCCTCTTGGCTGCATCTCTGATCAGTCTTCTCCTTGTATGAGCTGAAAGTTTAGAGGGACGGCCAGGTCTTGGTATATTTGCAGTGGTCTGATACTCCTTCCATTTCAATATTATCGATTGCACAGTGCTCCTAGGGATGTTTAAAGCTTGGGAAATATTTTTGTATCCAAATCCGGCTTTAAACTTCTTCACAACAGTATCTCGGACCTGCCTGGTGTGTTCCTTGTTCTTCGTGATGCTCTCTGCGCTTTTAACGGACCTCTGAGACTATCACAGTACAGCTGCATTTATACGGAGACTTGATTACACACAGGTGGATTGTATTTATCATCATTAGTCATTTAGGTCAACATTGGATCATTCAGAGATCCTCACTGAACTTCTAGAGAGAGTTTGCTGCACTGAAAGTAAAGGGGCTGAATAATTTTGCACACCCAATTTTTCAGTTTTTGATTTGTTAAAAAAGTTTGAAATATCCAATAAATGTCGTTCCACTTCATGATTGTGTCCCACTTGTTGTTGATTCTTCACAAAAAAATACAGTTTTATATCTTTATGTTTGAAGCCTGAAATGTGGCAAAAGGTCGCAAAGTTCAAGGGGGCCGAATACTTTCGCAAGGCACTGTAAAACAAAAGCAAACAATAGTGTAGTGTATATCGTGTCACTCTGATCTTTAACTTAAGTTAAGAAACTTTTTGATTTTTCCTTCTGAATAAAACAATTATTATAGGATCAGAGCTAAAGTTAGAACATGTCAACAGAGCTTCATTTAATAATTTTTGTCAAATACCTTTCCACAATAGATGGTCAGTTATACTCAACCTGTGGTTGTACCTAGTTGGTATCATAACCCCTATAAGTTCGGAGGCTCTTCCCTTGACCCGTCTATATCTTCCTCATTCACCCCATAGTCTTTTCCCACTAGATAACATTTCACTAATCCTGTCAATGTGTATAGCCCCTACAGTACAGGTGACACCGCTGTGTCACTACTCACTTCCAAGCACAGGAGAGGTATGAGGGATCTCATATGCTGTAACCATGATAACCAGGTGACAGGTGAATTGCACCGGTGTAGTGGTTCATCAAGTGTAGCCCTTTACACTCGTACCCGTATACGGGTTGAAAATGGCAGAGTTGGGCTCTGATAAGCACCTACGTTGGAACACAGTGACTGTACAGTAACATGTTATAAATAACGTCAGAGCTCAGGCTCTGCGCTTCACGTCGCTGTATGAGTTTTGACTGACAGCTGTTCTGAACTTGAGCACCGCACGCGACAAGAAGTTGCCCCCCCCTTTTTTTGTGCACTTTAAATTAAAGAGGACTCAATGTATTTTGAAAGATGAGATGTTGAGGATTATAATAAATTCCGCTTTGACATCATGATCGTGTTTGATCATGACATGGCGTCATACCCTGGGTTGTTCTTTACAATAGGTAAACAGGCTAATTCTGTAAAGAAAATGTGCCTTCTGTAAGAAACATTTCAATTTAGCCATATCAAAATAGGCCAATTCCCACAAGTTTAAAGGGTACGACGACAGAAATGTATATTTTTATGTGCAACAATGAGCTTAAGTGCTTCCATTTCTATATATTGTATTTGTAGCTGACTAAAATGCAAAACAGCTCACAACAAATAAGAAGTTGAAAAAAACAATTTAGCGTGAATCCAGACAAGGCCTCTCTGGTTGTCTTTGAACAAGGCTGGAGGTTTATTTACAATAAACACACGTGTGGAGAGCATCAAAATCATTTTCCTTTGAGGGATTCACGCAGGCCCACCATTGCTCGGTAATATGTTCATGATGATTTCCATTCCTCCAATTATGTCAAGTGGATATTGCTGCTTGTATGGAGTAACTGTTAATCAAAGCAGCACAAACTGTCTGTTTGAAGTAGGGGCCATGAAGCCCTATAGCAAACCTTTGTGCTAGAGGAATATTAACACCTCCATAATGTATGTGTGTGTGTGTGTGGGGGGGGGGGTCGCGTGCCCATGTGAACATGAGTGTGGCTTGTGTGTACACTGTTTATGTGTGTGTGTGCTTACTGTTTATGTCCTCCCCCAATTCTGCAGTACTGCTAATAAATGTCACAGGTACATCATGTGCTACAAGCTCATGAAAACAGATTGTCCCTGTTAAGTTACTTCACTGTCTGTCCCTTGCGGCTTGACTGTATTATATTACATTGATGAATGCATTATGAGGGGTTGATTTGACTAGAGAAACACCTATATTAGATGAGGCTGTGAAAGATGAATTCAATTGTGATTTGAAAAGCACAACCCGGACCAGATTACTTCCAATGGGAGCTGGGGAATTGTCTGGTGGTAAATTGAGTTGTGCCTCTTAAGTGGAATGTTCATCAGGCAGAATGTCGTTTGCCATGAAAAGATTGTATCGTAGATAAAACATTAATATTTTGTTAATGCTGCATCATTGACTTTATCATTATTCCCCTAAACAAAGGTACCAATAATCATTTGAATTAGATGCTATGTTATAGAAGGGTCCAGACACTTTTTTTTTGCAATTTCAGTTGTTTTTGAGAAACTTCCCCCTACTCAGCTAATAATTTCCTCATCTGAAAAAAACAAAAAGGCTCCAAAAACACCCAAATACATCAATTTAGAAACAGAAAAGCTCTCAGTTTAATGATGCAGGTCTTTACATTTTGTACACTTGAAATTCTGTCATTCTAAACTTTATCTGCAATGTTATATTCCATTTTGTTGCGACTCGAGGGGCAACAGGTAGCCTACTAGTTAGTGTTGGGCCAGTAACCCTTTCAGTTGTACAACTAACTAGGTATCCCTCTTTCCCTCTGTCCATTATACAGGTAACTGCCAAAATAAAGGAAACACTTGAGTAAGTGAGGGTTACAAAGTATATTGAAAGCAGGTGCTTCCACACAGGGAGTTCCAGACACTTAGAATCTATTGCCAACATGTAATGAAGCTGTTCTGGCAGCCCAACACCCTATTAAGACACTTTATGTTGGTATTTCCTTTATTTTGTTAGTTACCTGTAGCAGCAGACTGCACAGAGAACAAAACAGCTGGATAGGGGAAACTGCTCGAGTCGCACAACATGTAAAATTTGCAGATAGAGTTCGGAATGACACAATTTCATGTGAAAAACTACTTGAAACCTGCATCACTATACTGAGAGTGTTTCTGTTTCTTAAAGGACATAGTTGGGTGTTTTTGGAACATTTATTCATGTTTTCAGAGCCCCCCCCCCACTGCACAATGAGGAAATTAAGTGGTGGTTGAGGTAAGTGAAAAACAAGTGAAATCTCAAAAAGTGTCTGGACCTTTCTATAATATGCCATTTACATCATTTGTTTTGCTTTGGTTGTAAAAAAGCTAACTGAAAGTTGTCAGTCTGATTCCTTGAGTATAACTTTTTGTTTGAATTCACAGTCATCATAAAGACTGTTTGTGTTTTCACCTCTGTGCTGTTGTTTGAAGCCTAATTAGAGACATATATGCCACACAACATCATAGTTGGAGGCCAGAACACTTTTTCCATGTCTGAAGGCATGCGGCGTGGGAGAAGCACAACGTTTTACTCGCAAACACATCACTGTTAGCGGCTCACTACATATCAATATATACAGCCGGTACCACTGGCTGCAGTTCTGTCTCTCAACATCTGAGGGAGGAGTGCAAAAAGTTATTTCATCTTTAATAGATCCTGTTTGAAACAAGGAAGTGTGTAGTTCTAGTAGTTAGCTACACCACTATATGGCAACAACAAAAAATTGTATTTCTTGTTTGTTTCACAATAAAAAAGTATTTTGCATCTTCAAAGTGTAAATGAAATGATATACAAACCCCCCTGAAAATCCATTTTAATTCCAGGTTGTAAGACAACAAAATAGGAAAAATGCCAAGGGGGTGAATACTTTCGCAAGTCACTGTACAGGTTTACTGATTAACTGATTCAAAACAGAAATATGTTCTGCCACAAGTGTACAAATAACCAGACATACATTTGCAGACCTTTTGCAAGCCACTGTAACTAGGCCACTCAAGAACACCCAATGCCGTCTTTGTAAGAAATGCCAGTGTAGATTTGGCCTTCTTTTAGGTTATTGTCCTGCTGAAAGGTGAATTCATTTCCCAGTGTCTGTTGGAAACAGCTTATATCTGTGTTCTGTTTCATTTTATCATAAAAAACTCACTAGTCCTTGCCAATGACAAGCATACCCATAACCTGATGCAGCCACCACCATGCTTGAAAATATGAAGAGTGACGTGTTGGATTTACCACAAAAATAACATTTTGTATTCAGGACAAAAAAGTGAATTACTTTGATACATTTTTTGCAGTATTCCTTAAGTGCCTTGTTGCAAACAGGATGCAGGCTTCTTTCTTTTCACACTGTCATTTAGGTTAGTATTGTGGAGTAACTACAATGTTGTTGATCCTTAGTTTTCTCATATCACAACCATTAAACTCTGGGCAAGTGTAATTAAAGGGATATTCAGCATCTGCTGTTTTTATTTTAACATATTTACCAATCGGTGCCCTTCTTTGTGAGGCATTGAAAAACATCCCTGGTCTTTGTGGTTGAACCTGTGCTTGAAATTCACTACTCGATTGAGGGACCTTACAGATAATATGTGAGGGGTACAGAGATGTGATTTCATTCAAAAATAATCTTCACCACTATTAGACTTATTTAGGCTTGCCATAACAAAGGTGTTGAATACTTACTGACTCAATACATTTCAGCTTACATTTTTTCAAATGAATAAAAACAAATGTCTACAAAGTAAGAGATCACATGGCGTCTCTTAGCCACTCGAAACCAGTTACATCTGGTTTGGGTAGTGACTTATTGCGCCAAAATGTCTGAATGGATTTTCAAGCTTGCCAGCAGTAAGATTTGAGTTCAATGTCCAAAAAGACAAGGATTGTAGCTTTCAATTGATATGTCACTTTTTGTTTCTTATTTTGCGGGGTACCCCGCAAACTTGCCGGGCCCTGTACAGGGCCAGAAACAACCGCTCAGAGTTTAACAGGTTTAGCTTATATTCCACCTTTTTATTCTTCCTGCTTTGTTTACAGTATTTTCCTTTAGTAAAAGCAAGTGAAAACTGGTGCACACTCTGTGCAAACCTGTAATTTACTGTATATGGAACTTACGTTAATGTCTAAAGATTTCCTCCAGAATCGCCGTTCCAAAACTACTAGCTACGACCATTAATTTTAAGATCTTCATTTAACAAATTTTTCTAGCATTTAAAAAAATAATGTTCTCATATGAGTCTCTCTTCGTTTCTGTCGGACAGAGGAGTTTTACATTTTCAAGTTGTACTGGACAGGAAACACTTTACCGCAGCTCCTTATGCACAAACAATACTTTTACTTCCTGTGCAATCCATCTCTCTGCTTCCCCTGCGAGCGGCCTCCTCCCGTCTCCTGCAATCAAGGGCCCTCTCCGTTAACCTGCACTTCCACTCAAACGAGAGCAGACCTGAGTCAATTGCGTGAAGATTTGCCAAATTAAGAAATATAATGGAGGAGAATGGGGTTTGTTCCTGTCATTATTGAGTACAGTAACAGCCAACAGCTATGCTAGCGCCGTAGCTCCATTGTTTCTGTCTCGCTAATCACATTCACTAACTGCCAGCCCTGTCAAGTCAGGCCACGGGTCCCCCAAATACAAAACAAAGATGCTCATGATATGTCATCTGATAGGGTTATTACTGACTGCAGACCAGGGTCTTCAATCCCAGCTTCCTGTACGACCTGGACAGATGTGTAATAATCTGATTGAGTTACTGTAATAAGCGTTTTCCAAATCAAGACCTCTCCACACTCTCCATATCATCCCTTACATAAACCCCAGTAAATCATCCTTTATTTCACTTGGACACTAATATATTTGTGAAGAATTACTATCATATTATCATATCATATATTACTACATGGGTAAAATGATAGGTGAGCCTCCCCAATTAAAATTCAGCATCACCAGGCAGTGTGGTAATCAGTATGGGGGAAACTGAGAGGTAAAGAATGAGAGAGTGAGAGCGAGAAAAAGAAGGAGGTGGGGTGTGAAGAAGGTTTAAGATAGGGTAACCATTCCTTGTATGGCCTAGACACTGAAAGTAATTGTAATGAACACTTATGTGTGGTGTTTATGAGTTTATTCAGGTGTTTCATTTTTGTTTTTCACTTTCCCAACGACAACTATTGTCTGTGTGCTCAATACATTTAAAACATTCTCCATTAGATCCCAGATGTCTCCTTGCAAGTCTTCCAGTTTATTCCCATAGCTGCAGGCCCAATGTTGTGTTACTTAAAACACACATAGAGGACACCTCATGATGGATGGTGTGTGTTATCTCCCCATTAGTACAACAGCCCATTCTGAATGTGTCCGTGTTAGCGGTAACATGATAAAGACCCTTAAATCAGTTCAGTCCGCATGTTTCTCTCCAATCACTTTCACATGAGCTGTTCAGCAGGATACCTGTACCCATAATAGGGTTATTAGCATATTAAAATATGGATCGGCAACCATCCAATTTACTGCCACCAGGGATAGACACAAACTTGTTGTGTTGCTGAATGATTGTCAGATGGTGTACGTGTGTGTGCGTGTGCGAATGTTTATGCATGAGACAGAGAGAGCTAGTTTGTGTGTGTGTTTTCATTTGTGTTTGTGTATATTTGTGTCTCTTGGACATTTTTTTACAAATCCTCCCAGTAGTCGTACCAATGTTTTCATTCACACTTTGTTCTTCAGACTGATCTTGTCTCTGGCAGAACATAATTACAGTCTGTTAAATCGCCGGCGATGCAGGAAGGCCAACACACAGCCATGCCTCATTTCTACACTTCACAGGACATCACAGTGCACAGAGAGCGAGAAAGAGAAGGAGAGAAGAACTGCTAGAAGGTAATGCAAATTACTCTACCTCATCCTGGATGTCCATCAAACTCCTCTGACTAATGAATCAAACTCATGCGAGTGAACTGCACTCACGCCGCACACACTCTCTCCCCACTCATCCAAGCATTATGTAAATGTATTACACTTTTTTTTATCATATGCTAGGTACATTATATGCAGACCTAATAGCCTCTGCCAGAACAGGAAAACATGGCATTCCAATCAGGGGAAAGTGGCTACTTACTGGAAGAGGAATCAGACAAACTAGATAAATGAAGACATTGGTGCCACAGAGATGGGAAAATTAAGATCATTATTTTATACACATAGATGTGTCTGTGCCCACACAAACAGACACTCGCGCACACACACACACACACACACACACCTCATGATCACTTACACGGATGCATTTACATACGGTACACTCAGACATGCATACAGTATACACTCATTAGGGTTGGATGGCTTGTGAATTTTAAATGGTGACTGATACCCACTTTCATGACAATAGATCTAAGAGACATCCCCCTTAGCAACATTGAAGACTCCTTATATCTTTGATAATGTAGTTATGGTAACGACAAGGGATAAATGTAAAATTCATGAAGTGTACCTAGCAGATGAAGATGGTTAATAATTGTTCGGCAGGCACACAAGTGAAGAAGGATAAATATGTGTCAGTCGCAAATGTCGCAAAGTCGCAAATGAAGACTACGTTATGGCATGCCCTAATTGTTTATTGAAAGTTACGTGCATCTAAATGACTTTCATGTGTGTGAGAGATCTTACCTTTCTCTTTCAGCTGTTTGGCAGAAACGCTTTTCAGAACCAAAAAATTATCCACGAATTACTCTAACGATTAGACCTACTAATTTAACCATCAAAAAAACCCAGACGGTATAATAAAAACAACAACAGCAACAGAGTTGTTTTGATTGCTTATTGAGCATTTCCAATGTGTATCTAGACAACAGTTGTCAAACAGCAGCCCAGCCATATCTTTCATTGCTGGTCTGCAAACCTGGTCCTCTCTGTCACATCAGAGAGACGCATCATCAGATGTTGCACAATTGACAGTCATGTGTTTGAGCTCTACCTGTGTGTGTGTGTGTGTGTGTGTGTGTGTGTGTGTGTGTGTGTGTGTGTGTGTGTGTGTGTGTGTGTGTGTGTGTGCGCGTGTGTGTGTGTGTTTGTGTGTGTGTGTGTGTGTGTGTGTCGTGCGTACAGGCGGGTATGTGTTTTTCAACTCAGATCTCTAAGGAGTCTGTCTCAAACTGTATTTCTCATCAGTAGGAGGCCCAGGTCCGTTAGAACTGGCGTGGTCACTGTGCAATCATACATCTAACCAGGGATGTCAGCCAATATGGATGATTTTGATTTTTCCCGCTATCCACACACACTTCAGATTAACCTGGACAAGAACGCACATATCACAATCTATTGTGAAGAGACAAGCAACTGGCTCCCACATCTGGCGAATGGTTTCTTCAATTCCCCCGTTAGAGGGAATCAGAACTGATGAGCAAGTCCTGTGCAATAGTTATTTGTTCTTAATTCCAGGCTAGGGTTAGGGTAAATTAATAAGGTTAGTGATTAGTGGTCAAAATATAATTTATGGTTAGGACGTGTTTACCTGTCCACTCTAGCATGGGCAAATAATGACAACCTAATTATAGCGATGTGTCACACCCTGATCTGTTTCACATGTCCTTGTGCTGGTCTCCACCCCCTCCAGGTATCACCCATCTTCCCCATTATCCCCTGGGTATTTAAATCTGTGTTTTGTCGGTCTGTGGCAGTTCGTCTTGTATGTTCAAAGTCAACCAGCGTGTTTTTCCCGTGCTCCTGCCTTTTCTATTCTCTTTTCTCAAAACCTCCCGGTTTTGACCCTTGCCTGTTTCTGGACTCCGTACCCGCCTGCCTGACCATTCTGCCTGCCCTGACCTCGAACCTGCCTGCCACACTGTACCTCCTGGACTCTGAACTGGTTTTGACCTTTTGCCTGTCCACGAACATTCTCTTGCCTACCCCTTTTGGATTATTAATAAATATCAGACTCAAACTATCTGCCTCCAGTGTCTGCATCTATGGTCTCGCCTTGTGCCCTTATACGATGTATGACACAGTATTTCAACTCCTCTTAAAATAGAGGTAATAAATGTTCTGTGAGAACATAATACGATCGTTGGGTGAAGATTTGACTACCTGTTTGTCTGCTCCTACAGTTCATCAAACGCATTTTCCAAAATTGATGCCCATCTTCCCTATCTGCCCACCTCTCTCCACTCGCAACTGACCATTATCTTGCCCCCACCCACCTCACTTACTCCCTCCACCCCACCTACCCATTGCCCCACCACCCCACCTCACACCACCCCATCCCATCTTTGACCAGCAGAGGTCCATCTGTGGTCGCTTCCTACACCATTTTACCCCATCACTCTCAACCTGGGAAAATGTTGACAGATGGACAGCTGCACTTCAAAGATCTCCTCTCTCTCTCTCTCTCTCTCTCTCTCTCTACCCTTCTATCTCAGCCATTGTCTGCTATGTGGAGGAAAAGAGAGGAGAGGGGGATGTAGCACACCTTACAAAAATAAAACAAGAATAATGTGAGAAAATGTGTGGTTTTCGTATGAACAAACCACATCAAAAAAATATGTATTTTTAGCTAGCAGTGGCTAAAGTTAGCTGAAGTTTGTTATGGCTGTTTAAATCAAATCCTATTGGTCACATACACATATTTAGCAGATATAATTCCAGGTGTAGCGAAATGCTTGTGTTCCTAGCACCAACAGTGCAGTAGTACCTAATAATTCACAACAATACACTAATCTAAAAAAAGTTAAAGACAGGAATAAAGAAATATATAACTATTAGGACAAGCAATATCAGAGTGGCATTGACTTAAATACAGTAGAATAGAATACAGTACATACATATGAGACGAATAAGGCAGTATGTAAAAATTATTAAAGTGGCTAGTGTTCCATAATTAAAGTGACAAGTGCTGAAGAAGGCTGTTGCGCCTTCTTCACCACACTGTCTGTTTGGATGGACCATTTCAGGTTTGAACTTGAACTTGAAACTTTTCACCTTCTCCACTGCGATCCCGTCGATGTGGATAGGGCGTGCTCCCTCTGCTGTTTCCCGAAGTCCACGATTAGCTCCATTGTTTTGTTGACGTTGAGGGAGAGGTTATTTTCCTGGCACCACTCTGCCAGGGCCCTCAACTCCTTCTTGTAGGCTGTCTTGTCATTGTTGGTAATCAGGCCTACTACTGTTGTGTCATCTGCAAACTTGATGGTGAGTTGGAGGTGTTTGTGGCAACACAGTCATGGGTGAACAGGGAGTACAGGAGGGGGCTGAGCACGCACCCTTGTGGGGCCCCTGTTTTGAGGTATCAGCGAAGTGGAGGTGTTGTTTCCTACCTTCATCACCTGAGGTCGGCCTGTCAGGAAGTAAACAGGGGTTCAGACAGAGGGCCCCGAGATTAATGATCAGCTTGGAGGGTACTATAGTCAATGAAAAGCATTCTGATGTAGAGTAGGTATTCCTCTTGTCCAGATGGGATAGGGCAGTGTGCAGTGTGATGGCGACTGCATTGTCTGTGGATCTATTGGAGCTGTAAACAAATTGAAGTGGGTCTAGGGTGTCAGGTAAGGCACTTCATGAACACTGAACCATGGATTACAGTTTCTCCTGGTCCATAGACTACTTTCAGGATGAGGAATCATCTAACATCAACTTGTAAAATAGTGAACTACTCCTTTAATTCATGTGAAAATATGGTTTCACATGTGAAATTTAAGCTCAACATGTGAAAACAGCCATTTCACATATGGAAACATGATTTTCACATGTGAAACTCTAAACTGCACTGTATTTTTTGTAAGGAAGAGGAGGCAGGGGGGGCAATTTGGATGATTGGTCTTGAAATACAAGCTGAAATGGGTTTCCCTGTGTTCCTTTAAAGTGACCCATGCCTGGCAGAATTGTGTAAAATTGCACACCCCATGTTGGTGTTGTGTCAGATGTGGTGACTGGCAGAAACTGTTAGTAATTGTTTAAGTGCTCTGGCATGTCAAAGCTGTCCGTCATTCATCCTTCTCTCTCCATCTCTTTCTTTCTTCAGCTTCTCATAATATTTTCATTGAACTGCAGAGGATAAACTACTTTCAGTGATGGAGTTGTCACTTTGGTGCTTTAACTTGGGAAAATAAAATAGACAGTAATTTGTTCTTTCTTTTGTTCTTTGATACTTTTACAAATTCAAAACTGCATTACCTTAACTTGACATTTAAGAAAACAGATTTCAAACAAAATCAACTTTGAAAGAATGGACACACACAGCTCCTATATGTACAGTGCCTACATAAAGTATTCACACTTTTTCCGCGTTTTGTTGTGTTGCAGCCTTATTACATTTATATTTTTTGTCTCTGGCCAACACACAATACCCCATAACGTCAAAGAGGAATTATATTTTTTCCTAAATGTTTACAAATTAATAAAAAATGAAAAGGTAAAATGTCTTGAGTCAAGTATTCCACTAAGTATTCAATGCCTTTGTTATAACAAACAGAAAGTTCAGGAGTAAAATCTAGCTTAACAAGTCACATGATCATTTGCATTTACTCACTCTGTGTGCTCTAATAGTGTTTAAGATGATTTTTAAATGACTAACTCATCTCTGTATCCCACACATACAGATAATTGTAATGTCCCTCAGTCGAGCAGTGAATTTCAAACACAGATTCAACCACAATGACCAGGGAGATTTTCCAATGCATTGCAAAGAAAGGCATCTATTCATCTATAAAAAAAGGCAGACATTAAATATCCCTTGAGCATGGTGAAGTTATTAATTACACTGTGGATGGTGTATCAATACACCCAGTTGTAGGGCTGGCCCTAATTTATGTATTCTCTGTCACCTGAAGTTGCATGGCAAATGGTCCAGGAACACAAGGAAAGCACAAAAAGCAATGCCCAAGGACTAGTCAGCCATTCCTCCTCTGAGTTTTAGATTAACTAACTTCTTAGTAATGACTGGGGACGTCGGTTTTGATACGAAAGCTTATTTTAGTAAGAATACTTGTTTACGTTACATTTAACAACAATTGTTTTGGTACAGAGCAATGCAGGTAAGATGCTATCAGAAAGTCAGCCACAATCACTAGCACCTGCACATAATTGGCGCGTTATCACTCATTCCTCTCGCAAGGCATTCTGGGACTTGCAGTCAAAAAGCGTAATTCAACACAACCCAATACAATTACATATGCAAATAAATCTAAAGAAATATCTTTAGATACAGCTCAAAGAATAAACTTAAACATTAACTCTGTAACACATTAAAGTTACAACACTGAGGGGCCAAAATGTATCTCTATGTTACAGTATCCAGAGGACTGACGATTGAATGTGTGGTAGAATAATGCTATCCATGTTTGGTGGATTGCAATAATGCTATCCATCTATCTGAAACTACTTCACGAAGGACAATTATGATGCTATCTATATGGATGTATTATCTCTGCAGTACATTTTAACTCTGAATTACTATATGCAAAAGGGTTGTATTGTTTTCTCAGGAATTATGTCTTATTTACATTAGTCTCATCCCCCATCCCTGTGGAGATTGGGCATTGACGGTCGGGTTACTGTAAACTTGGTATAGATTTTGGATTGAGAAGGTTACAGATGTTATAAATGGAATGAAATGCCTTTTTATCTCTTTGATTGTATGATCAATTATCATTTCCTAGGCTTCTAGGCCAATAGCCTAGTAGGCATTTCTTTGGTCATGCTTTGTCTAGCAAAGTACTGTAACCTTAGGATCTATACGCTTCTTTGTTAATGTCAGTATTGCCTTGTAACTTAAGCTTTATACCTTGTATGTGCATCCTTTTAGTCTACAAACAAAAATATAAACGCAACATGCAACAATTTATACGATTTTACTGAGTTACAGTTCATATAAGGAAATCAGTCAATTGAAAATACATTTATTAGAATATAATCTATGAATTTCACATGACTGGGAATACAGATATGCATCTGTTAGTCACAGATACTTAAAAAAAAGGTAAGAGCGTGGATCAGAAAACCAGTCAGAATCTGGTATGACCACCATTTGCCTCATGCAGGGCGACACATACAGATGTGCATCTGTTAGTCACAGATTACGATAAAAAAAAGGTAGGGAAGCGGATCAGAAAACCAATCAGTGTCTGATATGACCACCATTTGCCTCATGCAGTGCGACACATCTCCTTCACATAGAGTTGATCAGGCTGTTGATTGTGGCCTGTGAAATGTTGTCCCACTCCTATTCAATGGCTGTGTGAAGTTGCTGGATATTGGCGGGAACTGGAACACGTTGTTGTACACATCCAAACAAAGCATCCAAACATGCTCAATGGGTGACATTTCTGGTGAGTATGCAGGCCATGGAAGAACTGGGACATTTTCTAATTCCAGGAATTGTGTTCAGATCCTTGCGACATGGGTCTGTGCATTATCATGCTGGAACATGCGGTGATGGTGGCAGATGAATAGCACGACAATGGGCCTCAGGTTCTTGTCACAGTATCTCTGTGAATTCAAATTGCCATCGCTAAAATGCAATTGTGTTTGTTGTCCGTAGTTTATGCCTACCCATACCATAACCCCACCACCTCCATGGGGCACTCTGTAGACAAAGTTGACATCAGCCAACCACTCGCCCAGACGATACCATACAAGCTGTCTGCCATCTGCCCGGTACAGCTGAAACTGAGATTCATCTGTCAAGAGCACCCTTCTCCATCGTGCCAGTGGTCATCGAAGGGGAGCATTTGCCTACTGAAGTCAGTTACGATGTCAAACTGCAGTCAGGTCAAGACCCTGAGGAGGACGACGAGCACGCAGATGAGCTTACCCGAGACAGTTTCTGACAGTTTGTGCAGAACATTTTTGGTTGTGCTTCTTCACCTGCGGGATGGTCAGACTGTTTCATCAGCTGTCCGGGTGGCTCGTCTCAGACCATCCTGCAGGTGATGAAGCCAGATGTGGAGGTCCTGGCTGGCGTGGTTCCACGTGGTCTGCGGTTGCGGGGCTGGTTGGACGTACTGCCAAATTCTCTAAAACGACGTTGGAGGCGGCTTATGGTAGCAAAATTAACATTCAATTCTCTGACAACAGCTCTGGTGGACATTCCTGCAGTTAGCATGCCAATTGTGAGCTGCCTCAAAAGTCGAGACATCTGTGGCAGTGTGTTGTGTGACCAAACTGCACATTTTAGAGTGGCTGTTTATTGTCCCCAGCACAAGGTGCACCTGTGCAATGATCATGCTGTTTAATCCGTTTCTTGATATGTCACACCTATCAGGTTGATGGATTATCTTGGCAAAAGAGAAATGCTCACTAACAGGGATGATTTAGGAGAAATATGTTTTATGTGCAAATGGAACACTTTTGGGATCTTTTATTTCAGCTCATGAAACATGGGGCCAATACTTTACATGTTGCTCAGTGTAAATACACTTGTTTTTAGAATTCCATTCTCATGACCATGCCTTGATCTTAGTCTGCTAAATTCACAATACTTGATTCCACATTAACTATAGTCTCTTGCATATTGCTATTTATTTTATGGAGTCAGATAATTCCTTTAATGTGCTAATTGCTTAGTCTTATTACAAGTCACATGTGAAGTCTATATAATATGCATATATCAAGTATTACAGCCCACTACACAGTCACTATACAGATGCAGATGTCCTTCCTAACTCAGTTGCCGGAGAGGTTGGAAATCATTCATGGATTTTAATGGCTCAAGACATTGAAGTTACTCCACTATACTAACCTTATTGACAGAGGCAAAAAAAAAAAGAAACCTGTACATAATACAAATATTCCAAAACATGCATCCTGCTTGCAACAAGGCACTTAAGTGATACTGCAAAATACGTGGCAAATATTTTTTTCGTCCTGAATACAAAGTGTTATGTTTAGGGCAAATCCAATACAACACATTACTGAGTACCACTCTCCATATTTTCAAGCATAGTGGTGGCTGAATCATGTTATGGGTATACTTGTAATTGTTAAGGACCGGGGATTTTTTCAGGATAAAACATGTATGAATGGAGCTAAGCACAGGCAAAATACTAGAGGAAAACCTGGTTCAGACTGCTTTCCACCAGACACTGGGAGATTAATTCACCTTTCAGCAGGACAATAACCTAAAACACAAGGCCAAACATACACTGGAGTTACTTACCAAGAAGACAGTGAATGAATGTTCCTGAGTACCCGAGTTACAGTTTTAACTTAAATCCAGTTGAAAATATATGGTAAGACTTGTTTGGTTGTCTATCAATGATCAACAATCAATTTGATAAGAGTTTGAAGAATTTCGAAAATAATAATGGGCAAATGTTGCACATTCAAGGTGTGCAAAGCTGTTAGAGACTTAATTAAGGGTTCTACAGACAATACGCAAACAGGGCCGACGGAGTGTAGTGCAGTGTTGCAATGTCGTTTTACTTCACAAAAGAGGTGCCTCCTTGTAATGCGCATGTAATGTCATTGTGAGCTTTGCAACTGAACTCCCGCCTCTGTATCTACATCGCATATTTTCCAGTATCTCTACTGGTAGAGATGGATGTTCTAATACTTCACTTCTACTACTTGCAGGCTTCCTTATTGTGCTTTTTATTTAGAGATTTGTTCAACGCAATTATGTCTCTCCCAGTTTGGAGAAACGTCTGTGCGAGAACCTTTACAACCTTTCGATGCTGTTGTATTCGGACAAGCAAGCAAACTGCTGGAGGGAGATATCACACAATTTGAACACCGGTACTGATATCAAAGAAACGTGGAGAAAGATTTGGGACCGGTATGTTCACAATCTGAGAGGGGTGACGAAGATGAGGAATGGGGCTGCCGCTTCGTGTGTGTGTCCCACCGATTGTCAGACAACTGGAGTGGCTTTGTGTTATTGTGAAACATTGTTGGATACGGTATGTACCCATTATGCAGCTAAGTCCTTTTGTACAGTGTGTGTTTGTGATCTTATGTTTAGCAGAGCTAGTTAGAACATGTGTTATCAGCTCTTTTCTGGATGGGAGTGGGAAATATTCAGTGCCTGTGTTGTCATCATAATGACTAACAGGGCTAGATCAAACATATGAAAACAGACATTGTGTTGTGTGTGTGTTAATTAGATTGAGATGTTTTATGAAATCAGTTATTTGGGGTAAATATTTTAACTCAATGGAGCCCAATTAGATGTTTTAAGATTGCCTGCATTGTATTATAATGTATTATTCTAATTATTCTAATTCTAATGCCCTGTAACTCCAACCTATCTCCCCGACCCAGATCCAATGGCCGGAAGAGGAAGACAGCTGAGGATCCTTTGGACACTGACATTATGCAGTGGGTGGATGACTTAAAAGAAACGGCAGCTTGAGTTACAGACACAGCAGCAGTGTACAGCAAAGGCCATCTACGACGTAATGGTAACATGGATGATGTTTATTCCTGCTGATCAACGTCTCCTCTTTGTCTCAGCCCAAAAACTGTAATTGTATGCTTTTTTTTCTTCAAATTCATACGCTAGGCAGGTGAGTAATTTACTGAGGGGATTGCATGTTTTTATACTTACTGCATTTCCTCATTCACATGTTACTGGTGTTTATTCAGTCTCTCTTATTTCCGCTTTCATCACACTTTTCACCTGTGTTTTACATTGTGTTTTACATTGCACTATTTTCCTCTTATAATAGTAAATAAATATATTAAAAGGTCTGCAAATGTATTTGTCTGGTTATTTGCACTTTTGGCAGAACAAATCAAATCAAATGTTATTTGTCACATACACATGGTTAGCATAAGTTAATGCGAGTGTAGCAAAATGCTTGTGCTTCTAGTTCCGACAATGCAGTAATAACCAACGAGTAATCTAACCTAACAATACCACAACTACTACCTTATACACACAAGTGTAAAGGTATAAAGAATATGTACATAAAGATATATGAATGAGTGATGGTACAGAACGGCATAGGCAAGATGCAGTAGATGGTATCGAGTACAGTATATACATATGAGATGGGTAATGTAGGGTATGTAAACAAAGTGGCATAGTTTATTAAAGTGGCTAGTACACATGCATTACATAATGATGCAGTAGATGATATAGAGTACAGTATACACATACAGTGGGGAGAACAAGTATTTGATAACCTGCAAAATCGGCAGTGTTTCCCACTTACAAAGCATGTAGAGATCTGTAATTTTTTATCATAGGTACACTTCAACTGTGAGAGACGGAATCTAAAACAAAAATCTAGAAAATCACATTGTATGATTTTTAAGTAATTAATTTGCATTTTATTGTTGTGCAGACCTCCCTACCCTCTGGAGAGCCTTACGGTTGTGGGTGGATCAGTTGCCGTACCAGGCGTTGATACAGCCCAACAGGATGCTCTCGATTGTGCTATCTGTAGAAGTTTGTGAGTGCTTTTGGTGACAAGCCTGATTTCATAAGCCTCCTGAGGTTGAAGAGGCGCTGCTGCGCCTTCTTCACAACGCTGTCTGTGTGGGTGGACCAATTCAGTTTGTCCGTGATGTGTACGCCAAGGAACTTAAAACTTACTACCCTCTCCACCTCTGTCCTGTCGATGTGGATAGAGGGGGTGCTCCCTCTGCTGTTTCCTGAAGTCCACAATCATCTCCTTTGTTTTGTTGACGTTGACTGTGAGGTTATTTTCCTGACACCACTCCAAGGGCCCTCACCTCCTCCCTGTAGGCCGTCTCGTTGTTGTTGGTAATCAAGCCTACCACTGTAGTGTCATCTGCAAACTTGATGATTGAGTTGGAGGCGTGCATGGCCACGCAGTCGTGGGTGAACAGGGAGTACAGGAGAGGGCTCAGAACTCACCCTTGTGGGGCCCCAGTGTTAAGGATCAGCGGGGTGGAGCTGTTGTTACCTATCCTCACCACCTGGGGGCAACCCGTCAGGAAGTCCAGTACCCAGTAGCACAGGGCGGGGTCGAGACCCAGGGTCTCGAGCTTGATGACGAGTTTAGAGGGTACTATGGTGTTAAATGCTGAGCTGTAGTCGATGAACAGCATTCTCACATAGGTATTCCTCTTGTTCAGATGGGTTAGGGCAGTGTGCAGTGTGGTTGCGTCGTCTGTGGACCTATTGGGGCAGTAAGCAAATTGGAGTGGGTCTAGGGTGTCAGGTAGGGTGGAGGTGATATGGTCCTTGACTAGTCTCTTAAAGCACTTCATGATGACGGAATTGAGTGCTATGGGGTGGTAGTCGTTTAGCTCAGTTACCTTAGCTTTCTTGGGAACAGGAACAATGGTGGCCCTCTTGAAGCATATGGGAACAGCAGACTGGGATAAGGATTGATTGAATACGTCCGTAAATACACCAGCCAGCTGGTCTGCGCATGCTCTGAGGACGCGGCTGGGGATGCCGTTTGGGCCTGCAGCCTTGCGAGGGTTAACACATTTAAATGTTTTACTCACGTTGGCTGCAGTGAAGGAGAGTCCGCAGGTTTTGGTAGCGGGCCGTGTCAGTGGCACTGTATTGTCCCCAAAGCGAGCAAAAAAGTTACTTAGTCTGTCTGGGAGCAAGACATCTTGGTCGGCGACGGGGCTGGTTTTCCGTGATTGACTGCCACATACCTCTTGTGTCTGAGCCGTTGACTTGCGAACATATTTCTGTTTTGAATCAGTAAACTTGTACAGTGACTTGCGAAAGAATTCCCCCCTTTGGCATTTTCCCTATTTTGTTGCTTTACAACCTGGAATAAAAATATATTTTTAGGCCGGTTTGTATCATTTCATTTACACAATATGCCTACCACTTTGAAGATGCAAAGTATTTAATATTGGAAACAATCAAGAAATAAGACACAAAAACTTAAATCTTGAGTGTGCATAACTATTCACCCCCCCCAAAGTCAATACTTTGTAGAGCCACATTTTGCAGCAATTACAGCTGCAAGTCTCTTGGGGTATGTCTCTATAAGCTTGGCACATCTAGCCACTGGGATTTTTGCCCATTTTTCAAGGCAAAACTGCTCCAGCTCCTTCAAGTTGGATATGTTTCACTGGTGTACAGCAATATATAAGTCATACCACAGATTCTCAATTGGGTTGAGGTCTGGGTTTTGACTAGGCCAATCCAAGACATTTAAATGTTCTCCTTAACCTCTGCGCACGGAACCTGCTAGCGGGCTGAAATTCCACAACATACGGTGATCGCTACATAAATAGTCATATTAAACATTCATGAATATACAATTGTCTCACATGTATCGAAAGCCTATAATCTTGCTAATCCAACTGCATTGTCAGATTTAAAAAAGGATTTACTGCGAAAGAATACGATGCGATTATCTGAGCATAGAGCCCCATAAAAAACAACCATTTTAACCAGCACAGGCGTAAAATATTCACAAACTGCATTAAAATAAATAGTTTACCTTCAACTATCTTCGTCTGTTTGCAATTCCAATGCTCATTGTTACACAATGAATTATCTTTTGTTTGATAAAATCCGTTTTTATAGCCTAACACAAAACATTTTGTGAACCGCTTGTGTCGTGAATTCCGTCTCATTCCATTTTCGACGACACATTCCAGGTAAATAACCCACACAGAACGTGACTTTTCCAGTCATGTTTGGTTTCACTGCAATCAACTGGTTTGTTTGTAACACAACCAAAAAGAAGGGCCATTTCGCGGGATGTATTGACTGAAAGAAACCGATTTGAAGACAACAAGTCATGACATCATTGTGCACCAATGATTTGCCCGCTGTTTCGTTGATTGACTGTCTTTTAACCCAATGACCACTGATCGTCTTGAAATCTAGCTGGGTAGATAGCCAATGAGCTGAGCTAAACGGCAATAGGCCATGTTTATGTGTTGCAAGACCAACCCATGTAGTAAGCGCCAGCGTAGAGTGAGTCATTCGCTATTGTTTGGTAAACGCGCAGATTCAGCTGTTTATATATCAATCATTTTGGCAACTAAGTCAGGGAAAGCTAAATCTAAGTCTAGATATACAGTTGTACACACAATTTTAAAATAAATTGATTGGGAAGGTGAGACAGATTGTTGTAGGACGATTCATTTAGCGATTGTGGAGGAATATTTTTTGAACGGGAGAGTACATCGTTTTGGACTGGTAAGTTCTTATCATGCTAATGCCCTTGTTTGAAATTAATAATATAAAATATTATTTGTGATTTTTTTTGTAAATTTTAGAAGCAATATATAAACATGTAATGTCATGAAATGTGAGATGCGTGTGTCTGCCGCCCCACCCCAACCCACATGAAATAGCCTATTTGAGGCTGTTGAGGGGAGAGCAGACCCACACAACAATGGCCAAAGTGAAATGGAGACAGTAGATACAGCTGGTCTGTTGTAATATAATAAAGACAGTAGATCTAGCTGAAAGGTCATAATATAAAAGAGACAGTAGATCTAGCAGGTCATAATAATGTATTCAACCTTATGTTCCCTGTACTCTCTCTATATATATCTGTTTATTGTACCTGGGCTCATATGTGAAACTATTCTAACTGAACATTTTCTTTCACAGTGACACTGACTCCGAATGGGAGTCTTATCCGGTGTCCTGTGTGAATTTAAGTATGCTCTCTCTAATTCTCTCTTTCCCTCTCTCGGAGGACCTGAGCCCTAGGACCATGTGTCAGGACTACCTGGCATGATGACTCCTTGCTGTCCCCAGTCCACCTGGCCTTGCCGCTGTTCCAGTTTCAACTGTTCTGCCTGCGGCTATGGAACCCTAAACTGTTCATTTTTACTCTTGAGGTGCTGTCCTATTGCACCCTCTACAACCACTGTGATCTCCACCCGGCACAAAAGAGGGGTGGCCACCCCTCATAGCCTGGTTCCTCTTTAGGTTTCTTCCTAGGTTTTTGCCTTTCTATGGAGTTTTTCCTAGCCACCGTGCTTCTACACCTGCATTGCTTGCTATTTGGGGTTTTAGGCTGGGGCTATATAAATATATTTGATTTGATAGAGGACTGAGGGTCTTCCAAATATTGAAAGTGTGTAAATAGTTACCCATGTTATTTTGTAAATGTATATATATATATTTTTTTCTTCATATTTTTAATAAATAATGATTTTTTTCCCCCCATTTTTTTAAAATATTTTTTTCTCATTTTTTTTTCTCATTTTTTGGGGGGGGGGTGTCAGAATACCATTTGTTTCACAATTTATACCTTCACCAATTTGGCCACTTGGGTACATTTGGGCTACTTGTGTGGGACACCTGGGTGACTTCATGATAAATGTCATGTAGCACTCATTTTGGAAGTTTGCACAAGTACTGTTGCCCTCTTATATTTTTCACTGAAATTGTCCCCATCATCCTATCTGAATGTTTGTTTTACCTTGTTCATTTTAAAGATGATACAAAAATAAAAATATAAAACGTATGTTTTTTTTTCATTGTTTTATCTAAAACAGATCTATTCTGTTATATTATCCTACATTCAATTCACATTTACACAAACTTCAGAGTGTTTTCTTTCAAATGGTACCAAGAATATGCATATCCTTGGTTCTGTGCCTGAGCTACAGGCTGTTAGATTTGGGTATGTCTTCAGGCGGAAATTGCACAAAGTAGGGGGGAGCTCTAAGAGGTTTTAAACCACTCGAGCGTTGCTTTAGAAGTATGCTTAGGGTCATTGTCACTGCTTGAAGGTGAACCTCCACCCCAGTCTCAAATCTCTGGAAGACAGAAACAGGTTTCCCTCAAGAATTTCCATGTATTTAGTGCCATCCATCATTCCTTAAATTCTGACCAGTTTCCCAGTCCCTGCAGATGAAAAACATCCCCACAGCATGATGCTGCCACCACCATGCTTCACTGTGGGAATATTGTTCTTGGGGTGATGAGAGGTTTTGGGTGTGCGCCAGACATAGTGTTTTCCTTGATGGCCAAATTGCTCAAGTCTCATCTGACCAGAGTACCTTCTTTCATATGTTTGGGGAGTCTCCCCAAAACGAACGACACCCAAAAGTATTGAAAATTATTTTCTCGTCAATGCTTTGCGTAGGTTGGAGATGTGTATTCTCCATCTTCCCCTCTTGTAGTTTTCAGTGGACGAACTTGCCGCTGATTCAGTCTTTTTTTTCTTCACCCCTGAGTAGTAATAGCAGTTTAAGCTCTTGCAGTTCAATCTCTAGCAATTGCATTAAAAAAGTGACATGTTTGCTTCTGTGGCTAAAATGTAGTTTTGTAAAACATAGAACACCAGACTAGCCTGACATTTAGCTAGCATTTGATAACAGATATGTAACACCGTATCCGGAAGTTCAAACATTGTCACTAGCTAGAGTCAAAAAGAGTGCTTCAGCTGCGTACGTTTGGTTAGCTACTCTGACCCCGCAAGCCCCCTAGCGGATATACACTAAACAAGGCGGACTTCCTCTCTGGGTGGAACGCAACAAAAAGAGTCCCCTGCTCAAATCAAAAACAACTCCACCCACGTGCACACACGCACACAGATCAACAGAGGGGAGCTTGTAGCTGACTTTACCTAGAAAGACTCACAGCTGTTATCGCTGCCATAGGTGCATCTACAAAGTATTGACTCAGGGTTATGAATACTTATGTAAATAAGACACTTCTGTATTTCATATTCAATAAAAACATATAGGCTGAAACATAACAAAATGTGGAATAAGGACAGAGCTTCAACTGAATGACTGAATTGCAATCAGAGACCGGGACCCAAATTAAAGTCAACCAACACCAACCGTGAAGTCACTGTGCTGGTTATGGAAAATATATTTCACAGTGATTTAGATGGTTCAATGATTCTCTACACTATACTTGCTTGTTTGCCACAAACTGAAATTAGGTAACTATTTAAGTGATATTGCTCGAGAAGCCGGTGTTTGGAGGATATATTCGTATGGGTGTTGTTAGGCCTGAGACAAAGCCACTTTTATACAACGGGTTAGCGACATACACTGTATTTTCATTAAAAACGTTATTTTGATGAATTCATTTATACTATTTCATCCTTCCACGAGATAAAGTCCCGAAACAAATCTAGGGTTGCTACCCAAGCCGGCTGGTCATTCATTCTATCTGTTCGGTTGCCAGAGACGCAACATACACTGTTGACATTTCTTTGTATATCCTTTCAGTGCACGGTCTAGTTTCCTGAATTTCCGCCTGTCTGCATGCCCAAAGTAAACTGCCTGTTACTCAGGCCCAGAAGCTGGGATATGCATATAATTGGTATAATTGGTTATAAAACACTCCAAAGTTTCTGAAACTGTTAAAATGATGTCTGTGAGTATAACAGAACTGATATGGCAGGCATAAACCCGAGGGAAATTCATCAGGAAATAAACAAAAATTGAGCTCCGAGCCACTTCAAATGTGAAGCAATTGAAAACTATGAGTTCCGCCTCCCAGATTGCAGTTCCTATGGCTTCCACTAGATGTCACCGGTCTTTATACATGGTTTCAGGCTTGTTTTTTGAAAAACCAATGAGGAATAGTAGTTTATCCAAGGGAAGCACTAAGGCAAAAGTAGTCTCTTTGCGCACGTGAACGAGGGCGCGCTCTACATTACTTTCCTTTCCTATTTAACATACTAGTCTCTGTATGAAATATTATAATTTCTTTATATATTGGACTACCTGAGGATTAATTAGAAACGTCGTTTAACTTGTTTGAACAAACTTTACCAGTAACTTTTGGGACTTCTTTGTCTGCATGTTGAACGGGTGGATTACAGAACTCAATGACGCCTACTAAACATGCTTTTTGGGATATAAAGAAGGACTTTATTGAACAAAACCACCATTCATTGTGTAGCTGGGACCCTTGGGATTGCAAACAGAGGAAGATCTTCAAAGGTAAGTTAGTTATTTTATCGCTATTTATGATTTTGTGATGCCTGTGCTGGTTTGAAAACATATGTTGTTGTGGGGCGCTGTCCTCAGATAATCGAATGCTATGCTTTTGCCGTAAAGCCTGTTGTAAATTGGACAACGCAGTTCAATTACCAAGATTCGTAGCTAAAGAATCATGTATGACACTTGCATTTTCATGAATGTTTAATATTACGATTTTGTAATTTGAATTTGGCGCGCTCCGATTTCACCAGATGTTGTCGAATTTGATCCCGCTAGCGAGATCCGTGTGCTAAAATAATATATGCCGTACAGTATACATCAAATTTATGCTGATTCATGATGTCGACTGGCTAAGAAAAGCTGCCAGCCTGTCTGTCTCGTCCTGACCTCGACACGTTCATTACCATAGGACAGCTGAAGATTGAATGTAAATATTGAAACAGTGTTGCAAATGTCGGAGAGAAAGACAGCAAGGTTATTACAAATCTATTGCTGTTGAAAACCAAATGCTAGTCTAAAAGAAATAGGAGATAATGTCTAGATTATTTTTACAGTGTAGATCTAGTACAGTATATCTATTGCCTGGCTGAGCTGATGAGTGGATTGTGCAGTTATATGGAACAGAGTAAATACGCATTTCAATGTCATAGACTTAGGAGGTGGTAACTTGTGGAATAGACCCGGCTGGAATGCGGTTTTAACCAATCAGCATCCAGGATTAGACCCAACCTTTGTATAATTTTAGCAACCAGGAAATGGCGAAGTGAATTCTGTATAGTACATCTTTAAAGTTATGGTTGAATTGTCAAAAACAATTTGCAGTTCTTAATCCGTTAGATTCAATGGTCAAAATCTATTTGCAATTCCTAGCCCATCGATTGGGCAAGTTTTACTTCTCCCAGGATTGTTTTAGTGCTGGCCCTATGCCGGATTGCTGTAAGGTAAAAGTGTGAGGTATTAATGGCTCTCTGTGTCCAAATAGACTTTCTCTCACTTCCTTCGGAGAGGAGAAAAATCATTCATTATTTGAATGGGTGTCTAATCTGTTTTTCAAATCTACTAAAAGATCATCATTGTTACACGCAGACAAGTGCTTATATCTGAATCAATGTTAACTTTGTTACCAGGGAAATGTACTGATTTCCCCCCTGACCGCCGTGCACCAGCCTAATCATTGTGTTTTAACAAAGCGGCAGCCCTGGATTGATTTATATCACCACAATGACTGACTGCTCTTTGATAGAGAAGGAGAGAAAACATATCAGAGAAGCATGACAAACACAAACACTTTATTTTGAGTTAAGATGTCAAACACACCAGGGTATATGTATTGTTAGATTAAGGGCAGCAGGGGGGTGTTGTGGTAAAATGACATATGACTCTATGGTTTGGTCTGTAGAGCCTTATTCAGTCTCACTTAAACTAGGTTTAGTACTGCAGTATTCTGCATACCTGTTTTTCTCCATACTTTTGCAGATAGGCGTTATTAATCTGCAATCCATTGAGACATATTTTATTGAACCATCATAGAAATACACCCTTCCCCCCCTTTCTCCTCCTTATCTTTTAAAAGATCAGACTAATAGCAATCATTGACATGATAAATGCTAATGTAATACAGTATATCAGCAAGTCTTTTGCTGTAGAATCATAATATAAGTATAGAGTTTGATTATCATGCCAAAGTATACTTATATTTTTTCATAAAAGCATGCCATTTTACCTCAACAGACTGATCATACTGTGAATCTGCCTTTGGCATCGGCAGTGCTTCCAGTGCATTTACTGGTCTGAAGATGTCACAACGACAGAGAGAGAAAGGGAGATGTGGAAGAAAGAGAGCGGGAGAGAGAGAGTAGCTAGGTTTAAATCCAATTGCTGACAGATGTTCATGTGAATATTCTAAAATCTGCATAAAAACAATAGGTGCATTTTCCTACCAGAGATGTGTTTCCATCAAATTGACTTGTTGTGGATGAAAGGGTGTGCGTGATGATTGAGTGCAAATAAAAATACCTTTCACGGTTAAATTCCCCATGTACCAAATAAAAAATACAAGTGAAATAGGTTCCCATCGCATTTTCAACTCTACTGATTGTTTTTCCTCACAATTTTTTTTGTTGTTGTTATGTAGCGAGTGTGCTCATTCTTGTGCTCTAAAGCAGCTTTTCCCCAAAATCACATGTCATAATATATGTTACCTTATATGCTTATACAGTACCAGTCAAAAGTTTGGACACACCTATTCATTCAGTGTGCAAAGATGTCATCAAGGCAAAGGGTGGCTACTTTGAAGATTCTCAAATATAAAATACATTTTGTTTTGTTTAACACGTTTTTGGTTACTACATGACATAACATTTCTAAAAACCTGTTTTTGTTCTGTCATTATAGGGTATTCATTGTGTGTAGATGTAATGTAACAAAATGTGGAAAAAGTCAAGGAGTCCGAATCCTTTCGAATGCACTGTTTATGCCCATAAAAAAACAAGTAATATACAGATATTGCCATATATTATTTTTCCATATGGGAGAGCCCGCATGATGAGATTATTATGTCATTTTTATTTGTCAAATGGAAGCCAAGCATCAATAATCATGTCATTAGAATAAGGCCCTGGATATTTATAGGAAAGGAGCATCAAGCGCATCACCTTGCAATTTCACCACCCTGTGAAGTTCATGAAAAGTTCTTTCATCTATAGCCTAATAAACTGCATGCTTTCCCGACGAATCATAGTGGGAGGACCACACAACATGTCATCGCGTGACTCCAAGTTTACCTCGATATGATGGTTATTACATCAATATTTGAACATTTAAAGTTTTTCCACTGACATTTCTCTCATTATTAATTTTATAGTCACAAAAAGATCCCACCTTGAATAGCGTATTTTGTTTTGTCAACAAATGATCTGTTTCCATCAGGCCTGTCATGACATGTACTTTACTCGCATAAAAAAGTTGGATGGAAACCTGTGGTGTGTTCAGTTCACTTGAACTTTGCAACTTTGTGGAACGATTTATACTGAACGACACGTTTTCCAAAACGTTCTTGCACGTTCTTGAACAGACTTTGTGGTACGTTTGCTCCCTTTTGGTGGATGTGGCAAGGTGTGGCTTGAAGCAATGAGTGACGTATTTAAATATCCGTGGCCATGCTGAAAGCATTCCCCAACACACAACCCAAACCATCATCGTTTTTCAGCTGGTTGTTCATTACAGCACCGTTCAATTGAACGTTCCAGAACATAAACATGTACTGAACGCAGCCTTGGTTAGAAAGAAAGATTGGGAGTCACTATTTGTCTTGGGCAAGTTAGCTTTATTTAATAAAGTTTCTTTGTATTATGATGGATGCTTCAAATTGTCTTTTGTCCCTACAATCACAGCAGAGGGAGGCAGAACTCACATATTTCTCCCGCAATTTATTACTAATAAGTACATCAGTGTGAGAAAGGTATCCTGGGGACCCAAACACTCGCCTGGCTGATCATTCATCATAGGTAAACAAATATCACAATACACAGGATACAGGCACTCCAATAATGGATAATTGATGAGCGAGTTTGTGGGTGCAGCTGATTATTGCTGAATGTTGGTTATCACAGCAACATTATTTTTCTTTTCACCACTAATGATAAACTTTTTGTTCGGGGGAATCACTTTTGTAAGCTCAGTACGCAAATAGGGAATGAATCATCAGGTCAGTTTGCTCATAATAAGGATGTGAGTGAGCATTAAATGCCTCCACTCAATGCTCATCTGTTCTTGCTACACTTACTACAAAGACAAGCGTAGATATTAATGATGACGCATTCTTCAACAGTATTTTACATTTCCAAGACCTGCGTAGTTCATGACAACCCCAATAATGTCCCCCGTTAACAGGATGAAGAATACAATTGTAAAACAATTTGCTCACTCCAAATACCTCAAATGTGTTTATGGTATTTTTAACTTCTAGGGACTGACTTGGTTACATCAAGGCATCCTCATGCATGGTTCCATTTAGGATAGGGAAGCACTTATAGACAGACAGATGGGACTCTTTGGTTTACTGTTATATGAGACAGTCCCAAACCCCTGCCCACAACCTGTGCTCCTGTATTCAGTTACTAACAACCAATACCAGCATTGACACATGTAGATATAGGACCTGCATCTAGGGTCAGGAATCCAATCAATACAGTTAGCTCCTCGGTGGGCCGTACCATGTTAGAGAAGGGGGTTGGGGTGAACCATTTGGCTTGTGTTTCAAGGAGCTCATGTGTGACCCATGTAGCCCTTGTCCCATGTAGATCGGTGGTGCTAATGTCATTCTTATTGCATTAACACTAATAAACTGCAGCAAAACACTGTAAATCCCGTATCTGAAAGCTATAACTCAATTTGCATTAGAACACTTCCCACTCTCTATATGAGTAGTGAGACATCTGTCTCAGTTCATAACTTCGGGTTGAGGATGGTGAAGTCATAGTATTGCCTTTATGGTGTTACAGTAACACTTTATTCGGAAGTACGTTATAATAACTCCACGTAATAAAGCATTTATTAATCATTACTCTAATCACAAGATATTTAATATAGGTCCTTATAAACCATTTAATGATATATATTTCTGTGAGGCCTCATCTAAAGTGTTTGCTATTTATATTTTATCAATACTTTATAAATGTTTTGAGTGACTAGTGTTATTTCTCACAAAAATGAACCTGGCATTGGTAGACATTCCAGCAGTATCTGATACTCCTTAAAGGGGAATTTCACCCTGGGTGAATCTGGTGTTGTTTTCAGAGACATTTCTAGGTCAGTGATGTTTCACACATAATTGCCCAGGAGGAAGGCGTGTCTGGGTTTCGCACGCTGAACTATACACACTATGACGGCTTCCTGTGTTTTGATAAAGTAGTCCTGCTTTGTGGCATTTCACGAAGGCTCTATGTTATACTATAAGTTCTATACTGGTGCGTGGAGATATGGTTGTCCTTGTTGGATAGAGTCATTTGACGTCTTTCGGTGATGTTCCTACCGGCGAATTCATTGCTAAATATAGAAGCTAACACATTTTTTCAATGGTATAGGGTGGTTCTTGGTGTTCTGGCCCAAACCCTCCCCCAAGACAGACACTAACAACGCAATCCTTTGGGCAAATATGGTGGCAAGCTAAGTAAATAAGTTATTTTTCCTGCAAGTTCATCTACTGAAACCCATATTGTGTATTGCTGGCTAACATACTGTTATTGTCACGTTCGTCGTATTGATGAGACCAAGGCACAGCGTGATATGAATACATTCTTCTTTAATCAAACGAAGAACACACAAACGAACAAAATAATAAAACAAACGTGAAGCTATAACACGAGTGCTGACATGCAACTACACATAGACATACAACCCACCAAACCAAAATGGAAAATGGCAACCTAAATAGGATCCCCAATCAGAGACAACGATAATGTCACGTTCGTCGTGTAGAGGAGACCAAAGCGCAGCGTGATATAGGCAAACTACCTGCCCTCCAGGACACCTACACCACCCGATGTCACAGGAAGGCCATAAAGATCATCAAGGACATCAACCACCCGAGCCACTGCCTGTTCACCCCGCTATCATCCAGAAGGTGAGGTCAGTACAGGTGGGACCGAGAGCTGGGACCGAGAGACTGAAAAACAGCTTCTATCTCAAGGCCATCAGACTGTTAAACAGCCACCACTAACATTGAGTGGCTGCTGCCAACACACTGACTCAACTCCAGCCACTTTAATAATGGGAATTGATGGGAACTTCAAACAATGCTACCTAATATAATGTTTACATACCCTACATTATTCAACTCATATGTATATGTATATACTGTACTCTATATCATCTACTGCATCTTTATGTAATACATGTATCACTAGCCACTTTAACTATGCCACTTTGTTTACATACTCATCTCATATGTATATACTGCACTTAATACCATCTACTGTATCTTGCCTATGCCGCTCTGTACCATCACTCATTCATATATCTTTATGTACATATTCTTTATCCCCTTACACTTGTGTCTATAAGGTAGTAGTTTTGGAATTGTTAGCTAGATTACTTGTTGGTTATTACTGCATTGTCGGAACTAGAAGCACAAGCATTTCGCTACACTCGCATTAACATCTGCTAACCATGTGTATGTGACAAATAACATTTGATTTGATTTGACGTTCTTCTTTAATGAAAATGAAGAACACTTAAACAAACTATAGAAAACGACCGTGAAGCTATACATAACGAGTGCTGACATGCAACTAACCATAGACAATAACCCAACAAACTATCCAAGGCGTATGGCTACCTAAACATGGTCCCCAATCAGAGACAACGATAAACAGCTGCCTCTGATTGAGAACCAATCTAGGCAACCATAGACATAAAAACACCTAGACTAGAAAAACCCCATAAACATACAAAAACCCCTCGTGCGGTTATGTCGGCAGACCAGTCGTGATGGATCAGCAGGGGTCCGTGTAGTAAAAGGGTCCAGGCCAATTGGCAAAATAGGTATAGTAGCCCAAGAAATTGGCTGATGGACCGCTTCATCTAACATTCCGGTTTGCTCTAGACAGCTAACAGGCCGTGGCTAGCAGGCTAGCAGATGGGCATTCAGGGGACATCGCGACGGAGGAGCCTGTTGAAAAAAAACCTCAGGCAGATTATGTCGGTAGTCCAGTCGTGTTGGATCGCCGGGGCTCCGTATCGGCAATAAATGGGGTCCAGGCCAATTGGCAAAATAGGTATTCTAGCTCAAGGAGTGGCTGATGGACCTCTTCAGCTAGCTGGAAGATGGGCCTAGCATATGTTAGTTCCAGGCTAATTGGTGCTTGCTTCGGGACAGAGACGTTAGCCAGGAGAAGCCAATCGCATAGCAGCTAGCTAGCTGCGATGATCCAGGTGAAGAGGTTCAGAGCTTGCTGTAGGAATCCGGAGATATGGAGAAAAAAATCCGATAAGCTCTGGGTTTAATAGCGTTGAGCAGACTGGCAGGAGTTGTCCGGGCTAAAGGTTAGCTGATGACCGCTAGTAGTGGCTAGTTGGCTAGCTTCTGTTGCGAGTTCCGGTTCTAAAGTAAAGAAAATAGTAGATCCACATTGGGTGTGGCGGGTTGCAGGAGAGTATGTTGAAGTTGGGGTTAAGAAAAATATTTTAAAAACATGGGACACGACACGACAAAGACAAAAGACTCATGACTGCTACACCATATTGGATTTCTCAAGCAAACAATTTTTTTCACTAACCTTTTCAAAAATATATTGCCTAGTGTGTGTTGGTCATTCGGACAAAATTACGCCATCAAGTTTGTGGGCATGCCCCATCTACCTAACAAGTCAGTATCTGTATTCACTATGAATGCCCAACTTTTGGTTCCATATCAGCAGACGAATACACTGGAGGTCAAAACGTCCGGATTCAACCACTAAAATGAAAATGCGCTCGTTCTAGCTTGTGGCTTGGATAATTTCTATGTTTATGACAAAAACATAATGTTGCTAATATAGTAATAACTATATGACGTGGCAGAGCCAGGGTGAAATGTCCCTTTTAGTTCTCAACACAGAATGTTAAAATAAATACACTACTGTTCAAAAGTTTGGGGTCACTTAGAAATGTCTTTATTTCTTAAAGAAAATCACATTTTCTGTCCATTACAATAAGATCAAATTGATCAGAAATACAGTGAAAACATTGTTAATTAATGATGTAAATAATGTAAATGACTATTGAATATTGTTTTGAGGTGATTATGTACCTACAGGTAGGGTTATTAAAGTGGCAATGCATAGATAATAACAGAGAGCAGCAGCAGCGTAGGGGGGGTGCAAATAGTCTGGGTAGCCATTTGATTAGCTGTTCAGGAGTCTGCTTAGAAGCCTTTTGGACCTAGACTTGGCGCTCCGGTACTGCTTGCCGTGCGGTAGCAGAGAGAACAGTCCATGACTAGGGTGGCTGGAGTCTTTGACAATTTTTAAGGCCTTCCTCTGACACCGCCTGGTATAGAGGTCCTGGATGGCAGGATGCTTGGCCCCAGTAATGTACTGGGCCATACGCACAACCCTCTGTACTGCCTTGCGGTCGGAGGCCGAGCAGTTGCCATACCATGCAGTGATGCAACCCGTCATGATGCTCTCGATGGTGCAGATTAAACGTTTTTGAGGATCTGAGGACCCATTCCAAATCTTTTCAGTTTCCTGAGGGGCAATAGGTTTTGTCTGGACCATGTTAGTTTGTTGGTGATGTTGGTGAAGCTCTCAACCTGCTCCACTACAGCCCCGTCGATGAGAATGGGTGCGTGCTCGTTCCTCCTTTTCCTGTAGTCCACAATCATCTCCATTGTCTTGATCACATTGAGAGAAAGGTTATTGTTCTGCACAACACGGTCAGGTCTCTGACCTCCTCCTCTCATCATAGCAAACTTAATGATGGTGTTGAAGTTGTGCCTGGCCGTGCAGTCATGAGTGAACAGGGAGAACAGGAGTGGATTGAGCACACCCCCCTGAGGGGCCCCCGTGTTGAGGATCAGCGTGGCGGATGTGTTGTTACCACCTGGGAGCGGCCCATCAGGATGTCTAGGATCCAGTTACTGAGGGAGGTGTTTAGTCCCAGGGTCTGTAGTTTAGTGATGAGCTTTGAGGGCACTATGGTGTTGGACGCTGAGCTGTAGTCAATGAATAGCATTCTCACATACACTACTGTTCATACATTTGGGGTCACTTAGAAATGTCCTTGTTTTTGAAAGAAAAGCAAAAGAAATTGGACATTAATATAACATCAAATTGATCAGAAATACAGTGTAGACATTGTTAATGTTGTAAATGACTATTGTAGCTGGAAACGGATGATTTTTAATGGAATATCTACATACGTGTACAGAGGCCCACTATCAGCAACCATCTCTCCTTTAGGCTAATTGATCATTAGAAAACCCTTTTGCAATTATGTTAGCAAAGCTGAAAATTGTTTTGCTAATTAGAGAAACAATATAACTGTCCTTCTTTAGACTAGTTGAGTATCTGGAGCATCAGCATTTGTGATTTCGATTACAGGCTCAAAATGCCCAGAAACAAAGACATTTCTTCTGAAACTCGTCAGTCTATTCTTGTTCTGAAAAATGAAGGCGATAATCCATGCGAGAAATTGCCAAGAAACTGAAGATCTCGTACAACTCTGTGTACTACTCCCTTCACAGAACAGCACAAACTGGTCCTAACCAGAATAGAAAGAGGAGTGTGAGGCCCCGGTGCACAACTGAGCAAGAGGAAAAGTACATTAGAGTGTCTAGTTTGATAAACAGACGCCTTACTTGTCCTCATCTGGCAGCTTCATTAAATAGTGCCCGCAAAACACCAGTGTCAACAACAGTGAAGAGGTGATTCCGGGATGCTGACCTACGGGCTCACCTTTTCACTTTTTCAGCCACATCTCAGAAGTTCTCTGCAAGCTTTGACTGCCTCTGGTAAGAGTGTCCACAAAGGTGTTTACTGTCCAGGAATCAACTGTTTTAGCCCATCCAAATCTTTCTGGTGAAGGTACTGATTAGATGGTTTTCAGATTAGTTGACGAAATGCTTATTCGGTACACTGCTCTGGATGAATGTTGCAGCAATGCAGCCTGTGTTAGGGGTATGTTCTTCATTGAGAATTACTTATTGGAGAAAAGATCCTTCCTCAGGTCACTAACATAACCTAGGCTGGTGTCTCTCAATCAATGTGAAAGTGGATGATTCCAGGTCAACGCGTTGAAATGGTTAAGCTGCCATGGAAATGAAGGCATCAGTCATCTTTGGAAATGACTTCTATGCACAAGCTGTCTTTTTGCCCTTTCCATGAAACTGTGAGGGTGTATCGCAACCTGTGAATGCCTGGAAGCCTCGCAAAAACAAACTCTTGTGCATTTCAAGCAAGCTTCTCGCAGATGGTCTTGATACAAATCTCCTGGTTGTTTTTACCCATATGAAAAGCAACCCACAGCTTTATGGTTGGATAATCCTTGGTAAAATGGAGGCCAGTAAGGAGGACAATGTAGTCTGTATCCACTTTCGAAGGGCATCTTTAAAATGAAGGCATACTCTTGTGTCTGCCTCTTTGTGGTTAAATTCTGTCATTGATGTCAGATTTTTTGGTGGCGGGTTAGGCATTCCTTTATTTGAAATGGTTGGAGGACATGGGTTGTTCTCATGAGAGAAAATCGCATCCAGGGATCATCATGGAACTTGCTTACGATGTAAAGTGTACAATCACTTTTTAATGCTGATATTTGTTTTTGCTCTTTTGTGTGACTGGCTTTGCCTTTTTAAGCAGTGGTACATTATTCCTCTTAATGGGCTCATGGATGGATGTATTCCTATCCTCTATGACTTCCTTGAGATATTGCTGATATTGAGAAGTGTCTAATGCAGACAGTGCTATTAACATCTTTAACATCTTAGACAAAATTAATCATTTGACCAAATATTAAGGAAGATGTTATCATTTCATGGAGTCTGTGAAGAAAGAAACCACTTGGAAAAAGTTAGGTCCAAAAAAACGGGTTTTCACTAAGTCAAATCAAATTGTATTTGTCACAGGCGCCGAATACTTACTTATCAGCCCTTAACTCTATTTCTTGAACTGAATTGTTGGTTAATAAAATATTTACGAAATAAACTAAATTTAAATAAAAAATATATAATGACAAGGTAACATAATACATTTACATAACAAAAACGAGGCTATATACAGGGGGTACCGGTACCGAGTCAATGTTCGGGGGTACAGATTAATTGAGGTAATTTGTAAAGTGACTATGCATAGATAATAAACAGCGAATAGCATCGGTGTAAAAACAAAAGGGGGTGTGGCCATTTTATTTATTTAGTTGTTCAGCAATCTTATGGCTTGGTGATAGAAGCTGTTAAGGAGCCTGTTGGTTATAGACTTGGTACTCTGGTACCGCTTGCCGTGCGGTAGCAGAGAGAACAGTTCATGACTTGGGTCACTAGAGTCTTTGACAATTTTTTGGGCCTTCCTCTGACACCACCTAGTATCGAGGTCATGGATGTCAGGAAGCTGGGCCCCAGTGATGTCCTGGGCCATATGCATTACCCTCTCTAGCGCCTTCCGGTCAGATGCTGAGCAGATGCCATACCAGGCGGTAATGCTCTCGATGGTGCTGCTGTAGAACTTTTTGAGGATCTGGAGACCCATGTCAAATCTTTTCAGTCTCCTGAGGGGGAAAAGGTGTTGTCGTGCCCTGTTCACAATGGTCTTGGTGTGTTTGGACCATAATAGTTTGTTGGTGGACACCAAGGAATCTGAAACTCTCGACCCGCTCCACTTCAGTCCCGTCACTGTTAATGGGGGCCTATTCGGCCCTCCTTTTCCGATAGTCCACGATCAGCTCCTGTGTCTTGCTCACATTGAGAGAGAGGTTGTTGTCCTGGCACAACACTGCCAGGTATCTGACCTCATCCCTATAGGCTGTCTCATCGTTGTCGGTGATCAGGCCTAACACTGTTGTGTCATCAGTACTCTTAATGAGGATGTTGGAGTTGTGCTTGCCACGCAGTCGTGGGTGAACAGGGAGTACAGGAGGGGACTAAGCACCCACGCCTGAGGGGCCCCAGTGAGGGGATGTGTTGTTTCCTCCCCTTACCACCTGTGGGTGGCCCGTTAAGAAGTCCAGGATCCATTTGCAGAGGGAGGTGTTTAGTCCCAGTGTCCTTAGTTTAGTGATGAGCTTTGTGGGCACAATGGTGTTGAACACTGAGCTGTAGTCAATGTTTCGTACTGATGGGAAATAAAGTTGTGAAGACCTTTATTTCCCATCAGTACGAAACATTGTTTCGATGCTTTTCTGACAACAATGCTGTTTAGAGGCATTTGTTGCATTGTGTGTTCTGTTGCTGCTGTTCCAATCACATACCGTGGAAAGTTTTCAAAACCCTCAGATTCTCTGGTCTGATGAAAGAAAGATTGAACTCTTTGACCTGAATGCCAAGCATCATGTCTGAAGGAAACCAGGCACCATCCCTACGGTGAAGCATGGTGGTGGCAGCATCATGCTGAATGGAGTAAAGTACAGAGAGATCCTTGATGAAAACCTGCTCCAGAGCACTCAGGACCTCAGACTTGGGCTAAGGTTCACCTTCCAACAGGACACTGACCCTAAGCACACAGCCAAGACAGAGAAGGAGAGGTTTCAGGACAGGTCTCTAAATATCCTTGAGTGGCCCAGCCAGAACCCAGACTTGAACCCCATCTATTATCTCTGGAGAAACCTGAAATTAGCTGTGTAGCGATGCTCCCCATCCAACCTAGCAGAGCTTCAGAGGATCTGCAGAGAACAATGGGGAAAAACTCCACAAATACAGGTGTGCCAAGTTTGTAGCATCATACCCAAGAAGACTCGAGGCTGTAATCGCTGCCAAAGTACTAACTGAAGGGTCTGAATACTTATGTAAATGTGATGTTTCAGTTTTGTATTTTTAATACATTTGCAAACATTTCTAAAAAACATTTTTCTTTGTAATTATGGGGTATTGTGTGAAAAACTATTTAATAAATGTTTGAGTCTGAATACTTTCCGAATGTATTTGCGGTGGTATGCTGCAGGGACCACTCAACAATGATGACAAATATGTGATCGTATGCATCAAAGGGTTAAACTAAAAAAAGTTATTGTGATTGTTTACATGAAATCTGGTAATTTCCATGGATACAGAACATCCTAAACTATATGTAGATATCTTTGGTAGAAAGAATACTATATTTTCCTTGATGGAATGATGCTGAATGTAAAAAATGGCTCAACTTACCCCACTCTCCCCTACCTTTTACCAGCTCATTGTTTTGCTCATGGGCTTGGTCAAGAGGCCTGCATAATAACTAGTTTTGGGTTTTGACATGAACGAGAAGTCTGATAATTATTCTCTGATGTTAGCTAATAGAGCTTTCATATATCGAATGTGAATACACCTTGCGTATTTATTCTATTCTATAGTCTATTGCAAAGAACCAGGGTTCCAAGGCCTCTCATCATTAAGACCAAAATCTCTAGTTCTATGTGCACTGACAAAAATCTTCACAAAATTCACAAAAATCGTCTCTCAAATTCAGGAACAATGTTTCAGAACTGGAATGTTGAATACCTGTGAAAGATGTCTGCTTATGACACATAATGGTATATTGTTGAAGACTGATCCACTACTCACAAATACGATTTTATAAAAGTTTGACAGTTATATCACCTTTCCAACATCTGATTCGGTATTAGCGTCAATATTGGGTTATCTTTTAAAAAATAGGAGTGCCTGTGTCCAATGTTTTAGCACCCCTTCAAATATCAATTCATACATCCCAATTATAATTTCTGCTGCATCACGGTTTCATAACATTTAGATGCTAAGGCACTGGGCTATAGGACTCATCTGTATTATGTTGACTGTTTATGTTGGAAGTTTAGTCATTAAGCAGAAGTGTAACGCTCGTCTTCCTCCTCTTCTGAGGAGGAGTAGTAGGAAGGATCGAAGGACCAATGCGCAGCGTGTCCATATTGATAATTTATTATCATGAACACAAAAAAAACTAAATAACGAGAACGACCGAAACTAAACTGTCCTGTACGGTGAATACACAGAACAGAAAACAATAACCCACAACTCAAGGGTGAAAACAGGCTGCCTAAGTATGGTTCTCAATTAGGGACAACGATTGACAGCTGCCTCTGATTGAGAACCATACCAGGCCAAACACAGAAATACCAAATCATAGAAAAACTAACATAGACAACCCACCCAACTCATGCCCTGACCATACTAAAACAAAGACATAACAAAAGAACTAAAGTCAGAACGTGACAAGAAGCTCTTATTCAGAGTGACTGACCACACGTGCATTAAAGGAGACCAGAGTTTGAGCAAAGTAAAACTTTCTTGAAAAATAGAAGAAAAATCCAAAATAAAAAAGCATGGCCCTGTGTCCTCAGTGAGAATGTAGAGAAAATATTTTGTCTTTACTGGTTGAAACATATAGCAATCCTATAACATTTCAACATTTGAAGAAAATAAGCCAAAATACTCAGTATGGTGAATGACGTATATTACATTTTGAATTGTTTTTACATACAATTGGGATTGGCATCTAGGTGAACCCCAAAATTCCTTTGACTTTTTATGATTTTATCCAAATCATGTAAATTAGTTATTTGGGATAATTCATCATAGAATATATGATACTAATGTTCTCTATTGTTTCAATCCCCCATCATTCTACTCTCATAACAATATGAATACATGTCCATGTGTTTGGTGTTTCCTTTCAAACCGCACTTAGCTGCTAAACCACAGCCATGCAAGTCATCCATTGCTGTTTAATTTTTTTAAAGAAGGAAAGAAAAAACCGCTCTGAATAAAAATCTGCCTCTGTAAATGTATCTTGCCAACAATAACATTAGCATTTGACACACAGCGTGTGAAAAACTCAGGCATAATTTCACAGTAAAGAAAGTTGACCTTTGAAGACTGTGAACTCGTCAGATTAAAGCTTGAAAGAGAGTGCTTTTAGGTTCGCACCAAAGAAATAATCCCTGACACCAAAACAAACAAACACAAGCCACATTTAAATAGCACAAGTTGGAAAAGTGTCTGAAAGCAAGGTAAGTTGAAATTCTTTTGTGTGTGTGTATGTGTGTGAGACAGATGGGAGCAGGGACACATCTATTATTCTCTTGCTGATTAAAGCGTGATGGATGGTGTCCAATCTGTTTTACAGGTGAGTGCTGTGAAAGCCAGCAGTGTTCTCTGCCTGCTGCCTCCTCTCCATGTTAGGTGATTTACGTCTGACGCCCTCAATTTATGTACTGCCGTATTTTAATTTCTACCCCGCTGAGTGCCAGATTCAGAACTCCTGAAAAAACATTATGCTTTGCTGACAAAATACAGTGACAGCCATCTCACAGCCTTAAAAGTGTGCCTGAGTGTGCCTGGGTAGTCGAGTTGTTAGAAAGGAGAGAGGGAGATGAGACGGGTTGAAGTCGTCTGTTAGCGGCAGCCCACCGATCAGCCCATTTGATCTGAACCAGCCCTGATTGGGCGGAATGATGTTTATTACCAAGTAAAATAATCGAATTCCAATTGAAAGAAATTATGGAGTTGGGTAAAAGAGACAGTCAAATTTATTGCACACCTTTTACAGGGCTCTCTTAGCGGAGAAACGTGACGCACAAATGAACCGCAAACAAGAAGAGCAGGTAATTTGACACTGGGGACATTGTAACCTTTTCACACGTGAGTTCAAAATATCTCTAACGTGAGTTCCAAATATCTCTAACGGTTGTTAGAGTTGAGTTGTTTTATGCACGTGATAAATGCTGTTGTTATTCAAGCTCCGCCATGCTTCCTATTCATGCTTTCCTGTTTTGACTTTTTTTACAACCTTGTCTGAGCCATAATGAGATGTTGTATAACATACCGAGGCACTATCATTTGCCATATTATTTAAAAGCTTCCACTAGAGCCCTGTCTCTATGATGTCATCCTCATGCATATTGATGGTGTTCGAGTCAACCGATATCCCTACTTTCGCATCGTTTTGAGGGGGAGGCCAACCCTCGCTAAATTAAACTAAAGATCACACACCTAATGAGGCGAGTGAGTGTGCCCAAGCATTTGGGGCCAACACGCTGGATGGACAACACTGTTCCCTGTAATTAGCTTTCGGCTAACATGAGGCACCACTTATTGTTATTTCGATTCCAGCCGGGGAAACAAACAGTTAATTTGAAATCCAACGCTTCAAAAGCAGCATGCCCAGCCCCCTACCCCCACTCCCCCACTCCCTTTTCCCTGCATTTCAGGCCTCGACCAGAAATAAAGACTGTCATTGTAACCTAATGAAATTATGAGAATTATGAGTGTTCTCGCTCTGTCACTCTCGCTGTCTCGCTCTCTCTCCAAATCTTGATGCCAGCGTATCCCCCTGAGGTCTTCTCATCTCTTCTCAGGAGCTGCCGGTTCACTTCCCTTCATGGCAGACCCAGAAGTATTAAGCATAAATGGCATTCATACGATTTCAATAAACTCAGCAAGACAAGAGCCAGGCTTTCAGCACATTAGCTTTTAGCTACTGAGGCACAAAGCAGACACAGAAACACTGAGGGGGTAAGAGAGAGGGAGAGAGGGAAAGCTAATAATGATGATGATAATAATAATAATAATAATAATAATAATAGGCCAGCCTGGCAGTGCTTGAGGAAATATAATTCCACCAGCCAAAAAGGCCAAATAAGTTATGTCATCAGTAATGGTCCAGATGTAGTTAGGGAAGGATGGGTGCTTAAAACAAATCATCAGGAGTAGGCAGCGCAAGAAGAGGGACCGGTAGTGGCTGAAGAAGGCAAGAAGGAGCTTGCCGTTGATTCTTGTTCTGGGCGCACACCGTGCATGCGGCGACGAAGGCAGAGACTTCAGGAACCATTGTGGGAATGGAAAATGTTGAAATGTTGTCGAAGGAAGGCTAGGGTACGGCTGGAACCAGGATGGCAGGTTAGCCTGGAGGAATGAGCCCATTCCAACACCCGGGACTGGACTGAGTTGGGGACAAACAGCCGGATAGCAGGGCCGCCTTCAGGTCAGGCTAGGAGCATTGTGCCTTGTGAACCAGGGTCTCAATACCCCAATCCACTGTGGCTGCCAGGCATGAGGTATGAAGAATGGTTTCGGAGACCGAGGGTGTGGCAGAGGAACTGTATAGGCAAGAGAGATCATCAGGCTTCACATTTTTGGACCCTGGGCGGTAGGAAATGGTGAAGTTAAGTCAGGTAAACAACAAAGCCCACCAGGCCTGCCTGTGTCACACCCTGATTGGTTTCACCTGTTTTTGTGTCTCCACCCCTCCAGGTGTCGCTTATTTTCCCCAGTGTATTTATCCCTGTGTTTCCTGTCTCTCTTTGCCAGTTCGTCTTGTGTGTTTAGTCAAGTCAACCAGCGTGTTTTTCCCGTACTCCTTTTCTGACTCACCATAGTACTGGTACCCACTAGAGAGAAGGGTTTTCTAATAGGGCAGGTAGCTAATAAATGTCCTGCCCCTCCACAGTACAGACAACAGTTATTTTTCTTCCTTTGTGAGTGTTCCCCAACTGATAACCTAGCTCTTCCCAACTGCATAGGCTCAGGAGTATCCAACTCACCATTGTAGATTCCCGAGAGGGCTTGGGTGGCTTCGAATCCTCTGGGAAGAGCTGCCTTCGGAAACTTCCAGATTCTCTTGGAGGTGAATGAGCCATAGCGGGTGCACGAGTGTGCCCGAGACCAGACCTTCTCTAACTCTTGTGTTACCTTAGGTATCTATCAATTTTAAATCAACCGTGTAGTCTGCCACACTACGGAAGTTTTGACGTAATCAAATCAAATCAAATCAAATTTTATTTGTCACATACACATGGTTAGCAGATGTTAATGCGAGTGTAGCGAAATGCTTGTGCTTCTAGTTCCGACAATGCAGTAATAACCAACAAGTAATCTAACTAACAATTCCAAAACTACTGTCTTATACACAGTGTAAGGGGATAAAGAATATGTACATAAGGATATATGAATGAGTGATGGTACAGAGCAGCATAGGCAAGATACAGTAGATGATATCGAGTACAGTATATACATATGAGATGAGTATGTAAACAAAGTGGCATAGTTAAAGTGGCTAGTGATACATGTATTACATAAGGATGCAGTAGATGATATAGAGTACAGTATTTACGTATGCATATGAGATGAATAATGTAGGGTAAGTAACATTATATAAGGTAGCGTTGTTTAAAGTGGCTAGTGATATATTTACATCATTTCCTATCAATTCCCATTATTAAAGTGGCTGGAGTGAGTCAGTGTCATTGTCAGTGTGTTGGCAGCAGCCAATCAATGTTAGTGGTGGCTGTTTAACAGTCTGATGGCCTTGAGATAGAAGCTGTTTTTCAGTCTCTCGGTCCCAGCTTTGATGCACCTGTACTGACCTCGCCTTCTGGATGATAGCGGGGTGAACAGGCAGTGGCTCGGGTGGTTGATGTCCTTGATGACCTTTATGGCCTTCCTGTAACATTGGGTGGTGCATGTGTCCTGGAGGGAGGTAGTTTGCCCCCGGTGATGCGTTGTGCAGACCTCACTACCCTCTGGAGAGCCTTACGGTTGAGGGCGGAGCAGTTGCCGTACCAGGCGGTGATACAGCCCGACAGGATGCTCTCGATTGTGCATCTGTAGAAGTTTGTGAGTGCTTTTGGTGACAAGCCGAATTTCTTCAGCCTCCTGAGGTTGAAGAGGCGCTGCTGCGCCTTCTTCACGATGCTTTCTGTGTGAGTGGACCAATTCAGTTTGTCTGTGATGTGTATGCCGAGGAACTTAAAACTTGCTACCCTCTCCACTACTGTTCCATCGATGTGGATTGGGGGGTGTTCCCTCTGCTGTTTCCTGAAGTCCACAATCATCTCCTTAGTTTTGTTGACGTTGAGTGTGAGGTTATTTTCCTGACACCACACTCCGAGGGCCCTCACCTCCTCCCTGTAGGCCATCTCGTCGTTGTTGGTAATCAAGCCTACCACTGTTGTGTCATCCGCAAACTTGATGATTGAGTTGGAGGCGTGCATGGCCACGCAGTCGTGGGTGAACAGGGAGTACAGGAGAGGGCTCAGAACGCACCATTGTGGGGCCCCAGTGTTGAGGATCAGCGGAGAGGAGATGTTGTTGCCTACCCTCACCACCTGGGGGCGGCCCGTCAGGAAGTCCAGTACCCAGTTGCACAGGGTGGGGTCGAGACCCAGGGTCTCGAGCTTGATGACGAGCTTGGAGGGTACTATGGTGTTGAATGCCGAGCTGTAGTCGATGAACAGCATTCTCACATAGGTATTCCTCTTGTCCAGATGGGTTAGGGCAGTGTGCAGTGCGGTTGAGATTGCATCGTCTGTGGACCTATTTGGGCGCTAAGCAAATTGGAGTGGGTCTAGGGTGTCAGGTAGGGTGGAGGTGATATGGTCCTTGACTAGTCTCTCAAAGCACTTCATGATGACGGATGTGAGTGCTACGGGGCGGTAGTCGTTTAGCTCAGTTACCTTAGCTTTCTGGGGAACAGGAACAATGGTGGCCCTCTTGAAGCATGTGGGAACAGCAGACTGGTATAGGGATTGATTGAATATGTCCGTAAACACACCGGCCAGCTGGTCTGCGCATGCTCTGAGGGCGCGGCTGGGGATGCCGTCTGGGCCTGCAGCCTTGCGAGGGTTAACACGTTTAAATGTTTTACTCACCTCGGCTGCAGTGAAGGAGAGGCCGCATGTTTTCGTTGCAGGCCGTGTCAGTGGCACTGTATTGTCCTCAAAGCGGGCAAAAAAGTTATTTAGTCTGCCTGGGAGCAAGACATCCTGGTCCGTGACTGGGCTGGATTTCTTCCTGTAGTCCGTGATTGACTGTAGACCCTGCCACATGCCTCTTGTGTCTGAGCCGTTGAATTGAGATTCTACTTTGTCTCTGTACTGACGCTTAGCTTGTTTGATAGCCTTGCGGGGGGAATAGCTGCACTGTTTGTATTCGGTCATGTTACCAGACACCTTGCCCTGATTAAAAGCAGTGGTTCGCGCTTTCAGTTCCACACGAATGCTGCCATCAATCCACGGTTTCTGGTTAGGGAATGTTTTAATCGTTGCTATGGGAACGACATCGTCAACGCACGTTCTAATGAACTCGCACACCGAATCAGCGTATTCGTCAATATTGTTATCTGACGCAATACGAAACATGTCCCAGTCCACGTGATGGAAGCAGTCTTGGAGTGTGGAGTCAGCTTGGTCGGGCCAGCGTTGGACAGACCTCAGCGTGGGAGCCTCTTGTTTTAGTTTCTGTCTGTAGGCAGGGATCAACAAAATGGAGTCGTGGTCAGCTTTTCCGAAAGGGGGGCGGGGCAGGGCCTTATATGCGTCGCGGAAGTTAGAGTAACAATGATCCAAGGTCTTTCCACCCCTGGTTGCGCAATCGATATGCTGATACAATTTAGGGAGTCTTGTTTTCAGATTAGCCTTGTTAAAATCCCCAGCTACAATGAATGCAGCCTCCGGATAAATCGTTTCCAGTTTACTGGCCGCCTTTCTCCCGGAAACCGGAGACTCGAATACCTTTCTCACTTCTGCCATGAATTCCTCCAGATGACCACAAATGGCAGATTGTTGCTCCCAAACTGCCATAGCCCAGGAGAGTGCCCTTCCTGACATTAGCGTAATAATATACTCTATCTTCGATCGGTCTGAAGGAAACGAAGATGGCCTTAGCTCAAAAATAAGTGAGCACTGAGAGAGAAATCCCGGGCAGGTAACAGGATTCCCCGAATATCGCTCTGGAGGAGGTAAGCGGGTTTGTAGGCTGTACAAACTCACCACAGATAGCGGAAAAATTACTGGGTGATTGGGATTTTTCAGAGGTGGCAGACAACCTCTGAGCAAACTTCCTGATTTGCTCCATAATAGCCTTTTACCCATGGTTGTGGCATTCCGTCAAGGAACGAAGCCCTTCCTAAAGGCCCTGTAACAACTCCTCATGTCTCCTAATGGTGGCTCCCTGCAGGGAGACAGTGTGTTGGTGCTGGTCCAAGTCTGCTGGTCTGTCATGGCAAGTTCGTACTATCAAGGCACAAGGCGAGACCCAGATGCAGACACAGGAGGCAGATGGTTGGAGTCTAAAATGTTTAATAATCCATTAAGGAGTAGGCAAGAGAATGGTCGAGTCCAGGAGGTACAGAGTGGCAGACAGGCTCAAGGTCAAGGCAGGCAGGTACAGTGTCCAGAAACAGGCAAGGGTCAAAACCGGGAGGACTGGAAAAAGGAGAATAGCAAAGGCAGGAGAACGGGAAAAAATGCTGGTTGACTTGGAACATACAAAACGAACTGGCACAGAGATACAGGAAACACAGGGATAAAAACACTGGGGAAAACAAGCAACACCGGGAGGGGGTGGAGACAATAACAAGGACAGGTGAAACAGATCAGGGTGTGACAGTTTTACTTGAACCGTAAATGCTCATCCATTTGTGTAGATTGTCGATTAATTTTAAAAAATTGACATGGTAATGAAACTTTTTTCTAAGTATCTCTCTTTTTCAAACAAGCATTGCAGAGCTGGTTACAATTTCAATTTCATACCCCTGAAAAGATAGAACAAATATTAGGGTTGAGTTTTTACCCCCAAGCCATAAGACTCCTGAGGCAATCAAATGGCTACCCAGAATATTTGCATTGTGTGCCCTCCCCAACCCCTCTTTTACGCTGCTGCTACTCTCTGTTTATCATATATGCATAGTCACTTTAAATATACATTCATGTATATACTACCTCAATTGGACTGACCAACCAGTGCTGCCACACATTGGCTAACCGGGCTATCTGTATTGTGTCCCACAACCCACCACCCCCCAACCCCTCTTTTACGCTACTGCTACTCTCTGTTCATCATATATGCATAGTCACTTTAACCATATCTACATCTATATACTACCTCAATCAGCCTGACTAACCAGTGTCTGTATGTAGCCTCGCTACTGTATATAGCCTGTCTTTTTACTGTTGTTTTATTTCTTTACTTACCTATTGTTCACCTAACACATTTTTTGCACTATTGGTTAGACCCTGTAAGTCAGCATTTCACTGTTCACCTGTTGTATTCTGCGCACGTGACAAATACACTTTGATTTGAAAATAGATGGCATCATGAGGCAGCACGTGACAAATAAACTTTGATTTGATTTGAACTGTGCTGGTTGATAAGATACCAATATTTATGGAAAAGATGTTTGAAAAATGTATTTGGTTTGTAAATTATATTTAAATTGGAATTCTTTAGTTATGTAGTGTTATGAGTTATCAGAATTGTTTGGGAAGGTCTGCTCAATCCAAGATTACAACCAAATGATTACAGCATTAGCCCAAAAATGGAGGAGGCAGGTGGCAGCGGGAGGGAGCTGGTCTCTCTGTCCTATATAAAGGATCAAAACTGGTGGAGAAATAAATAGTCAATTACACCAGTTTAATTTGAAGACCCGGATGTTGACAGCTGTGCCATACAGATTTCAAAATAGTTGGGATGAGATTTTTGATGTACCGATTCCATGGTATAGTGTGTATGAGTTGATATATAAAACGATGCAAGATTCAAGACTTTGTGCTTTTCAGATCAAAATAACAACAACAAGAAATCATTGCATTACTGATCATCAATTCTTCAAGATCGGATAGGACATGTTCTGTTAGGCTACGTTCTGTGTCATGTTGTAAGTTAGAACCACCCATCCCGGATCCGGGAGATTTGTCATCAACAACGCTGAATAGCATAGCACCACAGTCAAATAATAATACTAGAAAATATTCATATTCATGAAATCACAAGTGCAATATAGGAAAACACAGTTTAGCCTTTTGTTAATCCACCTGTTGTCTCAGATTTTGAAATTATGCTTAACAGCGAAAGCAATACAAGCATTTGTGTAAGTTTATCAATTGCTCGACAAAACAATAAGTACACCTAGCATCAGGTAACTTGGTCACGAAAATCAGAAAAGCAATCAAATTAATCGTTTACCTTTGATGATCTTCGGATGTTTTCACTCACGAGACTCCCAGTTAGACAACAAATGTTCCTTTTGTTCCATAAAGATATTTTTTATATCCAAATGCCTCCTTTAGTTTGGTGCGTTATGCCCAGGAATCCACCGGAAAGAGCGGTCACAACAACGCAGACAAAAATTCCAAATGATATCCATAATGTCAACAGAAACATGTCAAAGTTTTTTTATAATCAATCCTCAGGGTGTTTTTCAAATATCTATTTGATAATATATCAACCGGGACAGTTGGCTTTTCAATAGGACCCGGAGTAAATAGCCTCTTTTGCGCACAAATCACTCTGAGAGCCCCCACCTGTCCACCTACGCAATGTGGTCGTTCACGCTCATTCTTCAAAATAAAAGCCTGAAACTATGTCTAAAGGCTGTTGACACCTTAGGGAAACCATAGAAAAAGGAATCTGGTTGATATCCCTTTCAATGGGCAATAGGGATGCCCAGGGGTTTCAAAATAAGAGTCACTTCCTGATTGGATTTTTCTCGGGCTTTTGCCTGCAATATCAGTTCTGTTATACTCACAGACAATATTTTACAGTTTTGGAAACTTTAGAGTGTTTTCTATCCTAATCTGTCAATTATATGCATATTCTAGCATCTGGTCCTGAGAAATAGGCCGTTTACTTTGGGAACGTTATTTCTCCAAACATAAAAATAGTGCCCCCTAGCTTCAAGAGGTTTTAACCTCTTTGATCTCTCGGGGCGCCATTTCATTTTTGGATAAAAAACGTTCCCGTTTTAAGCGCGATATTTTGTCACGAAAAGATGCTCGACTATGCATATTCTTGACAGTTTTTGAAAGAAAACACTCTGAAGTTTTAGAATCTGCAAAGATATTGTCTGTAAGTGCCCCAGAACTCATTCTACAGGCGAAACCAAGATGATGCGTCAACCAGGAAATGAGCAGAATCTCTGAAGCTCTGTTTTCCATTGTCTCCTTATATGGCTGTGATTGCGCAAGGAATGAGCCTACACTTTCTGTCGTTCCCCCAAGGTGTTAGCAGCATTGTGACGTATTTGTAGGCATATCATTGGAAGATTGACCATAAGAGACTACATTTTCCAAGTGTCCGCCTGGTGTCCTGCGTGGAATTCGGTGCGCAAACGCCAGCTGCTTGTACTTTTCCATTTGATTGAGGGGAGAAACCATGCTTCCACAAACGATATATCATTGAAGAGATATGTGAAAAACACCTTGAGGATTGATTCTAAACAACGTTTGCCATGTTTTCAGTCGATATTATGGAGTTAATTTGGAAAAAAGTTCGCGTTTTGAGGACTGAATTTGTTTTTTTTTTGGTAGCCAAATGTGATGTAGAAAACGGAGCTATTTCGAATTCACAAAGAATATTTTTTGGAAAAACTGAGCATCTGCTATCTAACTGAGAGTCTCCTCATTGAAAACATCCGAAGTTCTTCAAAGGTAAATCATTTTATTTGAAGGTTTTTATGTTTTTGTTGAAATCTTGCGTGCTGGATGCTAACGCTAATGCTAACGCTAAATGCTACGCTAGCTAGCCACTTTTACACAAATGATTGTTTTCCTATGGTTGAGAAGCATATTTTGAAAATCTGAGATGACAGTGTTGTTTACAAAAGGCTAAGCTTGAGAGATGGCATATTTATTTCATTTCATTTGCGATTTTCATGAATAGTTAACGTTGCGTTATGGTAATGAGCTTAGGTCTGTAAATAGAATCCCGGATCCGGGTTTGGTAGACGCAACAGGTTAAACAATGGAATCCCAATATAAGTCACAAGACACACATTTATAATTTAAAAATTTTCCAGATAGACTAAGGTGATTGCAGGCTTAGATAATGTATTTGTCTGCATTGTCACTGGACCATTTACTGCACAATAGAAAGTCTCCTGAAAGACACACTCTTCTAATGGGTGGCAAAGACATCTGACCACCTCTTTATAAGAAGAAATCCCCAGTGTCAACTTGTCAGTTTGTACTCTTCCTTCGACCCCACTCTCTACCGCTCTTCTTCTTTTCTCCCTATCACAATCCTTCAGTTCCCCTGTTTTTTTCTTGTTTCCCACGATTCCCACTCCCCATTTCAATCTCTCTCTTTTTCTTTTCTAGTCGACTAATCACCCGGCCGTCCTCCCTGCCCTCTATCTCCATACACTCCCGCTCTGTCAGTGATTTTTCATCGCCCTTGTTGGGCTCGTTTTATGCATTGTTTCCCTGATGGCGTGATTGATGTTGGGGAGCTGATAATCTGGGGGAATGATAAGCACTGCACCGCTGTAGAGTCCCCTCTGTCTCCTTAACACGCGTTGACTCGCACCAGGCCCATTTGGTCAGGGCCACTGCTGAGGCGGCTCCCCTCTCTCCTCACTACATCCTAACCTCATTTACATTTACATCTCAGTCTCATGAATGCAAAATCTCTGGCCGAAAATGTATTTAAAGCCGGAAGTGGGCGCAAAGGAGAAACTGAGAGAGGGAAAACAGAGCGAGAGGGAGAGAATGAAGAGCTGGGATCTCTCTTCACCTTTGTTCTTTCAAAATAGCCCCTTATTTTATTTCCACCCTCTCTGTTTCACCAGGACTCTCCAATGAATTGCATTACAGACAATGCCATATCCAGAGTGACACAAATGTATTTTGGTTGCACATCCATAGTGTATTTCCAAAGATCCAGGGGCGATTTGTCTGGGGACAATTTGGTTTCCACAAAGGATTTAAATGGTTTCGGTGGAGATAGTGGGGTGAAATTAAATTTGTTTCTCATTTACTACAGCAGGTATGAAAAGGAGAAAAATTGGACGTCTGATGGGCAAAAAATTGGTGCTGTCCCTCTGCTGTATCCCCAACGGGCCCAGGCCGTGCCTCATATAGATTGAGTTCGACTCCCCCAGCCCACCCCACCCCAAGCCAACACACACTCCCACATGGTCTCTCTCTCTCTCTCTCTCTCTCTCTCTCTCGCTCTCTCTCTCTCTCTCTCTCTCTCACACAAGCACACCCACCCCATGGACTTCAGCCCAGAGAGAGCTGTAACCTCAAACCAACTTCAACAGTAACCTTTGGGGAGGTTGTCAATCACTTGCAAGACAATGTTTCCATCGATCGGCCTGTCCCTGTGATTTATGACCTCATTTTACACAAATTGAGAATTAGAGGGCGGATTAGCGAGCCTCAACACTTTGCACTGATATGCACTCTGAGCACTGTAATCTGTCACACATGGATGTCCGAGACTGTCTTACTCACAAAGGAGAAGAGAAGGGAGGGAGGGAAGGAGGGAGGGGTTCCATTCTAATTTAATTTCCAGATAACACTGAAATTAATTTGACACCGGTGAAATTTGAATAGAGCTCTGGTTGCTGTGCTGAGCCGCTCCCCTATTGTGATGTGAGTTTTATGTCCTCCCTCCATTGATCTTCCTTTCTCTCTTTCTCTCTTTCTCCCACCCCCCTCTCTTTCTTCCTCCATATCTTTCTTTCGCCATATCTCTTCCTCTCGCTCTCCTTCTTTCTCTCTTTCTGCTGTGCCCGGCAAACACTATTGATCCAAAATCACTGAGTTGAGGGCCATCTGAAGCCTGAAATCTCAATCTTATTTATGCTCATATTAGAGCAATTCATCTGCTGCTATCTTGGGCCAGATAAATAATATTACCTTTCATTTCAATTGACGGAGTCCAGATGAAGTTTTCGAGAGGGATTCTCCTTCTCCGTGGGTAGGCGAACACATGCAGGAGGGTGGTGAATGCTCTGAGTCAACAGTTAGAATTGAATTAGCTGTCTGGCTCGCGCAGTCCATTGTCTGGGTAATTTGTCATCTAAGTGGTAACATGAAAGCCCTCTTCACGGTTCACTGAACACCTGCTGTTGTGTCACTCATCGCTATGGATACACACACACACACACACACACACACCCAAACACTTACACATACGACAGACAGACAGACAGACAGACAGACAGACAGACGTCTCTCAAAGGAATAGAAATCTCTGTATCACCACCAGTGCTAGGACTCTGATATAGAGTGCTCAATTGGCTTAATAATCAACTGTGGGTGTGTATAAACTAATCACAGAGTCACCATTTGACAACAACAGATACTGATACTCTACAGCTGTAGAGGAAAGTCTTAGGTGACAGTTAGAACAAACAAGCATGTGACTATGAATGCAGTAATTCTAAGCAGTTACAACAGCAATTCTAAGCAGTCATGACCTCTTATAACAGCCTTTCAAAAGACAAATGCATTATAAAAGTGCTATAAATGTTTTCATACTGTAATGCATTACACACAGGTGGCTGATTAAAAGTAGATCCTCACACTTCCCATAGTTTCAAAACAAGTAACTCAACATGACAGTCTTGTCTGTAGGGTCTCTAATGTTTAAGCTAGCTACCATTGTGTGGGAGTTGCAGTACTTATCTGACCACTTTTAACTACCATATGTGGTTAATTCTCATATCTGTGATTCTCACCATCAGATTTCACTGTACACCTTTTACAATAGATCCTTGGTTATGGTCAAGTCTCTGAAGTAATGTGGTGTTTAAGATAGCTTTGTGTGGGAGCAGGGTTTGCACTAGGGCTCTTTAGCGAGGCTAAGAGATGCATTTACCTATGTAATGACCTTTGGGCACTAGCTAACATAATCCCAGTAATGGCTGGTGAGACTCAATTAGCAAAACTAGATTCACTGTGGTATTTATCAAATGGAGCAGTCCCACTATTATACTCAGTACCAGGCTACTACGGCTCTATACGTAGGGCTCATGTTCATAGGGCTCATGTTCAACCAATGTCGTATTCTTGTTCACTTGAGGATCTGTCTTGGTTTATTTGTTAAAAAATTGATCAGATACAGGAGGCCCAGTTCTGCAAACTACTGGATGACAGCTCTGTAGACCATAGGGCTCCTGGTAAAACAATAAGGGCCAATAGAATCTATCATAATCATGTGCTTAAAAAGTAGTTTGTTCCCAGGCTGACCTTCTGTTGATGTTTGTGTTCCTCCTCTCTGTTCCTTCATGAGGTCTTTGTAAGTCATGTACAGTACATACAACCTTGACATCAAATAGATACCTCTCCCTCATGTACTAACACACACGACACAGTGCTCGCAGGCGACAATACTGTCACTAGCACAGTCTGAGGCCTGTCATACCACTGATACATCGTTTCCCAGGTGACAGGGTCTCCTCTACAGTAACAGCAACAACTTGCGTAGAGTGGAGAATGGATAAATAATATAACATCATAAGGCAGGGCTGTTAGTCAGCTTGGTCACGGTCTACATGGTCTCCAGGGAGAGTGGTGTGTGTTTGTGTGTGTGTGTGCGAGTGAGTGGGTATGCATGTGTGTGTGCATGTTTACATCCCTGTGTGTGTGTACATGCATGTGTCCTAATTGTGTCCTAATTGTGTCAAATACAGGTGTTCCGGCTGTTCCTCGGGAGAAGAGGTGAAGGCGTCCATTGTCATGTAGCAGGCAGACAGTATACGGCAGGTTCGAGAGGTCCCTGTATCTGTCTCCCTCCTCATTTCTCATTCACACAGAGAGAGAGAGAGAGAGAGAGAGAGAGAGAAAGATGGGGGGATAACTGAGAGCCTGATGGAGAATAGGTGACAGGTTGGAATAGGCCATCAATAGATCCATCAGCCGGGTCATTTGGGGAGTGTTTAACATACATCTGTGGAGTCACTGGAGCTGGTATCTGTCTTGTCGTGGAATCAGAGTAAATAACAGTTAAAATGGGTGTCAGGGCTGACCCTGCCTACCCCTGGAGCACACGGGCTACACTGGAGCACAGCAAAGATGGGAAAGAATTAACACACAGGAACAAAGACACACACACTACACACATAACAGACACACTAGGGGAGAGGAGGGAATAAGGGAATATTGGCATTGTGTTACACACTCAAGCACATAATTATCACTGCAACCTAGTCAAAGGCTCATGTTTCGTTGGTGTTAGACACTTGAGGAAAAATACATCCCTAAACCATGGATTACAATACAACAACGATAGCCAATCGAAGGAAGAATTCCAGACATACAGCTATTTATTGTACCATGAAAATGTATGAAACTGAGGATATTGACATAATTTAAGAAATCATGACACATGGTCGTCAACTTTTCACATATGACAAATCACCCCGTATATAAGTGAAAAAAAATGTAGGCAATCATTTATTCTCACACATCTTTTTGTGAAAACAAATGCTGTGGGTGCTTTGAAGGCTGGTGTGTAGCACCAGAGGGCAGGTGTGTGAGCCTCTCCCCTGAGTGTAAAGAATATAGTGTGTGTGAGTGTGCATGTGTGTGCATGTGTCTGTGTCTAGCTAGGTGAAGGTGCCTGTGAAAAGAGCAGCACCTTAGGCTAACGGCTGTCTCTGCCACTCAGACACTCCAACAAAGCTTTCAAACGCACACCTCCTTGACTCTTTATGTGTCATCTCACATTTGGGACTAATACGATGGGTTAATACAGTAAAGCCCTCAAGGGACACATGGTATGTGCCAGAGTCTGGTATAACGATCTAACCTCCCGACTCCGGACCACATATGCCCCGTCGGTGACGGCTCGGCCGACTGTCTGTCGTTAACCACTTCATGTACCACTCTCTATATCTGACTCCATCAATATCTGTACTTACACCTGTCCTGCCCCCCCCAAAAAATATAAAAATGGACACATAGAGAGCTTGGGACTATAAGGTTCTATTTGCATTTTTCTCAAAATGCAGGTATTGACATAGCCTTTGTCACGAGTCCGACTGAGGGTGGCTACCCTTCCCGGTCATGTGGCGCTCGGCGGTCGTTGTCACCGGCCTATTAGCTGCCACTGATTGTCTTTCCTCCCCCTCCTTGTATGTTTATTGGTAGCACCTGTTTGTAAATGATTAGTTGGGCTTTATTAGACAGCCGGCCCGCCTGTTTGTTGTGCGGGATTAATTATTGTGACCTTCGGCTCTGTAGTAGAGGAACGTGTTTGTTCCTGGTCGTGTGTTTCAGTTGTACATTTTTCATTCCCCGTGTTTGGGGCTGTTATTATTGTGAGCACCCTGTGGTGCGTTGGTGCATTAAAGAGCACAGCATTGCACCCTCTGTCTCCTGCGTCTGACTCCACACCCACGACACCCGGAGCATTACAGAATCCCGCACCTAAAAATTGAATGGAGTCAGGAGGAGGAGGCAGGAGCAGCAGCCAACCCTCTCCCATCGATGGAGGGTTCTCCACCACACCACCGTCCTCCATCGGATCGGATCCGCGATGGATCAAGTGATGGAGAGAATGGACCGATGGGAGAGGAGTGGTCTCCTCTCTCCACCTTCGGCACCCCCGGCTCCGGACTCTCCATCTCCCGACTCCAGCACCCTCCGTCTGACGCTCCCGAGGGCTTATGATGGCGCGGCGGCGGGTTGCCAGGGGTTTTTACTCCAGCTGGAGCTATACCTGGCCACCGTCAGACCCACTCCCTCGGGAGCGGAGAGGGTGAGTGTCCTCATCTCCTGCCTCACGGGTCGTGCTCTGGAGTGGGCGAACGCAGTCTGGAATGGCCCAGACTCAGCGCGGGAGCACTACCCAGTGTTTGATCACCCTCCAGAAGGCCGAGCGGTGGGAGAACGACTATTTCATCTCAGGCAGGAGAGGAGGAGCGCCCAGGATTACGCGCTGGAGTTCCGGACCTTGGCAGCAGGATCTGGGTGGAACGACAGGGCCCTTATTGACCACTACAGGTGTAGTCTCCGGGAGGACGTCCGCAGGGAGTTAGCGTGTCGGGACACCGCTCTTTCCCTGGATGAGCTGATTGACATGTCCATTCGACTGGACAATCTGCTGGCTGCCCGCGGGCGTTCGGAGAGGGTCCTGTGCGTTCCACCACCCAGCCCCTCCGCTCCCATTCCGATGGAGTTGGGAGGGGCTGTGCCGAGGGGTACCGGAGGAGGAGGCCTTCCCTGCACCAACTGTGGTTGGAGAGGACACACGGCCGATCGGTGCTGGGGGGGTCCGTCTGGGAGTAGAGATGGCAAGCGGAACGCTTCTCGATCACCCCAGGTGAGTCAGCATCAGACTCACCCAGAACCCCTTCTTGGCCACTTGTTTGTCTTAACCTTTTTCCTTCACTTTTTTCCCTCTTCCCAGCATAGGGCGCTAGTCGATTCAGGCGCAGCTAGGAACTTTATGGATCGCGGACTCGCCCTTAAGTTAGGGGTTCCGCTGGTACCGATAGATTCTCCTTTTCCCGTGCACTCCCTAGATAGCCGGCCATTAGGGTCAGAGAGACCACGGTTCGACTGGACATGGTGACGCAGGGGAATCATAGGGAGCGTATCAGTCTTTTTATTATTGATTTGCCTGCGTTTCCAGTGGTGCTAGGGATTCCCTGGCTGGCCCGGCACAATCCTAAAATTCTGTGGAGACGGGGTTCTCCAGGGGTGGTCAGAGGAGTGTTCTGGAAGGTGTTTGGGAGTTTCCATCGGTGCTACGTTGGTGGAGAGTCCAGACCAGGGTTCCACGGTGTGCATTCCCCCCAAGTATGCCGATTTGGCAATCGCTTTCAGTAAAGTGAAGGCGACTAAATTACCACCTTATCGACCAGGAAGGGATTGTACGATAGATCTCCAGGTAAACGCTGCGCTTCCCAAGAGTCACGTGTACCCGTTGTCCCAGGAGGAGACGTTGGCGATGGAGACATATTTCACGGAGTCGCTGGGACAGGGGTACATTCGGCCCTCCATCTCACTCGTCTCCTCGAGTTTATTTTTTTGTGAGGAAAAAGGAGGGAGGTTTGCGTCCGTGTATTGATTATAGAGGTATAAACGCCATCACAGTGGGGTATAGTTACCCTCTACCTCTCATCGCTACAGCGGTGGAATCATTTCACGGAGCGCCGTTCTTCACAAAACTGTATCTCACGAGTGCGTATAGTCTGGTGCGTATTCAGAAGGGAGACGAGTGGAAAACCGCATTTAGTACCACATCAGGTCACTATGAGTACCTCGTCATGCCGTATGGGTTAAAGAATGCTCCAGCCGTCTTCCAATCCTTTGTAGACGAGACTCTCAGGGACCTGTGCGGGCAGGGAGTGGTTGTTTATATCGATGACATTCTGATCTACTCGGCAACTCACACTGCGCATGTGTCTCTGGTACGCAAGGTGCTTGGTAGACTGCTGGAGCATGACCTATACGTCAAGGCTGAGAAATGCGTGTTCTCTAAACGAGCCATCTCCTTTCTGGGTTATCGCATTTCCACCTCGGGGGTGGTGATGAAGCGCGACCGCATTAGGGCCGTGCGTAATTGCGCGACTCCAACCACGGTAAAGGAGGTGCAGCGGTTTTTGGGTTTTGCCAACTACTACCGGAGGTTTATCTGGGGTTTTGGCCAGATAGCGGCTCCCATTACCTCACTGCTGAAGGGGAGCCCGGTGCGGTTGCAGTGGTCAGCAGAGGCGGACAGAGCTTTCAACAAGTTGAAGGCGCTGTTCACTGATGCACCCGTGTTGGCGCATCCGGACCCCTCTCTAGCATTTATAGTGGAGGTGGATGAGTCCGAGGCTGGAGTGGGTGCCGTGCTATCACAGCGCTTGGGTACGCCACCAAAACTCCGCCTGTGCGCTTTCTTCTCAAGGAAGCTCAGCCCAGCGGAGCGTAACTATGATGTGGAGGACCGGGAGTTGCTAGCGGTGGTTAGAGCTCTGAAGGTGTGGAGACACTGGCTTGAGGGGGCTAAGCACCCCTTTTCTCATCTGGACCGACCACCAGAATCTGGAGTATATTCGGGCAGCTAGGAGACTTAACCCACGTCAGGCAAGGTGGGCCATATTCTTCACCCGGTTCCGGTTTACATTGTCGTATAGACCGGGCTCCCAGAACGTAAAGGCTGACGCACTGTCCCGCCTTTACGACACGGAGGATGGGTCCACCGAACCTACTTCCATCCTTCCCGCCTCAAAGCTGGTAGCACCAGTGGTATGGGAGGTGGACTCGGACATCGAGCGGGCATTACGGGCAGAACCCGCGCCTCCTCAGTGACCGGCGGGGCGAAAGTACGTGCCGCTTGGTGTTCAGGACAAACTGTTTCGGTGGGCTCATGTCCTACCCTCCTCGGGTCACCCTGGGGTGACGAGGACAGTGGGGAGCCTTCGGGGGAGTAAGAGTAAGGCTCCTAGGTACCTTCCTAGAGGGAAGTTACAACCCCTCCCTGTTCCACAACGGCCATGATCACATCTATCCGTATATTTCCTGACCGATCTTCCGCCGTCTCAGGGGAACACCACTGTTCTAGGGATTGTGGATCGATTCTCTAAGTCCTGCCGTCTCCTCCCGTTGCCTGGTATCCCTACAGCCCTACAGACTGCAGAGGCATTATTCACCCATGTCTTTCGGCACTACGGGGTGCCGGAGGACATCGTTTCTGATCAGGGCCCCCAATTCACGTCCCGGGTATGGAGGGCCTTCATGGAACGTTTGGGGGTCTCTGTCAGCCTGACCTCCGGTTATCACCCCGAGAGTAATGGGCAGGTGGAGAGAGTGAACCAGGAGGTGGGTAGGTTTCTGCGGTCGTATTGCCAGGATCGGCCAGGGGAGTGGGCACGATACATTCCCTGGGCTGAAATGGCCCAGAACTCACTACGCCACTACTCTACTAACGTGTCCCCTTTTCAGTGTGTGTTGGGGTACCAGCCGGTCCTGGCACCATGGCATCCGAGCCAGACCGAAGCTCCTGCGGTGGAGGAATGGATACAACGCTCCAAGGAGACCTGGAGGGCCGTCCAGGAATCTCTACAACAAGCGAGTGGACGGCAGAAGAGGAGTGCTGACGGCCCCCGTGTTTGTACCAGGGGACAGGGTCTGGCTCTCGACCCAAAACCTACCCCTCCGCTTGCCCTGCCGGAAGCTGGGTCGGCAGTGTGTAGGGCCCTTTAAAGTCCTGAGGAGAATAAACAAGGTGTGTTATCGATTACAACTCCCTTCCTATTATCGTATTAACCCCTCGTTTCATGTGTCTCTCCTCAGGCCGCTGGTAGCTGGTCCCTTGCAGGACAGTAAGGTGCCGGAGGTCCCCCCCCCCCTCTGGACATCGAGGGGTCTCCCCGGCGTATACGATCCGGGCCATTCTGGACTCAAGACGCCGGGTGAGGGGCCTGCAGTACCTCGTGGACTGGGAGGGGTACGGTCCGGAGAAGAGGTGCTGGGTACCGGTGGGGGACATCTTGGATCCATCCATGTTGAGGGATTTCCATCGCCTCCATCCGGATCGCCCTGCACCTCGTCCTCCGGGGCGATCTCGAGGCCGGTGTCGGCGCACTGCGGGAGCCGCGCGTCAGGGGGGGGGGGGTACTGTCACGAGTCCGACCGAGGGTGGCTTCCCTTCCCGGTCATGTGGCGCTCGGCGGTCGTCGTCACCGGCCTATTAGCTGCCACTGATTGTCTTTCCTCCCCCTCCTTGTATGCTTATTGGTAGCACCTGTTTGTAAATGATTAGTTGGCTTTATTAGACAGCCGGCCCGCCTGTTTGTTGTGCGGGATTAATTATTGTGACCTTCGGCTCTGTAGTAGAGGAACGTGTTTGTTCCTGGTCGTGTGTTTCAGTTGTACATTTTTCATTCCCCGTGTTTGGGGCCATTATTATTGTGAGCACCCTGTGGTGCATTGGTGCATTAAAGAGCACAGCATTGCACTCTCTGTCTTCTGCGTCTGACTCCACACCCACGACACCCGGAGCATTACAGCCTTGTTCTGTTCAATGTTCTCTAAATGCCCCAATTCATGTTGTTAAGTTCAAAAGAATACAAGATAAATATTGCTCACACCTGTCAAACCAATGAGGGTTTGGAGCTTTATAGCCAATTATCTCAGAATCACCTTTATGCAGCTAGAACATTATAGTCACAAACTCTCGTGCAGGTTCCTTTCCTACCATATTATTTTGCACACAAAGGCCCAGTTTAGGTAAGCAAAAACAGATTTTTCTCCCAGATGCTGTAGCCATTACATGTGCGTGGCAGTATAACGGGAGTTGGTTGTACGCACACTGACATAGTTATCATAATGTCAATGTCATCCAATTGTTCATGGTCGGAACGTGCCATGATAACCGGTACAATAAAAGGTAAACAATTATTGTTTTCAGTAGTTTGTCATTTTTTGAAAACAAGGTAAATTCGTCAAACAGGTAAGATTCAGAGTTGCAATATGTATTGATGATAATTAATAATTAGGAGAATTATGAACGCCAATGGGGCAGTAAATCATAAAACTGAGTTTGGGATTATGTCCAAATCTGACTGAAAGCAACCACCATGGTGTTTAGCCAACTACAGAGCGACAAATACCATCAAGTGAGCTGATTACTTGACCCAAATTTTGAGACAGAGCAAGAATGTTTACATTTATTTGCTGTTTTTCAACAGAACATTTTACAAGTGGCAGCAACATGTTTAATTGTGAGTACAGTTAGATATGAATATTACAATTGGCAATACGAACACAAACAAGACAAATTCATTTTTCATTAATTAAGATTACATTATAAAGTAAAATAAACAATGTTCATCATCAACTGTTAAGCAGGCGAACCATGGCAGGGATGGGAGCGATTTTGCGAAGGATCTTGAGAGACTTTCTCTGCGTGTTTAGTGATGGTAATCCCAGATTAGTGCATGCATCTGAGTAGGAGATGTAGTCTGTGCCCATGATAGTACTGCTCTTCTCTGGACCCTCTCAATGGTATCAGATTGTCCCTTGGTTTGCCCTGCATGCCACACCAGCACATTCCACTGCTTGTCGGATATACTGAAGGTGGTGAATACCGTTAGCAGGTTCTCGGGTTTGTGGAAGTGTTTAAACCAAGGCGTCGGAGGAGGATCAGATGTCGGCTGGCCTTTTCTCAGATGTGCTATACCTGTGTTGACCATTTTAGATTTTCTTGGATGTAAACTTCTAGGATCTTGATAACTTCTACCTTCTGGAGTTGTGTGGGGTGCAGAACCATGTAGATCCCCACTGACCACTTCTCCAGGTCAGCCAGGTCTTCATGGATGGTGTAATGTTAGTGGTCTGGTTTCTAATAATTGACGGTCATCCACAAACCTCCATTGCTGACTGCTGTTTGCCTGGCTGCACTGTGGATATCTGCTATACAAATCAGTGGGCCAAGCAGAGTTCCTTAAGATAGGCTATAAGATATACTGACACTGTCTGGCAACACTCCATGATACCACACCACCTGGTTACACCACATGGTGTTTATTAGAGAGGAAGTTACCTATGCACGAGATAAGATATGCGTCAAGAAACACAAAACTTATGTGAATACATTGCATTCAATGGGGGGAAGATTAGTGTAACAATATTGATGCCTAGAGATAGGCAACACAGACAAAATATGAGGTGGCCATATGTAACTTTTTGGGCGACCCGGACAAATTCACATAGAAATGTATAGTATAGATACAGTGCATTCGGAAAGTATTCAGACCACTTCACTTTTTCCACATTTTGTGAAGTTTCAGCCTTATTCTAAAATAGTTTTTTTCCCCTTCGTCAATCTACACACAATACCCCATAATAACAAAACAAAAACGTTTTTTTAGAAGAAAAATGGAACTAATAACATTTATATAAGTATTCAGACCCTCTACTCTGTACTTAGTTGAAGCACCTTTGGCCACGATTACAGCCCAGAGTCAAATCAAAATGTATTTGTCACATGCGCCGAAAACAACAGGTGAAATGCTTACTTACTACAAGCCCTTAACCAACAATGCAGTTTTAAGAAAAATATGTCTTAAGTAAAGAATAAGAAATAAAAGTAACAAATAATTCAAGAGCAGCAGTAAAACAGCAATAGCGAAGCTATATACAGGGGATACCGGTAAAGAGTCAATGTGCCAGGGCACCAGTTAGTCGAGGTAATTGAGGTAATATGTACATGTTGGTAAAGTTAAAGTGACTATGCACAGATAATAAACAAAGAATAGAAGCAGCGTAGAAGAGGGGAGGGGGGTACCCATTTGATTAGCTGTTCAAGAGACATATGGCTTGGGAGTATAAGCTTTTGAGAAGCCTTTTGGACCTAAACTTGGCGCTACACTACCGCTTGCCATGCGATAGCAGAGAGAACAGTCTATGACTAGGGTGGCTGGAGTCTTTGACAATTTTTTTGGGCCTTCCTCTGACACCGCCTGGTATAGAGATCCTGGATGGCAGGAAGCTTGGCCCCAGTGATGTACTGGGCCGTACGCCATACCCTCTGTAGTGCCTTGCAGTCAGAGGCCGAGCAGTTGCCATACCAGGCCTTGATGCAACCACGATGGTGCAGCTGTAGAACTTTTTGAGGATCTGAGGACCCATGCCATATCTTTTCAGTCTCATGAGGGGGAATAGGTGTTGTTGTGCCCTCTTCACGACTGTCTTGGTGTGCTTGGACCATGATAGTTTGTTGGTGATGTGGACACCAAGGAACTTGAAACTCTAAACCTGCTCCACTACAGCCCAGTCGATGAGAATGGTGGCATGATCGGTCCTCCTTTTCCTGTAGTCCACAATTATCTCCTTTGTTTTGATCACATTGAGGGAGAGGTTGTTGTCCTTGCACCACACGGCCAGGTCTCTGACCTCCTCCATATAGGCTGTCTCATCGTTGACAGTGATCAGGCCTACCACTGTTGTGTCATCAGCAAACATAATGATGGGGTTGGAGTTGTGCCTGGCCATGCAGTCATGAGTGAACAGGGAGTACAGGAGCGACCTGAGCACCCACCCCTGAAGGGCCCCAGTGTTGAGGATCAGCGTGGCAAATGTGTTGTTACCTACCCTTAAAACCTGGGGGCGGCCCATCAGGAGGTCCAGGATCCAGTTGCAGAGGGAGGTGTTTAGTCTCAGGGTCCTTAGCTTACTGATGAGCTTTGAGGGCACTATGGTTCTGAGCTATAGTCAATTAATAGCATTCTCAAATAGATGTTCCTTTTGTCCAGGTGGGAAAGGGCAGTGTGGAGTGCAATAGAGATTGCATAATTTTTGGATCTGTTGGGGCGGTATGAAAATTGGAGTGGGTCTAGGGTTTCTGGGATAATGGTGTTGATGTGTGCCATGACCAACCTTTCAAAGTGTTTCATGGCTACAGACCTGAGTGCTATGGGTCTGTAATCATTTAAGCAGGTTACCTTAGTGTTCTTGGGCACAGAGACTTGGTGGTCTGCTTGAAACATGTAGGTATTACAGACAGGGAGAGGTTGAAAATGTCATTGACGATACTTGCCATTTGGTCAGCGCATGCTCGGAGAAAACTTCCTCGTAATTCATCTGGCCCTGCAGCCTTTTTAAATGTCTTACTCACTCACAGCGGCTACGGAGCGGCTACGGAGAGCGTGCTCACACAGTCGTCCAGAATAGCTGATGTTTCAGTGTTACTTTCCTCGATGCGAGCATAGAAGTAATGTAGCTCATCTGGTAGGCTCGTGTCATTGGGCAACTTGCAGCTGTGCTTCTCTTTGTAATCTGTAATAGTTTACAAGCCCTGCCACATCCGACAAGTGTCGGAGCCGGTGTAGTACGATTCGATCTTTATCCTGTATTGACGCTTTGCCTGTTTGATGGTTCGTCGGAGGGCATAGCGGGATTTCTTAAAAGTTTCCAGGTCAGAGTCCCGCTCCTTGATAGCGGCAGCTCTACTCTTTAGCTCAGTGCTGATGTTGCCTGTAATCCATGGCTTTTGGTTGGGGCATGTATGTACAGTCACTATGGGGACAACATCATCGATGCCCTTATAAATGAAGCCAGTGACTGATGTGGTGTACTCCGGAAGAATCCTGGAACATATTCTAGTCTGTACTAGCAAAACAGTTCTGTAGCATAGCATCTGCTTCATCTCACCACTTTCTTGATCTAGTCACTGGTGCTTCCTGCTTTAGTTTTGCTTGTAAGCAGGAATCAGGAGGATAGAATTATGGTCAGATTTGCCAAATGGAGAGTGAGGGAGAGCTTTGTACGAGTCTCTGTGTGTGGATTAAGGTGGTCTGATGTTTTTTTCCTTCTGGTTGTACATTCGACATGCTGGTAGAAATGAGAAAACGGATTTGAGTTTTCCTGAATTAAAGTCCCCAGCCACTAGGAGCATCGCCACTGGATGAGCGTTTTCCTGTTTGCTTACGGCCGTAAACAGCTCATTGAGTGTGGTCTTTGTGCCAGCAGTAAATAGTGTGGTCTACAGCTTATCATGAGATACTCTACCTCAGCTGAGCAAAACCTTGAGACTTCCTTAGATTTCGTGCACCAGCTGTTATTTACAAATATAAATAGACCGCCACCCCTTGTCTTACCAGAGGCCGCTGTTCTGTCCTGCCGAAAAAGCTTAAAACCCGGCCGCTGTATGTTAATCATGTCGTCGTTCAGCCACGACTCTGTGAAACATACGTTTTTAATGTCCCATTGGTAGGATATCCGGTTTATTTTATTATTGATTGATTGTATGTTGGCAAATAGGGCCGATGGTAAAGGTAGATTACCCTCTCGGCGACGGATCCTTACAAGGCACCCGGACCTTCGTCCTCGATGCCTCTTTCTTTTTCTCCTGCGAATTACAGGGATGAGGGCCTTGTTGGGCATCTGAAGTAAATCCTTCCTGTCTGACTCGTTGAAGAAAAAGTATTCCTCCAGTACGGGGTGAGTAATCACTGTCCTGATATCAAGTAGCTCTTTTCGGTCATAAGACACAGTGGCAGAAACATTATGTACAAAATAAGCTACAAATAACGTGAAATAACCTGCACCATTCTCTTTCTTCAAATTCTCATTAGCCTCATCATGCAGCCTTAGAATGTATTAAAAATCAAAACATATAGCTCAATGTTTGTATCACAACTAAAGTTGCATAATTAACTATCCTATCGAAGGACCAGTTTCTTTGTTAACCTCTCAACACAGAATGTGCCTTTGTTCCTTTGAAATCGTTTGGAGAAAAAAAATCCTTTCTATTTTATTAAGCTATGTTCAATTGTATTCTTCATACTATAAAATAATAAAAATGATGCCACAGAATTCTAAGCAAATATTGTCTGCTAAATGAGCTAGTGTAGCCTTATCAGCACCTAAAATAAGGAAAACGCAGAGTATGTCCTTCTGAAATAGAATACATTTTCTTCATATCATGTTTCTTTAGACCTGTCTAAAATAAACAATGTAGTTATTGTAATGGTGTAGGCTATATTAAATAGATTTTTTAGGCTTTTTAAAATGTAGATGTTCCTAAGGTCTGCATCAGTGGCTTGTAGGCTATACGTGGAAGCCAGGAGATGCTAAACATGTTTATGTTAATTAACTGTGAGACCGGCAGTTATTTGTTTGACAATCACCGGCTGACACAATTTAATGACCGCTACAGCCCTAGTCTAGGCTAGTGTTCATCGGGAGCGTCTGCTGAACGATCACATACATTCATTGTGTTTCTTGCCTCAACTGTTCTACCGATGTCACTGAAAAACAACTCTTGTCAGGCTTCCAGTGAGGCCTACATTTTTGCCATGTAGTGGGGGGAGGGGCAAATTCATGAATTGTTAATTTGGTTAGGGTTATGTCTAGGGTTGAGGCCCTAACCCTAACAGTAGCTTCATGTCCACATCACAAAAAAACCTGACCTTAGCCATAACAATAACCCTAGCTCCATGTCCACATCCCCCAACTCTCTCCCTCCTCTCTTCCACCTCCACCTCTCTCTCCCACCTCCACAGGATGGATATTTACACGTTTAATATCTGTCCGTCTTTCACCAATTGACCTATTTCAGCTTTATCACCAACTTTTTGCCTTGAATGCAATGTATGGACTTATGTGTTAATATCCAGTCTGTGGAGGTAGGATAAGGAGGAGGTGGGAAAGAGGATTGTAATGAATACTCAGGGAGAAAAAGGTGTAGATTCACACGCAGAGCGTGGCAGGTGTTTATTTCACCTTCGCAGAAGGCAGGAATCGTTGTCACAGGCAGGCAATGGTCATACACATTTAGGCAAACAAGCAGGTGAATCAAAACTAGGACTGAAGGCTATAACTGGTTCTCTCAAACAAGCTAGAAAAAGGCTTAGTAGAAACGAAACGAACAATACCTCACAAAGGCACAAACAGAATGAACTGAACTAAATAAGGAGCTGATGAGACCAGGTGAGTAACTAACACAGGTGAAATCAATGAACAAAAATGAAAGACAGGGCTACGTTCAAGAACACAAAGAAACAGGGCTACGTTCAGGAACACAACGAAACAGAACACAAGGTTGACTAAGAAAATAAATACAGAACCTTACAAGGATAGAGAGAGTCAGATGGCTAGGGAAGGAGGGCAAAGAGAGAGAAAAATTATTAATAGAGGGGAGAGGGGTTGAGAGAGGAGGGAGAGAGAGGGGGAGAGTGGTGGAGGGGGTGAAAGGAGTGGTAGGGAGAGAGAAGCGAATGAAGGGGATTAAAAGGTATAGAGAGAAACAGAGGCAAATAGAGGGAAAGAGAAGGAGGGATGGAGGGAGAAAAGAGAGAGATGGGGAGGGGGATTAGAGAATAGAAAGAGAGAGAGAAAGTAAAGATAGGAAAGGGGGATACCTAGTCAGTTGTACAACTAAATGCCTTCAACTGAAATGTGTCTTCCACATTTAACCCAACCCCTCTAAATGGAGGAAGAGAGAGAGAGAAGGGGAGCAGGACAAGAAGGAGGGAGCGATAGGGTATGGAGGGGGAGATGGAAGAGAGAGAAGAGGGAGAGGGGGATAGGGTGAATGAAGGATGGGGAGAGAGAGTGGAGGAGGGAGAGAAAGAGAGAGTGTTGGGGGGAATGGGAAAGAAGAGCAAGAGAGGAAAATAATAGAAAAGAGAGGCGGAGGGAGAGAGAGAGCGATGAGGGAGAAAGAGGGATGAAAGAAGGTTGAGGGACAGAGAAGAGAAGGAAGGGGATAAGAAGAAGTAGAGAGAGAAAAGGATGGAAGCAAATAGAGGGGGAGAGAGAAGAGAGCTGGAGAGGGAGGATTAGAGAATAGAGAGAGATGGAGAGAGAGCGAGTACAATGTAAAACACCAAATAATGCATGCAGAGCAGAACTAGGCCAATACCCGCTAATTAAAAAGAGAAGAGAGCTGTTAAATTCTACAACCACCTAAAAGGAAGCGATTCCCAATCCTTCCATAACACAACATTCACCGACAGAGAGATAAACCTGGAGAAGAATCCCCTAAGCAAGCTGGTCCTGGGGCTCTGTTCACAAACACAAACAGACCCCACAGAGTCACAGACAGCAACACAATTAGACCCAACCAAATCATGATAATTACTTGACACATTGGAAATAATTAACAATATAACAGAGCAAACTATAACTATTTGGCCATAAACAGAGAGTACACAGTGGCAGAATACCTGACCACTGTAACTGACCCAAGCTGAAGGAAAGCTTTGACTATGTACAGACTCAGTGAGCATAGCCTTGCAATTGACAAAGGCTGCCGTAGGCAGACCTGGCTCTCAAGAGAAGACAGGCATGTGCACACTGCCAACAAAATTAGGTGGAAACAGAGCTGCACTTCCTAACCTCCTGCCACATGCCTGACCATATTAGAGACACATTTCCCTTAGAATACACAGATACACAAAGAATTCAAAAACAAGCCCAATTTTGATAAACTCCCATATCTATTGGGTAAAATACCACAGTGTGCCATCACAGCAGCAAGATTTGTGACCTGTTGCCACAGGAAAAGGGCAACCAGTGTAAATACAACCCATATTTATGTTTATTTATTTTCCCTTTTGTACTTTAGCTATTTGCACATAATATGACATTTGTAATGTCTTTATTCTTTTGGAACTTTTGTGAGTGTAACGTTTACTGTTAATTTGTATTGTTTATTTCTGCAAGGGCCGACGCCGGACAGGAGAAGGAGGTACGGGGAGTCAGACATTTATTCAGGAACAGACAAAGAATAAGACAGGAACAGCGTCAGCACACGGGTAACACGGACGTATGACAAACAATGCAGCAGCGGGGAACAGAGCTGGGGAACTGACCAATATAGGGGAGGTAATAAACAGGTGATTGAGTGACTCCAGGTGAGTCCAATATCGCTGAAGCGCGTGACGAGGGAAGGCAGGTGTGCGTAAATGATGGTAGCAGGAGTGCGTAATGCAGGGCAGCCAGGCTACCTCGAGCGCCAGGGGCGGAAGAGCGGTAGCAGGCGTGACAATTTCACTTTTGTTTATTATCTAGTTCACTTGCTTTGGCAATGTTAAGGCTAGGCGTCCCACTAGTGGAACAACTTCCGGTGAAACTGGAGGTCGCGCAATTCAAATAAATAATCATTACATTTATGGATATTAAACATTTAGGTACAGTGCCTTGCGAAAGTATTCGGCCCCCTTGAACTTTGCGACCTTTTGCCACATTTCAGGCTTAAACATAAAGATATAAAACTGTATCAACAACAAGTGGGACACAATCATGAAGTGGAACGATATTTATTGGATATTTCAAACTTTTTTAACAAATCAAAAACGGAAAAATTGGGCGTGCAAAATTGTTCAGCCCCCTTAACTTCTTGCTCCTACTTGAGACGCAGATGTCTCAAGTAGACACCTGGAAATGCAAATGCGCTACGCTAAATGCTAAATGTACTCGTTAAAACTCAAACGTTCATCAAAATGCACATGCAGGGTATTGAATTAAAGCTACACTCGTTGTGAACCTAGCCAACAAGTCAGATTTTTAAAATGCTTTTCGGCGAAAGCATGAGAAGCTATTATCTGATAGCATGCAACACCCCAAAATGCCTGAATGCGACGTAAACAAAGATTTAGCGTAGCCGGCGCTACACAAAACGCAGAAATAAAATATAAAACATTCATTACCTTTGACGAGCTTCTTTCTTGGCACTCCTATATGCCCCATAAACATCACTATTGGGTCTTTTTTTCGTTTAAATCGGTCCATATATACCCAAAATAGCTTTATATGGAAGCTGTGTAATTCAGAAAAAAACATTGTTTTAAAACGCAGCGTCATTTTTTAAAATTAAAAAAGTCGACGATAAACTTTCACAAAACACTTCGAAATACTTTTGTAATCCAACTTTAGGTATTAGTAAACGTTTATAATCTATCAAATGATTACAGGGCGATGTATATTCAATAGCTCCTCGTCTTCAAATCAATGGCTGAAAATGTGCACCTCACAACATCCTGGCGGAGACCGGAAGAAATTGAATCCAGTTAGTTGGATTTACCAACAAAAAAGTCCCTGTAAAATGTCGACAATGACATCGTGTGGAATCTGTAGGAATTGCATGCAGATCCATAAATAATTTTGTGCCCTTTTAACAACCCATGAAAGTGACGCATGGAAATTATTTGTAGCTTTCAGAGAGCAGTTTTTCTTGCGCTTTTCGATGAAACACACGATCTGTTATAGTCACAGCCGTGATTTAACCAGTTTTAGAAACTTCAGAGTGTTTTCTATCCACACATACTAATCATATGCATATACTATATTCCTGGCATGAGTAGCAGGACGCTGAAAAGTTGCGCGATTTTTAACAGAATGTTCGAAAAAGGAGGGGGTAGAAGTTAATACTTTGTAGCGCCACCTTTTGCTGCGATTACAGCTGTAAGTCGCTTGGGGTATGTCTCTATCAGTTTTGCACATCGAGAGACTGACATTTTTTCCCATTCCTCCTTGCAAAACAGCTCGAGCTCAGTGAGGTTGGATGGAGAGCATTTGTGAACAGCAGTTTTCAGTTCTTTCCACAGATTCTCGATTGGATTCAGGTCTGAACTTTGACTTGGCCATTCTAACACCTGGATATGTTTATTTTTGAACCATTCCATTGTAGATTTTGCTTTATGTTTTGGATCATTGTCTTGTTGGAAGACAAATCTTCGTCCCAGTCTCAGGTCTTTTGCAGACTCCATCAGGTTTTCTTCCAGAATGGTCCTGTATTTGGCTCCATCCATCTTCCCATCAATTTTAACCATCTTCCCTGTCCCTGCTGAAGAAAAGCAGGCCCAAACCATGATGCTGCCACCACCATGTTTGACAGTGGGGATGGTGTGTTCAAGGTGATGAGCTGTGTTGCTTTTACGCCAAACATAACGTTTTGCATTGTTGCCAAAAAGTTCAATTTTGGTTTCATCTGACCAGAGCACCTTCTTCCACATGTTTGGTGTGTCTCCCAGGTGGCTTGTGGCAAACTTTAAACAACACTTTTTATGGATATCTTTAATTAAGAAATGGCTTTCTTCTTGCCACTCTTCCATAAAGGCCAGATTTGTGCAATATACGACTGATTGTTGTCCTATGGACAGAGTCTCCCACCTCAGCTGTAGATCTCTGCAGTTCATCCAGAGTGATCATGGGCCTCTTGGCTGCATCTCTGATCAGTCTTCTCCTTGTATGAGCTGAAAGTTTAGAGGGACGGCCAGGTCTTGGTAGATTTGCAGTGGTCTGATACTCCTTCCATTTCAATATTATTGCTTGCAGAGTGCACCTTGGGATGTTTAAAGCTTGGGAAATCTTTTTGTATCCAAATCCGGCTTTAAACTTCTTCACAACAGTATCTCGGACCTGCCTGGTGTGTTCCTTGTTCTTCATGATGCTCTCTGCACTTTTAACGGACCTCTGAGACTATCACAGTGCAGGTGCATTTATACGGAGACTTGATTACACACAGGTGGATTGTATTTATCATCATTAGTCATTTAGGTCAACATTGGATCATTCAGAGATCCTCACTGAACTTCTGGAGAGAGTTTGCTGCACTGAAAGTAAAGGGGCTGAATAATTTTGCACGCCCAATATTTCAGTTTTTGATTTGTTAAAAAAGTTTGAAATATCCAATAAATGTCGTTCCACTTCATGATTGTGCACCACTTGTTGTTGATTCTTCACAAAAAAATACAGTGTCTTATAAGTGTCTTATATTGGTTAAAAGCTTAAATTCTTGTTAATCTAACTGCATTGTCCAATTTACAGTAGGCTTTACAGCGAAAACATGCCATGCGATTGTTTGAGGACGGCGCCCCACATCAAAATATTTTTCTACCGGCAAAGGTTTCATAAATTCACAAATAGCTATTAACTTACTTTTTGAAAATCTTCCTTTGATTTCTCATCCAAAGGGTCCCAGCTACAACATGTGTTGTCGTTTTGTTAGATAAAATCCTTCTTTATATCCCAAAAAGTAATTTTTGTTGGCGCGATCAATTTGAGTAATCCACTCGTTCAACTTGAACAGAAAGGAATCCAAAAAGCTACCGCTAAACTTTGTTAAAACAAGTCAAAATATGTTTCTATGTAATCCTCAGATACCCTACAAAGTAATTAAACTATAATATTTAATGCAGAAAGAAGTATGTTCAATAGGAAAACGATATTAGCAGGTATCCTCTTCGTCGTGCGCATACACTGATGTCCAAGTCTGTGTCCCTCTATCAAAACAAATTCTTCCTAGTTTTGGAAGAAACAAGCCTGAAACCTTGAACAACGACTGCTGACACCCAGTGGAAGCCATAGGAATTGCATACCGAGATCTAAACTACATTTTTCTCCTATATGTTCTCAAAAACAACTATCTGGTTGGTTTTTCTTTGTATTTACTCCTATTATATCTATTGTGTTATAGTCTCCTACATTATTTTAACATGTCTACAAATTTCAGAGTGTTTTCTGTCCAATGGTACCAATTATTTGCATATCCTGGCTTCAGGGACTGAGCAACATGCAGTTTACTTTGGGCACGTCAGTCAGGTGGAAATGGAGAAAAATAGACCCTAGCCTGAAGAAGTTCATGTTTCTCATGCTAATAAAGCCCTTAAATTGAAATTGAATTGAGAGAGAGACAGAGAGGAAGGAGAGACGAGGGAGGAAGGGAGGGAGAAAGAGAGAGAGAGAGAGAGGAGGGAGAGAGAGGGGGAGGGAGAGACAAGAGAAGGAGGGGCGACACCCCCAATAACATCTGCTAAACACGTGTATGTGACCAATAAAATGTGATTTGATTTGAGGGGGGATAAAGTGGTAGAGAGAGAGACAGAGGGAGGTAAAAAAGAAGGAGAGAGAGAAAAGAGAGAGAGATGGAGAGGAGAAATTAGAGAATAAAGGCTGTAGGGATTTTGCTTTTTGAGGGCTGCAATCACCTGCAGTTTTTCTATAATATTTGGCAGATAATAAAGCTCAAATCAAAGTTTATTTGTCATGTGCGCCGAATACAACCTGAAATACTTACTTACAGGCTCTAACTAACAGTGCAATTTTTAAGTAAAAAAAAAGGTATTAGGTGAACAATAGATCAGTAAAGAAATCAAAACAACAGTAAAAAAGACATAGTCGGGCTGATTGAGGTAATATGTAAATGTAGTAGGTATGGTTAAAGTGACTATGCATATATGATAAACAGAGAGTAGCAGCAGCATAAAATAGGGGTTGGGGGGTGGCAAAAAATGCAAATAGTCCGGGTAGCCATTTGATTATCTGTTTAGGAGTCTTATGGCTTGGGGGTAAAAACTGCTGAGAAGCCTTTTTGGTCCTAGACTTGGTGCTCCGGTACCGCTTGCCATGCGGTAGCAGAGAGAACAGTCTATGACTGGGGTGGCTGGGGCCTTTGCCAATTTTTAGGGACTTCCTCTGACACCGCCTGGTGTATGGGTCCTGGATGGCAGGCAGCTTAGCCCCAGTGATGTACTGGGCCGTACACACTACCCTCTATAGTGCCTTGAGGTCGGAGGCCGAGCAGTTGCCGTACCAGGCAGTGATGCAACCAGTCAGGATGCTCTCGATGTTGTAGCTGTAGAACCTTTTGAGGATCTGAGGACCCATGCCAAATATTTTTAGTTTCCTGAGGGGGAATAGGCTTTGTCGTGCCCTCTTCACAACTGTCTTTGTGTGTTTGGACCATTCTAGTTTGTTGGTGATGTGGACACCAAGGATCTTGATGCTCTCAACATGCTCCACTACAGACCTGTCGATGAGCATAATCAAATGGAATTTCACACACAAATTATGTTCTGGCTTTGGTCTCCTTATTGAAGATATTGTACTTTCTTTGTATGGCAGTCAGTTTGAAGGGCCTAAGTAGACTGATTCCAAAGATCATGCTATCATGTCAGTAGTGCTTGGTGTTAACTCCCTACATTTGCATTTCAAAGAACATCACAAAAATATGCATATCAAATGAAAAAGGTTTTAACATAGCAAATACAATACCATTATAATATAACTGCTGGGAAGTACAGACAAATGGTGCATCTTTTCATTAGCTAAGACACAGCAGGTGCTATCAGAACTGTGACATGCATGTGCAAGGAGAATGCATTGTGATGATACCACGTCAGCTGAACAACAATGCCTACAACTGAAATGTGTCTTTTGCATTTAACCCTGAATCAGAGAGGTGCAGGGGTCTGCCATAATCAAGATCCACAGAACAGTGGTTTAACTGCCTAACTCAGGGGCAGAACAACATATTTTTACCTGGTCAGCTCAGGGATTTGATCCAGCAACCTTTGGTTACTGGCCCAATGCTATTAACCACTAGGCTACATTTTTTGTTGATTTCTGGGCATTGTGATTTCTAGGCATTGTGTATGAATTAGAATGCGGATCTGGATTCCCCTCCAAAATACATTTTTTGGGGGGGCAGTGAATGATTTAGATTTTACCCATCTGAAAATGGTATTACTCCATGCACAAAAACAGTTGTATGAGTGAGATTAGAAACAAAACTATCCAAAATAATCTAATTTTGATTCTTAGGGCTGGATTCAATCAGTGTAGCCGAAGTATCACGGAAGATCCATGCTAAAATGAGCCAACATATGCAGTGTTTACAGTGAATGCAGTCTCAACGACCGCGAGAACATCACTTTTAAATGTCAATCGCACTATCAAGCCGATCTTCAGCCCTACGGATTGAAAAGAGCCCTTACTCTTGTTGTAGAAATCTTGGACAAACAAAAACGAATTGTGAAACTTCACATCCAGAAACACATTCATTATGGTTTTCAGACATCTCCATAAATGTGTGAGTATGACCTATCTGACATAGAGATAAAAGGTGGGAAGAGGGTGAAATAGCTTAAATTCATAGTCAGGTATTTGTCACTAGATTAATAAAAGTAGTAGTATGGTCAGGAAGCACCACGTAGCATTATGTAGGCCCCTGAACCTCAGCCTGGATAAATCCCCTAGCGGAAATAGAGGGAAATTTAACATGCCGCCTCTCTACCTACGTCAAGATTCTGAGGCAAATCTTTATTTGCTGAAAGCCGCTTGCTGCTAAAGCACATTCTCTTCCAATCCATTAGAGCTCCCCTTCCCCTTCATCGGCCCCTCCTTAATTTGACAATGACAAAGAGCCACTTGACGATTTTAAATTTCATAATTTTAATCTGTCAAGGCTGACATTTAATTAGTGCCTCCCTAACCTGTGTCCACCTCGCTTTCTGAAGGGCAACGTTTTTGTTCTGAGCGGGCACCACCGCCGCAATTCAGTCACCGGTGCCGAGGAAAAGGAAGCGGATTAATATATACAGTAGGTACATTACCAGCTGCTGCTAAGGCAATGCACAGCAAGCATGGCCATTAGTGGTCTAATCTAGACAGATGAGGTTAATCACATTTGGGAAGTGTTGCTCTATTAAGCATGGAGCTGATTAGGACCTGACTGGGGATTTCTCCTTCATGAGGTGCTGATTGGGAAAGCAACTAGCTTTTGTTCTGTTCTGTCGCCCCGAGAGGAGGAGAGACGAGAGGAGAGGGGAGGGAGAAAGGAGGAAAGGGGGAATATTTGTGCCCACTTTTGTGTTTTCGTTAACAATGAGGATAGTCTTAATGAGAATCTTTACAGAGCCAGATAGGGTTGATAAAAGTCAAACACCCACTAATAACATTGCTACTTTGTTAAGTTTTAGATTTTTGGTTCTTTGATGTGTTTCATTAGTTTTAGATCCAACTAGCTCTCACAGTCTCATGTCAGAATTAGAATCATCCATGTTCCTCAAATGTCAAATTTCGACTTTGTTGCAAATGTCAAATTTCAAAGTGTTTAAGATTAAATTTAGGCATTAACTCTGAATTTTTAAGGTTAGGGTTAAGTTAACTCAGACATCGTATGTTAGACACTAACTCCGAATGGTTAAGGTAAGAGCTAAGGTTAGGTATAGGTTTAAAACTAAAATCTCAAAGCAACTTTCTATCGCTGGATTTGAACTCGCAACCTTTGGAATCAAAGGCAGTTCCCCATCGACAATGCCCAGGAAAACCAAAACCTATTTGATATTAACAGCGCACACTGTTGCCCCCCTAGTGGGCAGTTTCTACATCATATCCCAACATTCCTCAGACATGGATGGATGTAGAATACCGACTTGTATCACAGGTGACCTGGCTGTTTAGATCATAGTATATCTTCTTGTGCCTTGATATGTGTTCTTGTGCTCACCATTTCAATTAAATTCTGGTCAATTTAGATGACCTCCTATTGGTAACAGAGAGGCATTCCCCCATTTACAACCTATGTTCTGGCCTCTAAGCCTATGGCATAGGAGGCTGATTCTCTTGTTCTTCTCAAACACAACATTCTACAAGGACAGGTTTCTATGAAAGCTGCTATTGATTTGAAAATCAATAGGTAGGCTACTGAGAGTAGATCGGGAAGAAATGTTAGGGAATCAGACCGGCTTGAAAGTCGTCAAACGCAAGAGGTGTGTGTGTGTGTGTGTGCCTGTGCTTTTGTGTGTGTTGTGTGTGCATGTATACGTGGAGTAATGCATTTGTGTGAGTACGTACATGTGTATCAGTCCAGGTCTCTCTTGACAAATAGAGATTGTTATCTCAACGAGACTAACCTGGTTAAATAAAGGTCAAATAAAATTTGATTTGGTCTGTAATTTGGTCTTTAATTTGATTTGGATTGACCTCATAGTGAATCATTTTCTATATCAATTAATTCAGTCCAAAATATTTGAAACATACATGCAGCAGTAAACAAACAAGCTCCTAGAGAAAACTCCAGAGCTGTTGTGTCCTGCTTAGCAGAGAGTAAGGCTAAACCAATTTAAAAGATAGTCTTAATACCAAACATTAATTATTGGGCTTTATTAGGGGATAAGAGCCTTGTCCACAGTTCTGAAATCCTGCGTGTGTGTGTGTGTGTGTGTGTGTGTGTGTGTGTGTGTGTGTGTGTGTGTGTGTGTGTGTGTGTGTGTGTGTGTGTGTGTGTGTGTGTGTGTGTCTTAAAGCTACAGCACACAATGAAATTCTAGACGATTCTGTGCTTCCAACTTAGTAGCAACAGTTTGGGGAAGGCAACAGTTTGGGGAAGGACCTTTCCTGTTTCAGCATGACAATTCCCCTTAACACAAGGCGAGGTCCATACAGAAATGGTTTGTTGAGATCAGTGCGGAAGAACTTGACTGGCCTGCACAGAGCCTTGACCTCAACACCATCCAGGACATTTTGGATGGACCGGAATGCAGCAATGTTCCAACATCTAGAGGAAAGCCTTCCCAGAAGTGGGGGGGCTGTTATAGCAGCAAAGAGGGGACTAACTCCATATTAATGCTCATGATTTTGGAAAGAGATGTTCGACGTGCAGGTGTACATATACTTTTGGTCATGTGGTGTATAAGATAAGTGCCAGACTGAGATGACTGGGTTGTTTTATAAGCATTTATTTCCTGTATATTTATCAATCAATATAATCATGGTGGTTCATGAACATTTCTCTTGACAAACCTGCCATGTCCTCCTAATGCTTTGACACACCGCACCTAAAACAGATGGAAGGGATAGAGAAAGACAGGAAGAGAGAAGGATTGAAGTGGTGGAGGACAGTTTTATATATATTTTTTTATTTCACCTTTATTTAACCATGTAAGCTAGTTGAGAACAATTTCTCATTTACAACTGCGACCTGGCCAAGATTAAGCAAAGCAGTGCGACACAAACAACAACACAAAGTTACACATGGAATAAACAAGAGTACAGTCAATAGCACAATAGAAAGAAAGAAAAAGTCTGTATACAGTGTCTGCAAATGGCGTGAGCAGGTCAGGCAATAAATACGCCATATTAGCAAATTAATTACAATTTAGCAAATTAACACTGGAGTGATAGATGAGCAGGTGAAGATGTGCAAGTAGAAATACTTGTGTGCAAAATAGCAGAAAAGTAAATAAAACAATATGGGGATAAGGTAGGTAGTTAGGTAGGTAGGCAGGAAAGACAGAGAGAAACAGAACAGAGTTCTCTCAATAGTCAGAGCTGGAGTACATTTAAACACCACAGGGAAGACAGATAATGGTGAAAAACACCCACCTGGTTAACACGTACAGTATAACTCATATGTCTGTCTGTGTGTGTGTGTGTGTGTGTGTGTGTGTGTGTGTGTGTGTGTGTGTGTGTGTGTGTGTGTGTGTGTGTGAGCATTTAAGTCACAATGAGGGCCTAATTGGACATTGACAACGGGCAAATTTCCTGCCAAGGATGATTGTCAGTCACCTGGGGCCTCCTGCGTCCGAGAATGAGTTCCCAGCAACATCTGAGGCCTGGGGCCCATTCAAACACACACACACACACACACACACACACACAGACAGACAGACACACGTGCAAATAAACACACAGCTGACTGAGCCACTGAATGACTGCTGCATCTCATGAACTTCAATAGCCTCCTGTGTCTGTGAAAGCCATTATGAGGAGAACCGGACGGACAGATTGTATGAAACACATTGGTTTGCTAGAAGTCACTCCACTTTAAATGTGTGTGTGTGTGTGTGTGGTTGGGTAGATTACTTTCTAAATATATTCTGTTACAGTTGCTAGTTACCTGTCCAAAATTATAATCAGTAAAGCAACTTTTGGATTACGCAAACTAAGTTGGATTGCCCAAACTCTGATGACTTTCAGTTACTTTTACATTACTTACCCCTTAAGAGGAATTTTAATGAAGACACAAATGTATATTACCAATTGAATGACATCCATTGCAGGACAAATCAATGCTAGAGTTTACATAGCAAAATGAATGCCATGCATTTTGAATGAATGCATTTGCTATAGGCCTATTGTTTATGTTTTTGTTGGTGGTAATTTTTCTTGATAATGTAATATCAAAAGTGTATGAGTTTGAGCATGTATCCATGAGGCCTACGTCAGTACCCATGAAGTGCTTTGAAAGGCTAGTCATGGCGCACATCAACACCATCATCCCAGAAACCCTAGACCCACTCCCAACTCGCATAACGCCCCAACAGATCCATAGACAACGCAATCTCAATCACACGCCATACTGCCCTTTCCCACCTGGACAAAAGGAACACCTATGTGAGAATGCTGTTCATTGACTACAGCACCATCGTGCCCACAAAGGTCATCACTAAGCTAAGAACCCTGGGACTAAACACCTCCCTCTGCAACTGGACCCTGGACTTCCTGATGGGCCACCCCCAAGTGGTAAAGGTAGGTAACAACACATCTGACACGCTGATCCTCAACACTGGGGCCCCTCAAGGGCGTGTGCTTAGTCCCCTCCTGTACTCCCTTTTCACCCATGACTGCATGGCCAAACTTGACTCCAACACCATCATTAAGTTGCTGACGACACAACTGTGGTAGGCCTGATCACCGACAACAAGAGACAGACTATAGGGAGGAGGTCAGATACCTGGCAGTGTGGTGCCAGGACAACAACCTCTTCCTCAATATGAGCAAGACAAAGGAACTGAATGTGGACTACAGAAAAAGGTGGGCCGAATAAGCCCCCATTAACATCGACAGGGCTGTAGTGGAGTGGGTCGAGAGTTTCAAGTTCTTTGGTGTCCACATCACCAACGCACTATCATGGTCCAAACACACCACAACAACACCTTTTCCAACCTCAGGAGACCGGTTGCATCACCGCCTGATATGGCAACTGCTCGGCATCTAAGGCGCTACAGAGAGTAATGCGTACGGCCCAGTACATCACTGGGGCCAAGCTTCCTGCCATCCAGGACCTATATACTAGGAATTGTTAGAGGAAGGCCCAAAAAATTGTCAAAAAGACTCCAGTCAACCAAGTCATACTGTTCTCTCTGCTACCGCATGGCAAGCGGTACCGGAGCACCAAGTCTAGGACCAAACGGCTCCTTAACAGCTTTTACCCCCAAACCATAAGACTGCTGAACAATTAATCAAATGGCCTCCCAGATTATTTACATCGACACCCCCATTTGGTTTTACACTGCTGCTACTCGCTGTCTATTATCTATGTATAGTCACTTTACCCATACCTAAATGTACAAATTACCTCAACTAACCTGTACTCCTGCACATTGACTCGGTACCGGTACCCCCTGTGCATAGACTCGTTATTGTTATTTTATGGTGATACTTTTTATAATGATTTACTTTCTTTTATTTACTAAATATTTTATTAACTCTTTCTTGAACTGCATTGTTGGTTAAGGGAATGTAAGTAAGCATTTCACGGTCTGCACCTGCTGTATTTGGCGCATGTGACAAACACTTGTGGTCTTCTTAAATTTAACTAGTTTTTGACGGTACGTGGAGCTCAATACCACAGAGAGAGGAACTCCCTCAAACGTGTATTCTATATGCTGGGATCCTCACTATGCAGCTGATACAAGAGTGCATTTTTCACTGTCTGTCCACTGGTTGCAAAAACAATGATTAGCTTAAACTCCTTCAATTCAACAATCATTGGGTTAAAATACACATACATTTGTGAACAGCCATCCAGCCAACAACCATAATCTGTAAGGTGCAAATAGCTAAATGACAGAGCAGCAGTGTGATTCACATCATTGCACTATGTACTGTAGATATAATAAGTGAAATCCGTAGTTTCACCATTGGAATACACAGCTTGTACTGTAGCCTAAAAATGCATATTCCTGCTCTATTCCTGTGATCCACATGTATTGTGTCATCATAGTGGTCTCTGACTTGTGGTCAGACTCGCTTAGGCAAAAAATAAAACATCTTCACCCGTTTTCAATGCTGATTTGAATGTCATTGAGAACTTTTTTTTCTCGCAAATTTACTTTCTCAATTTAAAAGCAATTGTAGAAGTAATCATATAGTTTTCAGAAGTATCTTTATTTATTTGTATTTAACCTTTATTTAACTCGACAAGTCATTTAACCTCTACAGGATCGGTGGTTCCCCCGCTGGACGGTTGAGCTGATGTAGGCTAATGTGATTAGCATGAGGTTGTAAGTGACAAGAAAATTTCCCAGGACATAGACATATCTGATATTGGCAGAAAGGTTCATTCTTGTTAATCTACCTGCACTGTCCAATTTACAGTAGCTATTACAATGAAAGAATGCAATGCTATTGTTTGAGGAGAGTGCACAGTTATGAACTTGAACATTTATTAATCAACCATTTAGGCACGTTTGGTCAGTCTTGATATTTATTTTTTTATAGAAATGCAAAGGTTCATTGGATCAGTCAAACTTTGCACATACGCTGCTGCCAGCTATTGGCCAAAATCTAAATTGTGCCTGGGCCTTTCTCTTGCATTTCAAAGATGATGGTACAAAAAAAAATACAAAAAATGCATTATCTTTTACCAGATCTAATGTGTTATATTCTCCTACATTAATTTAACATTTCCACAAGCTTCAAAGTGTTTTCTTTCAAATGGTATCAAGGGTATTGCTTCAGGTCCTGAGCTATAGGCACTTAGATTTGGGTATGTCATTTTAGGCAAAAATTTGAAAAAAATGGGTGGATCCTTAAGAGGAACAAATTCTTATTTACAATGATGGCCTACCAAAAGGTTAAAGGCCTCCTGCGGGGACGGGGGCTGGGATTAAAAATAAAAAATAAAATAAAAATATAGGACAAAACACACATCACGACAAGAGAGACACCACAACACTACATAAAGTGAGACCAAAGACAACAACATAACATGGCAGCAACACATGGCAACACAGCATTGGCAGTGACACAACATGGCAACAAAATGTTAGCAACACAACATGGCAGCAGCCCAACATGGTAGCAGCACAAAACATGGTACAAACATTATTGGGACTGGCAGAACCGGGGTTGTATGTGGAGGATGAGGGCTGCAGTAGGTATATCGGATAAAGGGGAGGGGGAGTGAGGCCTAAGACGGTTTTATAAATAAGCATCAACCAGTGGGTCTTGCGACGGATATACAGAGGAGTATATAGTCCAGTGATGTGTCCTATTAGGAGCATTAGTGGCAAATCTGATGGCCGTATGGTAAAGAACATCTAGCCGGTCTATAATCTAACATCCTGCCGATCTATAAATTAGCATGGTTAAAATGGTTAAGGTTATCTGAATCAGGGTTAGTTTGGCTGCTACCATGACTCAAAACCATCTGATCCAGGTCTTTAACCGTTTTCCAGAACTTTGTGGTGTTAGACCCATAGAGAGAGTACTGCTCCTTAAAAGTAACTAACTTTGGCCTTCCGGATAGCCTGAGTGCACTTATTTCTCATTTGCCTGAAAGATAGCCAGTCAGCCTGAGTATGCATGTGCCAAGCCTTTCGCGAAATGAAATTCTTGAGGTGGAGTAACTCTGCAAGATCACGGTCGAACCAGGGGCTGAACCTGTTTTTAATTCTCATTTTCTTTATGGGGACGTTTGTTAAAACCTCTTACTTCTACCCCCTCCTTTTTCGAAAATTCTGTTAAAAATCGCGCAACTTTTCAGCGTCCTGCTACTCATGCCAGGAATATAGTATATGCATATGATTAGTATGTGTGGATAGAAAACACTCTGAAGTTTATAAAACTGGTTAAATCACGGCTGTGACTATAACAGATCGTGTGTTTCATTGAAAAACGCAAGAAAAACTGCTCTCTGAAAGCTAAAAATAATTTCCATAAGTCACTTCCACCAGTTGTTAAAAGAGAACAGAATTTAATGGCGATCTGCCTGAAATTCATACAAATTCCGCACGATGGCGCCATTGTCCTCATTTTCAATTGAATTAATTGTTGGAAAATCCTTCTATCTGACCTCCAGTTTCCCAGTCTTCACCCGGATGCAGTTGAGGAAGATATTAGAAGCCATTGTTTTTGCAAGTGAAGACCTATTGAAAAGACATCGCCCTGTAATCATTTTGATAGATTATAAACGTTTACTAATACCTAAAGTTGGATTACAAAAGGATTTCGAAGTGTTTTGTGAAAGTTTATCGTCGACTTTTTTAATTTTAAAAAATTACGCAGCGTTTAAAAACGATGATTTTTTTCTGAATGACACAGCTCCCATACAAAGCTATTTTGGGTATATATGGACCGATTTAAACGAAAAAAAGACCCAATAGTGATGTTTATGGGGCATATAGGAGTGCCAAGAAAGAAGCTTGTCAAAGGTAATGAATGTTTTATATTTTATTTCTGCGTTTTGGGTAGCGCCGGCTACCGCAAAATCTGTTGTTTACGTGTCGTGCTGGCATTTTGGGGGGTGCATGCTATCAGATAATAGCTTCTCATGCTTTCGCCGAAAAGCATTTTAAAAATCTGACTTGCTGGCTAGGTTCACAACGAGTGTAGCTTTAATTCAATACCCTGCTTGTGAATTTTGATCAAAGATTGAGTTGTAACGAGTACATTTAGCATTTAGCGTAGCGCATTTGCATTTCCAGGGGCATACTTGAGACGTCTGCGTCTCAAGTATGCTCAAGAAGTTAACAATACCACTGAAAATATTTGTTAAAAGAAGGTCCAAGCGTCTTCGACAGAGGGGATCAAGCTTAATCTATACCAATTTACAGATGCCAGGTCATGAAGGAAGGCTTCCTAATAAGTTTTTTAGCAAGCGTCTATGAAAAAGACAGGTCATATCACTGAGCAGCCATTACAAACACAGGCTGTAAAACATTGAACACTAAGGTCATTAAAGAAAGGATAACATCAACAAGAAAAGCCTTTTCTGGGTTTTTTAAATTATACCTTATGGGATTGGTAATAATCTGAGAAAGATTTAGGGAGTTGGGAAGCAAGTTCAGGGAGTGAGTGTTTTAATAAATAAGTGTAAATTAATACAGTACAAAACAAGAAACACGCAAAACGCACAAACAGGAAACAGAAACAATGACACATGGGGAAGGAACTAAAGAGAGTGACATATATAGGGCAGGTAATCAAGGAAGTGATGGAGTCCAGGTGAGCGGTGATGCGCTGGCGCGTTTAACGATGGTGACAGGTGTGCGCCATAACGAGCAGCCTGGTGACCTAGAGGATCCGGACGTAGGTTGCCAACCAAAATGATGAACCCGGGGATCAGAAGCGGACCAGACACCTCTGCTGAGGCTTGGAAAACCTGCCAGTCTGGCTGAGACACGGGAGTAAGGCGACCTAGAGCACCAGAGAGAGAGCATACGTGATGGTACACCCTCCCCGGCGTGTTCGGCTCCAGCCGCAGGACGCCAACCCAAGGGACGATCCCGGGGATCAGGAGCGGACCGGTCACCCCTGCTGATGCGCGGAAACCTGTCACCGGCTGGGAGGTGGGAACCTGACAGACCAGCTGGGGCAGGGGAGCCTGGCGATCCGGCTGAGGCACGAGAGCCTGACGAGCCGGTGGAAGCAGGGGAGCCTGGCGATCCGGCTGAGGCATGAGATTCTGAAGAGCCGGTGGAAGCAGGGAAGCCTGGTGATCTGGCTGAGGCATGAAAGCCTGTAGAGGCTCCCAGACCCAACGTCATTCCTCCTAACTCAAAAAAACACTCCCTGATGCTTCCCTTAGGTGAAGAGTCATTCTGTAACGATGTGCACTGAGAGTCGGGAAGCAAATTCAGGGAGCGAGTGTTTTACCAAATAAAAGAAACAAGAGACACACATACAAAACAAGAAACAAACACAACGCACCGACAGGAAACAGAAACAATGACAACTGCGGAAGGAACCAAAGGGAGTGACATACAGTGGGGAGAACAAGTATTTGAGCCATTGCTGATTTTGCAGGTTTTCCTACTTACAAAGCATGTAGAGGTCTGTAATTTTTATCATAGGTACACTTCAACTGTGAGAGACGGAATCTAAAACAAAAATCCAGAAAATCACATTGTATGATTTTTAAGTAATTAATTTGCATTTTATTGCATGACATAAGTATTTGATACATCAGAAAAGCAGAACTTAATATTTGGTACAGAAACCTTTGTTTGCAATTACAGAGATCATATGTTTCCTGTAGTTGTTGACCAGGTTTGCACACACTGCAGCGGGGATTTTGGCCCACTCCTCCATACAGACCTTCTCCAGATCCTCAGGTTTCGGAGATGACGCTGGGCAATACGGACTATCAGCTCCCTCCAAAGATTTTCTATTGGGTTCAGGTCTGGAGACTGGCTAGGCCACTCCAGGACCTTGAGATGCTTCTTACAGAGCCACTCCTTAGTTGCCCTGGCTGTGTGTTTCGGGTCGTTGTCATGCTGGAAGACCCAGTCACGACCCATCTTCAATGTTCTCACTGAGAGAAGGAGGTTGTTGGCCAAGATCTCGCGATACATGGCCCCATCCATCCTCCCCTCAATACGGTGCAGTCGTCCTGACCCTTTGCAGAAAAGCATCCCGAAGAATGATGTTTCCACCTCCCAGCTTCACGGTTGGGATGGTGTTCTTGGGGTTGTACTCGTCCTTCTTCTTCCTCCAAACACGGCGAGTGGAGTTTAGACCAAAAAGGTTGATTTTTGTCTCATCAGACCACATGACCTTCTCCCATTCCCCCTCTGGATCATCCAGATGGTCATTGGCAAACTTCAGACGGGCCTGGACATGCGCTGGCTTGAGCAGGTGGACCTTGCGTGCGCTGCAGGATTTTAATCCATGACGGCGTAGTGTGTTACTAATGGTTTTCTTTGAGACTTTGGTCCCAGATCTCTTCAGGTCATTGACCAGGTCCTGCCTTGTAGTTCTGGGCTGATCCCTCACCTTCCTCATGATCATTGATGTCCCACGAGGTGAGATCTTGAATGGAGCCCCAGACCGAGGGTGATTGACCGTCATCTTGAACTTCTTCCATTTTCTAATAATTGCGCCAACAGTTGTTACCTTATTACCAAGCTGCTTGCCTATTGTCCTGTAGCCCATCCCAACCTTGTGCAGGTCTACAATTTCATCCCTGATGTCCTTACACAGCTCTCTGGTCTTGGCCATTGTGGAGAGGTTGGAGTCTGTTTGATTCAGTTTGTGGACAGGTGTCTTTTATACAGGTAACGAGTTCAAACAGGTGCAGTTAATACAGGTAATGAGTGGAGAAGAGGAGGTCTTCTTAAAGAAAAACTGACAGGTCTGTGAGAGCCGGAATTCTTACTGGTTGGTAGGTGATCAAACACTTATGTCATGCAATAAAATGCAAATGAATTACTTAAAAATCATACAAGATGATTTTCTGGATATTTGTTTTAGATTCCGTCTCTCACAGTTGAAGTGTACACATGATAAAAATTATAGACTTACATGCTTTGTAAGTAGGACAACATGCAAAATCAGCAGTGTATCAAATACTTGTTCTCCCCACTGTATATAGGGCAGGTAATCAAGGAGGTGATGGAGTCCATGTGAGTGATGACTCGCAGGCGCGTGTAATGATGGTGACAGGTGTGCGCCATAATGAGCAGCCTGGTTACCTAGAGGCTGGAGTGGGACCACACGTGACAGTCTCATTGCCTTAGGACTTGGTCAGGTGGTTTAAGCATGTCCCAGTTTAGGTCACCTAGCAGGACAAATTCAGACTTAGTGTAAGGGGCCAGGAGAGAGCTTAGGGCAGGTAGAGTACAGGGTGGTGCTGATAGAGGACGATAACACCCAGCAACAGTCAATAAAGAGCTATTTGAAAGTGTAATGCTTAAAACCAGCATAATATCAAATGGTTTGGGGACAGACTTGGTGGAGACTACCGAGCACTGAAGGTGTTTCTTGGTAAAGATTGCGACTCCATCACCTTTGGAAGATCTGTCTTGCAGAAAAAAACAGAAAGGTTAACATCAGTGTTCAAAACACTCTTCCTTAACACCCTCTCAGTAATGATTGGAGCTGTGAACCCACACTTTCAATTGATCCATTTTAGGTAACACGTTTTTAGTGTTAACTTGCAGAAAACCCAGGTTCTTACGAGCACAGAAATCAGTGAAGCAGATATCAGAGCAGCATTGGGACTAGCAACAGTAGATTGGCCAGGGTGTACATGCACATTTCTAGATATCATCAGCAATAATACAAGCAGGGCACGGCAGAGAACAGGGAGAACTCTGCAGTGTTGATTTATGACATTTAAATGTGCATTAGATGGCAGCAAGATCAAATTATACAGTAATTTTATCAGATAACATGAATACAAAGCCGGCAAGAGGTGGTTAGAATAGGATGGGTGGCCAAGAGTCTGTGTAACCAATAGAGTCAAAGTCCCGAGTGTGGGAACAAATAGTCTGTCCCACAGTTTGGTAAACAAGCAAGTTCATAGTCAACAAAGCATGCAGGAGTCATGAAGCAAATAGCATAAAGCACAAGAAAACAATGTAACAACTTGGGGCTATCCATTGTAAGTTCAGAGTCACTCCCCCCAACAGTGCGTATGTGCTGGAGGCGAGCGAAAGCTCGGGAGAGATGAGGGGAGTGTCGTGGTGGTACTGATTGCCAGGTGGAATCCAAGCAGCACTGCAGCAGACAATGGGAGTAGGTGTCACAAACTTGGGAGAAGCTTTTTTCTGCAGGCATATTCCTTGTAGAAAATGCCAGGGGATGGTCTCTGAACAGCGGGAGGGGAATTCAAAGGCCTCTGGATTTGGGTGGGGTAGGCTGTGAGACTCTCCTGCCATTGATGGGCTCAAAGACGTTGCCACCTCACTTTACACCTCAATGCTAATTGATGTGGTATCTGTTCTGTTCTAGCAAGCTTGGTAGCCTTAACTTAGCGTTCAGTCCTTATAAAGTCAAATGTATCCTTGTAATGTATTTTTCTTCTTGGCTTTCAAAATAGCTTTATACTAAACATCACTCACTCAGTTCCAGGTTGGATGGTGTTTTCAGGTTTCTGTTGTTTGTTTGCAAGAGCATTTGCTGTATAGCTTGGAAATTCGAATCTTTGGTTGTAGGAATACTTCCAGGTAATGTTGTCCAAAATCAGGTTGTAGGTTTGGAGTTTTGATTTGGAGTTAAGGTTATGTAGTGGAGGGTAGTATCCTGTATATGTCATTGCTGAAAAATCCAAGTTTATCTAACTCTTAATCTATCTTTTTGTAAAAACATGCTGAAAAATGCGGGTGCTCACATGCATCTCTCTCTCTCTCTCTCTCTCTCGCTCTCTCGCCCTCTCTCTCTCTCGTTAATGTAACGGATTACAGTTAACGTTTTTTTATAGTAAATTACATGTAATCAGTTAGTCCCCAACCCTGTGTGGTGTGTGTGTAGGATTTAGCTTTAGCATTCTACCCCAGACAGTGCTCTCACACAGAAAAGTCAAGTGAGGTTGAGCTAATCGCATGAATAAAATGCAGCCCGTAGGTCATTACAAACCTTATTATGCATTAATTAACATGATTACAATGTCTAAAAGAATCCAGTAGCCCTTCCCTATCCCCTCCTGTCTCTTTTCAACTATCTCCCTGCTACTCAGTCCCTCCCGTATGTCTCAACATAAAAAGAATAGCATCAAACAAGGCCTGCTTTCTGGCTCAAATGTGTTAGGGATTCGCAGGTGTAGGATCACGCTGCATCAGGGATCGGTGGAGTCCGCCATGCAGTGCAACGCTGTAATTTTTGCCCTTCGGCCTGGCATGACGTGCTCCGGCTCATTGGCGAGGTAACAAACCCCTCATTAGGAGGGGGGAGTAACCGTCCTGAGCAACGCCTTATTAGGTCCCCATCTCAAAACCTATCTTTCTCTCTTTTCCTGTTTTCACTCTCCCTTCATCACTGGGAAGCGGGCGCTTATAGGAAGTTTGATGAACTCTAGGAGAACACAAAGAACATATGCACAGAAAGTAGAGACGCATGGGGAATCTCGTGGTAGCAATTTTTCTGGCTGCAATATGTGGATAAGGTTTATTCTTTCCGTTTTACAAAGAGATAAAACTCACAAGACATGCTTGTTGCCACAGAATGGATCAATGATGTGGAAAAATGCTCCACTTTGATTGTCAGAGACAAAAATGTGTCTGTCAGTGTCATACATATACTGTATGTCACAAACCTAGTTCATCAAATGTTCCCAAATGTTTTGTCCACATTTCTTATTTCTCCTCCACATTAATTCATACGTGTTAAATTCATGTGTGTTTTCATGGAATATAATCCCGAAACATAAACTGAACCACAAATGCACATCCCAGGGTATTGATATAATTTTATTTTGGTTAATAATATTCAAAACCAAGAGAATAATATGTTATCAGAAAAAGTGTTTCACTGTGTTCTTTGATAAACAAATATATTACGTATGCAAAATATATGTTGCTACAGCCATGAAAATGTGAATTCTCAGCAACAATTATGTAATATTTATCATGCATTTTCAAATGTCAAAACAATGCACCTTACTTAAACATGAATATTCTAATTTTGGTACAATTTTCTTAATGTGTCCGGGGACACATGGAAGATAGTTCATTTGCTTTCATTATAAAAAAAAAATGAAATATGCCTCTAAAAAGAGCAGAATGGTCAAATTAAAAATATGTACAAACTCACAGTGGTTATAAGATAAATATTCTTATTACTTTTACCTTTGTAAATACTTGATCTTCAAACAGCAGACTACAGACTACAACTGGATTTTATTGGAACACAATATGCATAGCATTAAGAAAGTGTTTTATCATTTTGAGAAGGACACTGGGTCTTTATGAAAACAGACCCATAGAGGTCTTGGAACAGTCCTAGCACAACATTAAAATACATTAATATTTATATTTATGTCACCGGATTCATATGTAATGTAATACACTACATGCATATTGTATAATGCTGAGAAAAAAATGTTTTCTCATGGGATATTTGATATAATAAAAAAATCTTTAACTTAATTAATTTATGGAAGAAGAAATAGATTTTCTTTGTAATGTGTTATTTTGTTGAATATCTGAAAACTTGAAACATTTGTCTTATCTAAATGTCCTTCCTTTTGCTTACTAAAGGACATATCAATGTGTAATAAACTAATACACACTTACACTCACACACACACACACAGCCTTCTGTTGAGACACAAAAGCAATGGCGTGCCTCTATTTGGGTGCCTCTATCCCGCTTCACCGCTCTACCCTGTTTTTCCCACTAGCTTCCCCCTCTCCTCCCCCGATCCTCCTCTCCTGATTTAATATACCACTCCCCGTAGGATTATTAGGATTCTAATTCAATCTGAATTTCAGGAACTTGTTTGCTTGGTTCCCTGTCATGGGGCATCAGCGTGTCATATTAGTGCTGATGGTTCTCCCAACCCTAATCTTCTTGAAACATTTGCATTGGGTGCTAGTCTATAAATCATACTATAATAGGGCCGACACGTGCAGTCTTTGCTAGGTAAACAAATCAGCTTTGTTTAATGTTAGGCAGCAATGAACTTAGCTTTATCAACTTCCGATCGATTCACACACACCACAAGGTCAACATCTCTCTAGCTTCTCATCAATAGAAGTACGGCTCGGCAGCACTCATCAAATAGACTATGTATCAGATAGAAATATCACAACACATCACGCCACTCTTCAACAGTTCTGTCTTTATCTGGCATTATTTTGGGGTATAAACTCATGTCTTATGAAACAAAATACATTATCCCCAAGTTAAACCTGCCTTTCTGTAAGTGTGAGATTTGAGGATTTATTTGGAAGGAAACGTTTTATTAGTTTACTGGTTCCTATAAATCACTTAAAATAATCTACTTTTCAACGTAATTTTGACGTGTTGAAAATATAATATTGTGAGGTTTTTCATAGTAAATAATTAAATGTTTGGCTGTGGTCTGGCTATATATGGTATGGAATCTTAATTTTGAAATCAATTTAGATTAACCAGAGCAAAGCAACTGTTTGTATTTTGCAAACCATTTTTTTCACCTTTATTTAATTAGGCAAGTCCGTTAAGAACAAATTATTATTTACAATGATGGCTTAACTGCCTTGTTCAGGGGCAGAATGACAGATTTTTATCTTGTCAGCTCGGGGATTTGATCTAGCAACCTTTCAGTTACAGGCCCAATGCTTTAACCACTAGCCTACTGAAAGCAATATTTTTGAGATGTACTGTAGAAAAGATACTATTTAGTCTGGTCTGTATTTTAGGGAGTTTTCCGATTGTAATTGTTAGATATATGGTATACTGGAAATATGTCAAAGTCCAAACTATGCTTCATATGCTGCATTTTACATTTCCATTGACAAACATATATTAACACCTAGGACATGTGCTAAGTTTGATTTGAAGAGGCCTGAAATAGCATCAGGCCCAGTATTCATAAAGTGTTTCAGAGTTGGGGTGCTGATCTAGCCTCATGTACCCCCTGTCCATGTAATCTTACTAATTATTATCTAAAATGATAAACTGATCCTAGATCAGTCTTCCTACTCTGAGACGCTTTAGGAATACAGCCCCAGATCATGTATGGATATTGAATGTAGCAGAACGATGTACGACCCAGCAGACATCAAAAGCCCTATGCCAGGGGTGTCAAACTCATTCCACGCAGGGCCGAGTGTCTGCAGGTTTTTGCTTTTTGCTTTCAATTAAGACCTAGACATCCAGGTGAGGGAATTCCTTACTAATTAGCAACCTTGATTCATCAGTCAAGTACAAGGGTGGAGCCAAAACCCTCCGTGGAATGAGCTTGACACATGTGCCCTATGCAAACAGCACACAGGCCAGAGCCAGGGTCCCCCATCCAGAATGAGACAAGTTACGCACTTCTGTAAAATCTCGCACACACACACACACATGCACATTGTTGTGTCTCTGACTATGATTAAATGAGATGACAGGCTATTTATTCCGTGTTCAATAATAGTCATTCACGATATTTGTGAAGGACTACCCCATCTTTGCGGTGGCAGGTAGCCTAGTGGTTAGAGCGTTGGGCCAGTAACCAAAAGGTTGCTGGATTGAATCCCGAGCTGATAAGGTAAAAATCTATCATTCTGCCTCTGAACAAGGCAGTCCCCCACTGTTCCCTGTTATGCTGTCATTGTAAATAAGAATTTGTTTTTAAGTGACTTGCCTAGTTAAAAAAAACATCTCTGTACCCCACACATACAATTATATGTATATCTATCTATAAGGTCCCTCTGTCACGTTCTGACCTTTGTTTTGTCATTATTTAGTATGGTCAGGGCGTGAGTTGGGGTGGGCAGTCTATGTTTGTTTTTCTATGATTTGGGTATTTCTATGTTTCGGCCTAGTATGGTTCTCATTCAGAGGCAGGTGTCATTAGTTGTCTCTGATTGAGAATCATACTTAGGTAGCATGGGTTTCACTGTGTGTTTGTGGGTGAGTGTTCCTGTCTATGTGTTTGCACCAGATAGGGCTGTTTTTTGTTTTTTTTCACATTTCTTGTTTTGTTAGTTTATTCATGTATAGTGTCTATATTAAAGAACCATGAATAACCACCACGCTGCGTTTTGGTCCACCTCTCCTTCACCTCAAGAAAACCGTTACAGAATCACCCACCACAACAGGACCAAGCGGCGTGGTAACAGGCAGCGGCAGCAGGAGCAGCGCGAGGAGTACTGGACATGGGAGGATGAGTTGGATGGTAAAGGACCCTGGGCACAGCCTGGAGAATATCGCCGCCCCAAAGAAGAGCTGGAGGCGGCGAAGGTGGAGAGGCGCTGGTATGAGGAGGCAGCACGGCGGCGTGGATGGAAGCCCGAGAGTCAGCCCCAAAAATGTCTTGGGGGAGGCACACAGGAAGTGTGGCGAAGCAAGGTAGGAGACCTGCGCCAACTTCCTGTGCTTACCGGGGGGCTGGAGAGACCGGGCAGGCACCGTGTTATGCTGTGAAGCGCACGGTGTCCCCAGTGCGGGTGCATAGCCCGGTGCGGTACATTGCAGCTCCGCGTATCGGCCGGGCTAGAGTGGGCATCGAGCCAAGTGCCATGAAGCTGGCTCTACGCATCTGGTCTCCAGTGCGTCTCCTTGGGCCGGCTTACATGGCACCAGCCTTGCGCATGGTGTCCCCGGTTCGCCTGCATAGCCCAGTGCGGGCTATTCCACCTCGCCGCACTGGCAGGGCGACCGGGAGCCTTCCTCCTCTCCAGCGCAGCCGGATTCTCCCGCCTGTTTGGCGCTGCCAGAGCTCCCGCCCATCAGTCCAGAGGCGCTAGGCCCCTCATTCCAGAGGCGCCAGAGCTACTCAGTCCAGCGCTGCCAGAGCCTTCCTCTCCAGCGTTGCCGGAGCCTCCCGTCTGCCCAGCTCCATCTGAGCCGCCCGTCTGCCCAGCGCCGCCTGAGCCGCTCGTCTGCCCAGCGCCGCCTGAGCCGCCCGTCTGCCCAGCGCCGCCTGAGCCGCCCGTCTGCCCAGCGCCGCCTGAGCCGCCCGTCTGCCCAGCGCCGCCAGTGCCGCCAGTCTGCCCAGCGCCGCCAGTGCCGCCAGTCTGCCCAGCGCCGCCAGTGCCGCCAGTCTGCCCAGCGCCGCCAGTGCCGTCAGTCTGCCAGGGGCCGCCAGTGCCTCCAGTCTGCAAGGAGCCGCCAGTCTGCAAGGGGCCACCAGTGCCGCCAGTCTGCCAGGGGCCGCCAGTCTGCCAGGGGCCGCCAGTCTGCCAGGGGCCGCCAGTGCGACCAGTCAGCCCAGAGGCGCCAGTGCCGCCAGTCAGCCCAGAGGCGCCAGTGCCGCCAGTCAGCCCAGAGGCGCCAGTGCCGCCAGTCAGCCCAGAGGCCCCAGTGCTGCCAGTCAGCCCAGAGGCCCCAGTGCCGCCAGTCAGCCCAGAGGCGCCAGTGCCGCCCCTCAGCCCAGAGGCGCCAGAGCCCCTGCCCCTCTGTCCAGAGCCCCTGCCCCTCTGTCCAGAGCCTCTGTCCAGAGCTTCCGCCCCTCTGTCCAGAGCTTCTGCCCCTCTGTCCAGTGGGGTCATTGAGAAGGGTTGCCATGGTTAGAAAGCCACGGAGGCGGACAATAAGGCGGACTAGGACGATGGTGAAGTGGGGTCCGCGTCCCGCGCCAGAGCCGCCACCGCGGACAGACGCCCACCCAGACCCTCCCTTATAGGTTAAGGTTTTGCGGCCGGAGTCCGCACCTTTGGGGGGGGGGTACTGTCACGTTCTGACCTTTTATTTCCTTTGTTTTGTCATTATTTAGTATGGTCAGGGCGTGAGTTGGGGTGGGCAGTCTATGTTTGTTTTTCTATGATTTGGGTATTTCTATGTTTCGGCCTTGTATGGTTCTCAATCAGAGGCAGGTGTCATTAGTTGTCTCTGATTGAGAATCATACTTAGGTAGCCTGGGTTTCACTGTGTGTTTGTGGGTGAGTGTTCCTGTCTATGTGTTTGCACCAGATAGGGCTGTTTTTTTTCTCACATTTCTTGTTTTGTTGGTTTATTCATGTATAGTGTCTATATTAAAGAACCATGAATAACCACCACGCTGCGTTTTGGTCCACCTCTCCTTCACCTCAAGAAAACCATTACACCCTCAATCGAGTAGTGAATTTCAAGCAAGGATTTAACCACAAAGACCAGGGAGATTTTCAATGCCTCACAACGAAGGGCACTGAAATAAAAAAAAGCAGATGCAGAATATCCGTTTGAGCATGGCAAAGTTATTAATTAGGCTTTGAATGGAGTATAGGTACACCCAGTCACTACAAATATACAGGCGTCCTTCCAAACTCAGTTTCCGGAGAGGAAGGAAACTTCTCAGAGATTTCACCATGGGGCCAATAGTGATTTTAAAACAGTTACAGAGTTTGATGTTTGTGATATGACAAAACTGAGGATGGATCAACAACATTGTAGTTACTCCACAACACTAACTGAAATGACAGTGTGACAAGAAGGAAGCCTGTACAGAGTAAAAATAATCCAAAACATGTATCCTATTTGCAACAAGGCACTTAAGTAATACAGCAAACCATTGGGCTAAGAAATGTACTTTTTGTCCTGAATATAAAGTGTTATGTTTGGGGCAAATCCAACACAACACATCGCTGAGTACCATTCTTCATATATGGTGGTGGCTGCATTGGCAAGCATTATGGAGTTAAAAAAATTAAAAAAATTAAAAAAACAGAATAAGCACAGGCAAAATAGTGTTTGCATTATACTCTTAAATGTATAATGCGAACGTCAGGCAACACAAAGGTTGGAAGATCAAATCCTATCATGGATTTTATAGCATGTTAGCTAATTAGCAACTTTTCAAGTACTTAATACTTTTAATATAATTTGCAACTACTTAGCATGTCAGCTAACCATTCCCTGAATCATTTGAGCTAACCTGAATGCAGGTAGCTTGGCAGGTAGGAGTGTAAGGCTAGAATTCTAGTTGCCACCCTTTGCCTCTGTAAGGGCGTTCGTCTGTAGGAGGAAGAGAAGCGGACCAAAGCGCAGCGTGGTGGTTATTCATGTTTTAATAAATCACTATACATGAACAAACTAACAAAAACAAGAAATGTGAAAACGCAAAACAGTCCTATCCTGTGACAACAAACACAGTGACAGGAACAATCACCCACAAACAAACAGTGAAACCCAGGCTACCTAAGTATGATTCTCAATCAGAGACAACTAATGACACCTGCCTCTGATTGAGAACCATACTAGGCCGAAAACATAGAACTGCCCCAAAACATAGAAAAACAAACATAGACTGCCCACCCAACTCACGCCCTGACCATACTAAATAAATGCAAAACAAAGGAAATAGAGGTCAGAACGTGACAGTACCCCCCCCCAAAGGTGCGGACTCCGGCCGCAAAACCTAAACCTATAGGGGAGGGTCTGGGTGGGCGTCTGTCCGCGGTGGCGGCTCTGGCGCGGGACGCGGACCCCACTTCGCCATTGTCTTAGTCCGCCTTATTGTCCGCCTCCGTGGCTTACTCCCCATGCCCACCCCTCTCAATGACCCCACTGGACAGAGGGGCTGCTTGGGACAGAGGGGCAGCTCGGGACAGAGGTGAAGCAGCTGCTCGGGACAGAGGGGCGGCAGCTGCTCGGGACAGAGGGGCGGCAGCAGCTCGGGACAGAGGGGCGGCAGCAGCTCGGGACCGAGGGGCGGCAGCAGCTCGGGACAGAGGGGCGGCAGCAGCTCGGGACAGAGGGGCAGCAGCTCGGGACAGAGGGGCAGCTGCTCCGGGCGGAGGGGCTCTAGCGGCCCCTGGCTGACTGGCGGCACTGGCGGCCCCTGGCTGACTGGCGGCCCCTGATTGACTGGCGGCCCCTGGCTGACTGGCGGCACTGGCGGCCCCTGGCTGACGGGCGGCACTGGCGGCCCCTGGCTGACTGGCGGCACTGGCGGCCCCTGGCTGACTGGCGGCACTGGCGGCCCCTGGCTGACTGGCGGCACTGGCGGCCCCTGGCTGACTGGCGGCACTGGCGGCCCCTGGCTGACTGGCGGCACTGGCGGCCCCTGGCTGACTGGCGGCACTGGCGGCCCCTGGCTGACTGGCGGCACTGGCGGCCCCTGGCTGACGGGCGGCACTGGCGGCTCCTGGCTGACGGGCGGCACTGGCGGCTCCTGGCAGACGGGCGGCACTGGCGGCGCTGGGCAGACGGGCGGCACTGGCGGCGCTGGGCAGACGGGCGGCACTGGCGGCGCTGGGCAGACGGGCGGCACTGGCGGCGCTGGGCAGACGGGCGGCACTGGCGGCGCTGGGTAGACGGGCGGCACTGGCGGCGCTGGGCAGACGGGCGGCACTGGCGGCGCTGGGCAGACGGGCGGCGCTGGCGGCGCTGGGCAGACGGGCGGCGCTGGCGGCGTTGGGCAGACGGGCGGCGCTGGCGCTGGGCAGACGGGCGGCTCAGATGGCGCTGGGCAGACGGGCGGCGCTGGCGGCGCTGGGCTGAGTAGCTCTCCTAGCGCCGAACAGGCGGGAGACTCCGGCAGCGCTGGAGAGGAGGAAGGCTCTGGTAGTGCTGGACAGGCGAGGCGCACTGTAGGCCTGATGCGTGGTGCTGGCACTGGTGGTACTGGGCCGAGGACACGCACAGGAAGCCTTGTGCGGGGAGCTGCTACCGGAGGGCTGGGGTGTGGAGGTGGTACTGGAAAGACCGGACCGTGCAGGCGCACTGGAGCTCTTGAGCACCGAGCCTGCCCAACCTTACCTGGTTGAATGCTCACGGTCGCCCTGCCAGTGCGGCGTGGTGGAATAGCCCGCACTGGGCTATGCAGGCGAACCGGAGACACCGAGCGCAAGGCTGGTGCCATGTAAGCCGGCCCAAGGAGACGCACTGGGGACCAGCTGCGTAGAGCCGGCTTCATGGCATTAGGCTCGACGCTCAATCTAGCCCGGCCGACACGCGGAGCTGGAATATACCGCACCGGGCTATGCACCCGCACTGGAGACACCGTGCGCACCACTGCATAACACGGTGCCTGTCCGGTCTCTCTAGCCCCCCGGTAAGCACAGGGAGTCTGCCCAGGTCTCCTACCTGGCGTAGCCATACTCCCTGTTAGCCCCCCCCCAAGAAATTTTTGGGGCTGCCTCTCGGGCTTCCTTCCGCGCCGCCGTGCCTGCTTCGCCAACTCCATTCTCTGATAGCCTTCAGCGCACTGCTCCATCGAATCCCAGGCGGGCTCCGGCACTCTCCCTGGGTCCGCCGCCCACCTGTCGATCTCCTCCCAAGTAGTATAACCCATGCCATTGCTGTCCATAACGTCCTCCCATGTCCATACCTCCTCGCGCTGCTCCTGCTGCTGCTTTCTCCGTTGCCCATTACCACACCGCTTGGTCCTGTTGGGGTGGGTGATTCTGTAAGGGCGTTCGTCTGTAGGAGGAAGAGAAGCGGACCAAAGCGCAGCGTGGTGGTTATTCATGTTTTAATAAATCACTATACATGAACAAACTAACAAAAACAAGAAATGTGAAAACGCAAAACAGTCCTATCCTGTGACAACAAACACAGTGACAGGAACAATCACCCACAAACAAACAGTGAAACCCAGGCTACCTAAGTATGATTCTCAATCAGAGACAACTAATGACACCTGCCTCTGATTGAGAACCATACTAGGCCGAAAACATAGAACTGCCCCAAAACATAGAAAAACAAACATAGACTGCCCACCCAACTCACGCCCTGACCATACTAAATAAATGCAAAACAAAGGAAATAGAGGTCAGAACGTGACAGCCTCGATGACAGCATTGCACACTCTTGTCATTCTCTCAACCAGCTTCTCCTGGAATGCTTTTCCAAAAGTCTTGAAGGAGTTCCCACATATGCTAAGCACTTGTTGGCTGCTTTTCCTTCACTCTGCGGTCCAACTCATCCCAAACCATCTCATTGAGGTCGGGTGATTATGGGGGCTAGGTCATCTGATGCAGCACTCCATCACTCTCCTTCTTGGTCAAATAGCGCTTACACAGCCTGGAGGTGTGTTTTGCATCATTATTTTGTGTTTTTGCACTTAATGATAGTCCCACTAAGTGCAAACCAGATGGTTTGGTGTAAAGCTGCATAATGCTGTGGTAGCCATGCTGGTTAAGTGTGTCTTGAATTCTAAATGGATCACTGACAGTGTGACTCGCAATACACCATCACACCTCCTCTATGTTTCACGGTTGGAACCACACATGTGGAGCTCATCCGTTCACCTACGTTTGGAACCAAAAATCTCACATTTGGATTCTTCAGACCAAGTGACAGATTTCCACCTGTCTAATGTCCATTGCTCATGTTTCTTGGCCCGAGCAAGTCTCTTCTTATTATTGGTGTCCTTCAGTAGTGGTTTCTTTGCAGCAATTCAACCATGAAGGCCTGATTCACAGTTTCCTCTGAACAGTTGATGTTGAGATGTGTCTTTTACTTGAACTCGGTGAAGATTTTATTTGGGCTGCAATTTCTGAGGCTGGTAACTCTAATGAACTTATCCACTGCAGCAGAGGTAACTCTGGGTCTTCCTTTCCTGTGGTAGTCCTCATTAGAGCCAGTTTCATCATAGCTCTTGATGGTTTTTGTGACTGCGCTTGATGAAACTTTCAAAGTACTTGAAATTTTCCGGATTGACTGACACTTATGTCTTAAAGTAATGATGGACTGTCATTTCTCTTTGCTTATTTGAGCTGTTCTTCCCATAATATAGACTTGTTTTTTTGCCAAACAGGGTTCTCGTCTGTAT